>NC_081348.1:22199272-22561734 GCF_029784015.1 Lycium ferocissimum
TTAAATCTATAACAAATCTTCTTTGTTTGTTCTATTTATTGCGACTCTTCTTGAACGAAACTAGCTTCCGTCAAGTTCTTTGGTTCTTTAGTGAAACAATTGATGCACAAGTTTGTTCAAAACTCTATTCACCAGTTGGCATGACCAAAGAATCACCAAACCATCTAAAAATATCCCTCCCACCATAACCTCGTGATTAGCTTGCAGTGTAATAGAATATGATCCATGTCCTCTCCTGCCTCCTTACATTGGAACACCAGCTTATGCAAACAACCTTTCTTTTCTTAAAATTCTCTGTTGTCAATATCACCCCCTCACTGCTAACCACGTGAAAAAACACCCCTTCCTCAGCACCTTAGGTATCCAGACCGAATCATATGGAAACCTATCCCTCTAACAAGAAGCCTCTATAGAAAGACTTGACAGAGAACACACTTTGTTATTTCCCAACTCAAAGCATTGGATCTATCAATTGGCACGCATTGCTTGTGGATTTAAGCTAGCAATTCTGAAGTTCGGTCACCTCCCAATCCCTGGAAATTCCTCCTGGACCTCAGATCCCAAAAAGTCCCATCCCCTTGTAACCCCCTAACTTGCTGAACAGACAAATCCGTTTGGCATGGTCATCCACCAAACCTCCACACCACTTTTGCTCCCAAAAACTAACTCTATTCCCAACCCCTACCTTAAATGCAATGTTTTCGTTAAAGTCTAGTGGAGATCTTAATTTGGTAACTGGACTTGGCATATGTGCATTGATGTCTTGATTCTTGATTGCTTATCCTGTGGTGTGGTTTAGAGACATACTTTGAGAAGCTTTGCGTTAATTTCTCAGAAGAAAAGTATTACATTTTACCAATTAATTAAGCATCTGAGAAAAGTGAAAGAAGAAAAAGTTTGAAGCCGCAGCAATCGTAATGCACATCTGGAGTACATTCTGGAGATCAGTAGGATCTTCCATTTTAATTTTGAGGTTCTTGAGTTTTTTTTTTTTTTTTTTTTATTTGACAAAGTAAATAATTTTATTGACAATTGGAGAAACTCTGTTTACAAGTCATATACCAAAAGAAGAGAACCTACATCAAGTTATGTTTTTCAACAAAAGAGATCCAATTCTCTATGCAAATAGGGACCTCGTAAGTACACCAAAAAGTAACTAGAGACAAAACACTCCTATGCAATTTTACAAAATCTTGTTCCTCCCTATCAAATGCCGTCCTATTTCTTTCTTTCCAAATGACCCACATGATTGCTAAGGTTATAACGCTCCATGATCATAGGCTTCCCTTTCCCTTCCTATGAGTCCAACTTTGCAAAGCCTCCTTCACTTGATTGCTAAGGTTATAACGCTCCATGATCATAACATGATTATACCTCTCATATCTTTCCTACGTATATAACAGTCCATAATTGCTTTAACTTGGTATTCCTAAAAAGGCCTCCTCAGATCCAAACACATCGAGCATCTCTTTCCCTTCCTATGAGTCCAACTTTGCAAAGCCTCCTTCATTGTACTTGGCATCATCCATTGCATTTGAAACCAATGTAACATGATTATACCTCTTTCTATATCTTGAAACAACCTCTCTACCTTCCCGTTAGAGTATCCATAACACATCACATAATTGCTTTAACTTGGTATTGTTGTTTGTTGTTGTTGTTCCGAACAAGTAGATCAAACACATTGAGCATCTACTTGGCTGATAGTATTATACAGTCATAATTATGCCCTTTGCTAACCAAGATTTCTATTACTATTTGTTGTTTCTTTAGCCGTGGTTATTTTATTCATGTTGCTACATGTATTTTAGCTCATCTAGATTGACTATTGCCTATTTTTCATCTTTAGTTAAGGGTGAGCCGAGGGTCTCTCGGAAACAACCTCTCTACCTTGGGGACTTAAAGGGGGACTTAAGGTCCACGCTTACAGGGGACTGGGGGGTCGTCCCATCCCACTCCACGGGGGAGGGGACGCGGGGGGGGGGGTGTTTTTGTTATTTAAATATTTAATTTTGTTCCTAAATGGACACAATTTTAATACATTTAAATTGCATTTGAACATACAAACGGCTAATACATTACAAATTTAAAGTTCAAAACATAGAAACGAAGCGTAAACACATTGCAAATCATAAAACCTGAAAACATACAAATTATAGTTGGATAATTTCGGTGATTTTTTTCAACGGTTATTTTTTTTGAACTTATAACGGCTAGTTTTTTTAACTTATTAGTTAATAGGGAAAAATATATGTATATTACATGTTAGGGAGAAATATTTACGTAACGTGACAATAGTTTTCCTTATTTACAAAACATAACGATATATTTCGAAACAACGATATATTTCGAAACATGGGAGTCATATACATTTTTTTTTGTAAAAATATATTTAAAAATAAAGAATAAAAAATTATTTGTTGCTTATACATTTTATATTTTTTAAATTTTTTTTGCTCAAAGGCTTAAAAAATTATCTCAAATTTTGTGTATGATTGGACATTTATGTATGTATGAACGAAATTTTTAATATAATTTTCATACACAAAATTGGGGTTCTAAGCCTTGAATATTGTGAAAGGTTACAATGTTATTGTAGTTGTATTAATTTTTCGTAAACCTAATACGAACATTATATACGAAAAATGTGAACTTCTAAGTAAACGAAAAATGTGAATGAAACTTTGGGGGCGCATTTTATACCATTTCATGCATAGAATTTTGTGTAATGTTTAAACCTTGATCAAGATATACACGTCCCCATTCTTCATACATAAAATTTAAGTGAACTTTTTTAAGCCTTGAGTAAGATATACACATTGCCTAGGGGAAAATTTGGGGGGGAATGTTGTATCAAAGTTGTATACAATGTTGTTGTTTTATTAATTTTTAAATATTTAATTAAAAGTACTAAATGGACACAAATTTTATAAAACTTCTACACTTAACATTTTTTAAAGCCTTGAACGAGATATACACATTTCATACATTTTTCATACCGTTATAATACACTAAAATTTAAAGTTCAAAACATAGAAAAGAAATATAACACATTGCAAATCATAAAACTTGAAAAAAAAAACATAAAAATTAAAATAATTTTTTATAATTTTAAAAGGGTTTGTTATTTTTTTGTAAATATAAAACTTATTCTCCTAGTTATATAACTTATTAGTTAATATTAAATTTTCAAGTCTTTATAAAAAATTTAAAGACTTAGATTTATTTTTAGGTATTTATAATAGGAGAAAATAATTTCAAATAAGAAGGACCGGGGGGGGGGGGGGGGGAGGGGTGCTTTTTTTAATTTATTTAAATATTTAATTTTAAAGTACTAAATAGACACAAATTTAATAAAATTTCTAACTTAACATTTAAATTGGTAACATTACGTATTCAAACATACAAACGGCTAATACATTGCAAATTTAAAGTTCAAAACATAGAAAAAAAAACGTAAACACATTGCAAATCATAAAACTTGAAAACATACAAATTATAGTTGATTTTTTATAATTTTAAAACGGTTATTTTTTTGAACTTATAATGGCTAGTTTTTTAACTTATTAGTTAATATTAAATTTCAAGTCTTTATAAAAAATTTAAAGACTTAGATTTATTTTTAGGTATTTATAATAGCAGAAAATAATTTCAAGTAAGAACTATTTTTTTTTTTTTTATAACTTATAACTTTAAAGTCTTTAAATGTATTTAACAACGGCTATTTTTTGAACTTCTAAGGGCTATTATTTTTAATTGATTACATAATATTAAATATACTTTTAAGTCTTTATAATATTTATAAAGAATTGCATTCTTATTTTTTGTTATGTAAAGAAAAATAATTTCAAGTAAGAATTTTATGTTTATTTATTCAAAATAGATTTTTTAAATTTCATAAAACTTGACTTAAAGTCTCAAATACAAGAAGAGCACCTAATCTACACAGCCACCTTCTAGGAAGGATTCTGTTTCAATTAGGCATCTAAGTTACAATAAGATCACCTAATCTACACAGTCACCTTCTAGGAAGGGTTCTGTTTTAATTAGGCATCTAAGTAATTAATTATAAATTATCACATTAAAACTTGTACGGATCTATGTATATTTTTTCTAATTATCATATCGCTTTTGTTGCATTCAATTTTGGAATTGGTATATCTCCTTGACGGTCCATAAGTTCCATGCCATCATCGCTATTAGTGTTGATTATCTCTTCATATTCTTCTTCTTCTTCTTGACGGGTTAATTTTGGTAGCCCATAATTTCTTCTTTCTGCGTTGATCCAATCCCTGAATAAGATAGAAATCTCCCAGCTATCTTGTGCTAATGAATGTCTGTGGTCTCCGAGTTGAAATCTTGCTGCGCTAAAAGCTGCCTCCGAAGCTACTGATGATGGTTGAATAGTTAGGATATCTCGATCCATTTTTTAGAGTAATGGAAATGTCTTGCCGCGCTCTCTCCACCATCCTAAAATATCTTCATTGTCGTCATCGTCCATAATGATGTTTTCCAAACTCTGATCAAGATAAGATTCAACATCACTTTCATTTTGAGTATTAGCAAATACCAAGCCATGCAGCATCCATTGATCTATCAAATTTTCTATTGTCAAAATTTAGCCTTATTTTTTGTGAAGGACGTTGATTTCCACTTCTACTTTCTGCATTTATAATTATTATACATTATTTTAGCTTTTAATTCTATGCTACGTTTACACTCTTCAACATTTGGATGTTCATTAGGAGGAATATTTAACTGTAAATAAATTTTTTCAACAAGTCCCTAAGCACCTCTTAATTTTAAAGACGGGTCAAGTATACAAGCAATCAAATAAATATCGGGAATAGAAAAAAAATACTTTTTAAATTTGAAAATCATTTCATCAACGGCTTCCTCATATTCGTTTGATTCTCTATATTCCGCAAATAGTTTTGTAAGTCCACAAATATAAAATAACATTTGTGCAATTATAGGATAGTATTGACCGGAAAATGCTTTTGTTGCAATATAAATTTTTTCTAAAAAAATACATAGTCCTTCAATTTCATTCCAATCACTATCTTGTATTTGTTCAGTAAAATTTACTTTGTGAATTAATGTCACATACACAAAGGTATTTGCTATCATAAACACTGAGCAAGTATATGACATCATTTAAGGGGTTGTTTGGTAGCCAGTTAGGAGTAAGTTATTCATGTATTAAAATCCTGCATAAGTAATATTTTTTTTGGTAGCTAGTTATGAGGTGAGTTATTTATGTACAAAATTAATACGGTGTTTGGTTTACAATTTAGAAATCTGCATAACTAATACATGTATAAGTTATGAGGGATTTCAAAGCAAAAGGTGGAATAGCTAATGCATGAATAACTAATATTTGTATAAAATAATATATAGATTCGCTCATAACTAATCCATAATAATACTTACAAAAAATAATACATAGATTCCTTCGCAACTAATACTAATATCTTTCTAACCAAACGACCCCAAAGGTGCTGTGGAAAAGAAATTTGAACTTGTATTTACCAGCCAATTATTTCCTAGCAGGTGAAGCTCATTTGGGCCCACATTTTCAGAGATTGGGAATATAGTCAACTAATTGTACGGATCATTGAGAAAATTGTAGTACATCAGTTTCCAGTGGAACATGATTGAAAAAAATTTGAAAAGTTGCGGGATAAATTAGGAGGCTCTTTTCAACCTCTGTAAATACATTAAGCTACATAGATACAATGGAACTCCTAATTCAGGCAATTCATTTAGATATTCCAAACCAAAGATTGCAACGGCCATCACTGAGAAGTCGTACAATGATTTATGCAGCCACATGAAAATTCAGAAGTCCAAACTTCCACATGGCTTGCTTTGTAAATTTTGTGTTCCATTAGCTTGTTTCATATTCGTATTATGTTCGCTGTTGATCCCTCGACTTCGCCCAATGCCTAACTTTGGTAAACCACGATTGAGACCCTCAGGCAAGACACATGCTTTGCACCATTTCTGCAAATTTACACAAGAAATGGACCAGTCAATGAAAATTGTTAAACCACGATTGAGACCCTCAAGCAAGATCGGTTTGCCTGCAGTATTATTAGTGGAGTTGTTTAACCCTTCGATCTGAACTAGAAGTTTAGACTTCACTCTTCGGGATATTTCATGCTCTCCAGAAGCCCCTCTGGCCCTGCAAAGAGAATCAATCTCATCAATGAAAATTGTACTTGGAGCACGAGCACGGGCAAGATCAAACAAGCACCGTACCAATCGTTCACTCTCACCGTACATTTTGCACACATGGAAGAACAAGAAACATTCAGAAATGTTGTCCCACACTATGTAGCAACAGCTTTCGCCAAGAGTGTTTAACCTGTGCCAGAAGGACCAAACATAAGAACTCCTCTCCAAGGTCTCCTGAGGACCAAATATAAGAACTCCTCTCCAAGGTCTCCTGATTCCCTGGAAATATCGAGGCATCCACAGTGGGAGTACCACTGCTTCCTGTAAAAGCCTCTTTGCTTCATTCAGTAATGCAACATCATCCCATCTCACCCCTGTATTAGTATTCAAGATTTCCTTTTCAAGAGTAGCAGCCAGTTGAGGATCAGGTCCTTTATGACTTGTGTTAATTATCCCTTTCTGACTTTTTAATAGCTGACTAATTCTCTAGTGTTAATTAAAATATAAAGACACTAAAAAAATAGTGATTAATTATGACTATGACATTACACGATTAAGGGAAAAAGAGGTGTAATTAATCATTCATGATAGAGAACTAAGCTTTGATTTATCTAATACTTGTACAAAAATTAGAAAGGGGTAATCAATTCACTATAACGAAAATTAGGTTAGTGCCCCACCACTATATTATATGCTTGTTCATACAATATGAGAAGGCCGATTTATTAATTATTATTAAGTTATCCAATATGCAAATATCACTTTCTTCTTTCATATTTTTCTTAGCATGACCCTCTAAAATGACTATATAAATAATGTACACCAAAGTTTCTGAAAAGTTAATGTGAGCAATTGGGCCCTAACAATTATTATCACATCTGCCCCTCTATTAAATTAGGAAAGTTTGAACCCCAAAAGTCCCAAGGTCACAAGTTTCTAATCAGTAAGGAATATCCGATATATTGGTAGCTGAAATAATATAGGAATTAGATGATTACTCAATTTTTACTTTATTGCAATGAAGATAGTAAAAAAAAAAAATGAACAAAACAAAGCAATTCATTCAATTTTTTTTCCCTCAGTACCACGAGAGTCAATACCTAGTTTTGATAACCAAAAAGTCACTTAACTTTGTCTAAGTATCACAAAATCAATAGTAGAAACAAAAGAGATATTTTATATGATACTTAGGCAAAGTTTAATGAATTGTTGGTTACACATTTTTTCCAGTGATTTTTTGTGATTATTAGGCAAAGTTTGGTGATTTTTTTGTTACAAAATAATTTAGTACTCCAACTTTCTGTGATATTTCAGCAAAGTTAAGTGATTTTTTTGTTACAATAAATAGTTTAGTGCCTTTGGTGCAACAAAAGTTGAGTGCTATGTAACTATCCCTAACGCATCTAAAGTCAAATCAACGTCAGAACAACTTACCACAGAACCAGAAATATAGTACTAGTACAAGAACTAAAAGCTAATACCTTCGGAGGAACCTTGGAATAGGAGGAAGAATTGTGATGATAGCCACCATGATTATTTTGTCTCGCCACAAACCAGGTATATATGAATTTACATTAACTGGAGCAAATTTTGATAGACCACATTGAGGGCACATTTCTGGAAAAGAACAAAGGACTTGTGCTGAATCTTGAAATATGTTGAAAACGTAAAAGAAGTTGGCGCAAGTGTTTATGCATAGTGGGATTAATAACAAAATGTTGGGAATTGACTATTGAGCCAAGCATGTGAATTTTTCTGTGATGCATATTGCAAGGATAAATTTCATATACGGTTACTTAATTATCGCTTTTTTTTCTTCACAAAAGTCACTTAACTATCATTTTTAACCCAAAAGTCACTTTGTTGGGATATATACTATTAACCATGTGTTTGGATATAGTATTTATTATAGAACGATTATTTATTCAATTTTAATAAAGAGTTAAAGAGATCATGTACTAGTATGTTTATTCTTTAATTATATAGTAGATGATTTAGTGTATAGAGTTTAGCTTATACACGGAAGATTAAATCATCGGTTCGTATAAGTATAAACTTTATGTTCACAATCTAAGATGGAAATTGGACAAAGCCATCGGTATGATTGTAGCACAAGATTAATATAATATATCTTCATTATCGAAACAGTATAGTTCCGTCTTCTTGTGCTAGTACATTTTGTATGTATTGAACGGACCAAGTAGAGATAAGTGTTTTTGTACTGAATTTATAAAATAAATTCTCTAGTTCATTAAAATGTACTTATACTCTTAATCTTGATATAATTATTACGATCAATGTGATTTGTTCATTATTTTGATTTATTAAAAGGTACAACTCAGTTGCGGGTCTATGTATTCCTGATAAATTGGATAATGGCAAAATACATTTGTGAAATAACAGTTAGTTGATAGAATCCATGTCTCGACTTTAAGATTGATGATACCCCTTTATGGATGCTTATAAGTCTCATGTGAAAACCCTGCAGGTGGATTTTGTATCTGTCACATGATACAAGTTAAGCGGAAATATAAAGGATTCAATTAGTCAATGAATTAAATTGTCATTAATTTAATTTAATTGATTGGTATCTGTAATCTTAACACGGGGAGTTAAATAAGATTTAATGAAAGATTTCAAAATTGAACTGAGGAGTGCAATTACAGTTTTTTAGTGGAATAAATTGTAATTTATTGTGGTAGGATTAATTCATCCATATTACGAATTAATACCTCAATTGGAAGCCTCGTTATTAAATTTGTGGTCCCTGCTATGCCTAATTATTCTTGGACTTGGAAAATAATATTCTTTGAGGAAAAGCAAGCCCACACGTTTTGGACTAGGGTTTGCACCCTAAAACGTGGTTATATATAGTATGCTTTTCAACCCTAAGAGGTAAATTTTTTTCCTGAGCCGTAATGCTTGCCCACACAAGTATTCACTGTCCAAAGGCTAGTTAGGATACATAGCAAAGACTGCAGACCGTGGAACTGAAGGAAGATCGCGTGGATGCTTGAAGGTTTGATTTGCGATCGCGGTCACGATTCAAAAGATAAGTACTGATTTTATGTTTGATTAAAAGCACAATTATGTGTTGTATATTTACCGTCACCCGATCCCGTTATTTGCTTCCGCTGTTTATGCATGTTTTCCATCAACTTAACTATCACTTCTTTTCACAAAAGTCACTTAACTATCGCTTCTAACACAAAAGTCACTTAACTTTGAGTATACTAACACAAAAGTGACTAAACCACTTTCCGGTATCACTAAACCACTTACCAATGTCACTGAACCACTTTACGGTGAATAACTCATCTTTTACTCTCTCTTTTTTTTTAAAAAAAAAAAAATCTAATAAATTAAAAATTACTTAAAAAGATTCAACAAAAAAATTATTCCCTCCGTCGCATTTTATGTGGCACCACTACAAAAAAATTGAAAGTTACAATTCGCGGAGGTTTTAGCCTCCTTTAGCAAATAGCGGAAGTTAAAACCTCATCAAATTACAACTTTCAACCTCCACAAATTACCCATTTTTTTGTAGTGCACCTTTCGGATTTAGAGATTCAAACAAGTGTTTCTTTGACCGTAATATTTTCATATATCTTTTAAATATTTTGAATTGTCAATTATCGTGACTTATAGTATTTTTTACGTAGTTTCCAAATATGTACCTTTTATTTCAAAAAACTTAAAGATCACATGTCCAAATTCACGGTCAAAATTAAACTGTTTTGACTCAAAATCCGAACTATATCATATAAATTGGGACAGAGGGAGTAATAATTAATTTTGGGTAGGGTCGGGTTGGGTCGTACCTTTTTAAGTAATTTTTAATTTTTTGGATTTTTTTTTTAAAAGTAAAAGATGATTTATTCACCTTAAAGTGGTTTAGTGACACCGTGAATAGGTTTAGTGATACCGGAAAGTAGTTTAGTGACTTTTGTGTTAGTATACTCAAAGTTAAGTGACTTTTATAAAAAAAAGTGATTGTTGCAATGGTTGCAAACATGGATTATTATCAGTAAAGACTAGGTACAATCTGAAGTTTGGTGGTAAAATATTTACTCTGAGAGGAAACAACGGTGAGAAATAGTCTGTAACATCTTTGCAGGTGAACAATTACAATTGTGGGAGCAAGATCAAAAAATTTAATGTCACAACATTTCCATCATTATATCGTTCCACGAGTCTATTGGACCAGGTAAACACCAATGTAAACAATCATTCTGGATCTTTCTGTTCTTATTTTCTTTAGCAAATGGCTGATATTGTCTGTACACTCCGGGATGCCCGTCTGGCCTCATCAGTGAAATTAAGGTGGTGTCAAACAATTTCATGTTCAACCCGAATTCAGATGCTCTCTCGAATTCTTCCAACTCAATTTTGCGCATTACCTCGTCTACATAACCAATGTTAACCTCACCTTCTCTGAAAGGCCCTGTTCTGTTACAATAACCGCCTGTATTCCATTCACCGTTCTCAAAGTGATCGGGAGTAGTGGTTCTAAAAAATGTATACACTAGGTTCTTCGAACTCGTGATGAATTTCATAGTCGAATTCAATGCTTTGCGATATGCATATTCAAATCCCACCTGCGTAATGTTCTTACCAGGGCAGTAGTGGCAGCCAACGATGGAATTGTTCTCATAGTAAATTGCAGATTTCAGGTACCATTTGCCACCAGCAATAAATACATAATCAAAACTGTCAAATTGTTGAGTCCAAACATCATCCGGTTTGTCCAGATGAAGCTGGGTTGTATCCGTTGAAACTCCATTATTATCTTCGAAAACAGTGGCTTTTGCAAGAAAAGGTGACCAGATCACCGAAAGAGTAAAATTATGATTTGGGAAGTACCATCTTCTGCTTTTATATTGCTTGTCATGGTAGACTGCATCACCTTGTTCCTCCTGCATGATAATGTAAACATGATTAATTAGAAACTATACCTCTTTCCAGTTTCCAACATGACAACATTTTATGAATTGCATCTAGCAAGACTATTAAAAGTCATAAAAATCTCATTAGAGAATAGGTAAATAAACAACAAAGGAAATGAAAAGACATGGACTTTATCTGGTGAATGAAGCTTCTGTACAAGAGAGCAATTAGACTACTCAACAATATCTAATTACAATATTTTCTTTTTTATAGGCAATTCTGATTTATGGAAACCCCTCGTAGTAATAAGAAAACCTTTGGGGTGGTTTAAGTGATCTTCAGAGTATTTGCCCTTTGCCAACTAAACGTCCCAGGCAACTAAGAACTCAGAGGTCTGTAGGAAATATCGACATATTTGATGCTGATTAATGATGTTTATTATATTTACTGATTCGCGATGGAGATTCTCCAAACAGCAGCCTCTGATTTTATACATAAAGAAAATTCCATAATCAGTCACCGATATTTTCAGAGTAAAATAAGCACTACTACGAAAGAATCAGCATGCTCAGCCAGCCGCCTATAGACTAGGACAATTGTACACGAGGGTTCTATCGGAGACGCAATAGGTGAGTATAATTTAATTTCTATTAGGGCATTTCCTTGTTTCTCTATTACAACCAACCATTAAGGAGTTATTCTTTTTAAATATGCGATTTTGAGAAGATCAAGTCCTAAAAGGTTATTGTTTCATCTCCTTTGCAAAACGGTCTGTGATCTCTTACAAATTACGTAAACAAAACAGAGAATTATAAAGGGAATTCAAAGGTCCAAAAAATCACCGTAAAATTATTCCATCATTTTGTTAGCACTTATCAGTCAAATTTTGCACAAATCCCAATGAGACAATGATGAGGCCATCTAATTTTCTTAGTCAAAGAAGATATAACAACAGCGAAACTTGAGCTATAGTCTTGAATGCTCACCTAGTTAGGTTTGAAACTAAGTTTGAATTAACTGACTAACAACTTTCAAAACAAATGTTACAACTATAAAAAACCTTTACAAGTTGGCTTGCGGGACCAGTATCCATGTAACTGAGAGTGACATTACTGATAAATCCAATATGCAAGCCCTGCCCACCTCATACACAAAATATCCTAATCATGGTTTGTGAGATACAACTGGATAAGTCACCAGCTACCTAAGCTAATAAAACATGAGTGTCCAACAAATTTTCAGTGAAATACACTAACAGCCACAAGAAGCTTGTACGTATTTATTTGATTTGTTATCCACATTGACCATTTAAGAGCAATTATTGATGTTAGCAAGTAGTTAATAGAAAACAACTAAGTCATGACGCTTGCAGTTACCATGTCCATGTAAGAACAACAGAGCAGCTAGTTCCAGTATATCTCTTTTTAATTTATTTTTTTTGAGCTTGAAATGCACCTGTGAGAGTAAGCAAAGCAATGATTGCACATGATTGCGCATAATTGAATCACCGATGAAGGCGAATGATTTGTTCCGCATCAAATTGAGGAATTTCTTAGGGCTAAATTTTGGTAGGTCACAGTCTCTTGGGTTCCATCTCCAGAAAAGATATTCAGTATCAGGTCTCCCATTTTTCATACAGTTCTGGTGAAATTCAATTGTATCGCAAGTTGTGTTCGTGTAAACTGGTCCACTGGGATCTCGAACCCAATTTCCTAAAAATAAATCACATTTTCCTGTAATCAACAAAAAATAAAAGAGAAACAGTTTGTAAGGACTCATACACCAGTAACCTCAGCTCAAAGTGCAGTTCTAATTATTTATTCAAAGTTGTTCCTTTTTCTGTGTGGTAGTGATGTACTGTATACATACTAAAATTCACTAGAATCTCTACCTATCAGCTAAAGAAAATGTCATAAAATAGAACAAAATTATTATCTGCCATCCCCAATATATTTTACCCAAAAAGAGAAACAAATGTCCCCAGTCCAATTTTATCCCACTAAATTAATCCGTATTTCAGGAAGAATGTTCAGTTTCTCCTCTTCTTAAGGGGTTCCACAACAAATTGATGAAAGACTTGTTCCTCTAACTCAAAATACACAAAATTAATCACAGAATGCAGAGAAGTGAACCAAAATTACCCACGTCATTGATATGATACTACAAAATTCAAGAAGTAGAAAAAAAGGGATCTTTCAACTTTCAAGAATTAATTTTTACAAGAACTGGCCATTCATTCATGCATGGCCACAAAAAAAAAAAAAAAAAAAAAACAAGAAGAAGAAGAATGTTAACTAACCATTTTGCAAAGTTCGGTTTTCTGGAAGATCAACGGTCATTGGAGGCTCAGTCACGGTCACCTGCGGTGGCAATGTGTTGTTGGAAACAAGAGCTATATCATTCACTTCAATCTGAGAAAACTGTTCGAAATTGGACAAGAACAGACGATATGCAAGACCCAACAACAGAAAACAAACTGCAAACTTTACAAATACTAAGGAAAATTGTTTTTTCATAACGTTGTTGCTATTCAGGGGCTTCATAGTTCTTGGTTTTGCTCTTGTTGTCACAAAGACCGAATAGTATAATAGGAGTACTTGTATATTAAGGTCTCTGCAACATACAATAAAATAGAAGAAGATAAAAAATAAAAAAATAAAAAAATAAAAAACAAAGATAAGGAAAAAGAAGAAGATGATGGTGCAATAATAATGCAAAAAAGAAAGGTTTTATAAAATTGAGTATTTTTGGCAACCAACTGTTAACTAAAGAAAAAAAAAGAAATGGAAGGGGTGTCGTTAGAAATTAGGCAACGTGAACAAAAGTACAAAGAGAGAAGGTTACAAAGGAAATAAAGTGGGCTTCACTTTAACAGTGACATGGTGCACAGTGCACACCATTGTGTGTTCTGTGCCAAAATGTGATCAAGGATTTTACAGAAAATTCTCCATTCCCATGTGTTTTTGGACATAGATTTGAATGATTTTTGAATCTTGTAATCTAAAATAAATCAAAGATAGTTGTGTGGTTATAGATTATCTCGTTAAGAGTAAAATGTAAAATTTAAAGTTAAATTATTATTAAATAAGAAAATTTGTCATTCTTTTTGAGACTAACTAAAGAGAAAAGTGTGTCATATAAATTGGGACATAGAGGCAGAGCCGGCTTTAGCATAAAGTTGCTAAAGCACAGGCCTTAGGCGCCTCAATTGTGAAGGCCTCTTTTTTAGTAGCAATGAATTACTCTTGTTTTGAGAAAAATACTTTGAATAGAAAAGTACTACAAAACTACTACTTTGAATAGAAAAGTACTACAAAACTACTACATAGACAAAATTATTTAATTGATGATTTCAACAGTTGAGTATTATTTTTGGAAACAAGATTCTATTAATAGTCTTTTGGATGCAAAAAAGAAAAGTACGTTTTAAAGATCGGTATGAAGAAAAAATTTCGAGGAGTACAAAAAAACTACTTGATATAAATCCTAGATTATTTTCACATTATATGGTTGTCATAATTTAAATTTGATACATTGTGACATAATTAATTCTTGTACGAAAGTTATGTCATTATTTGGAGTAGTACTACGTATATATTCATTATTTTCTTCTTCTACTAAGCGACGTAGAGTTTTAAAAGAAAGTATATCTAGTCTATCTCTTAAATCATTTGTCATAAGTAGACCGAAAGATCATATTGAAAGTATTAAAACAGTTAGATTAATTATATAGGCTTCAATAAATATATATGCAATTTTTTTCAAAAAAAATATATTTTAAAGCCTCTTTTCAAAATTTGACTTTAGGCTGGCAAGTTGCAGGATTGCCCTTCGCTGGAGGTGGTCTTTAATTTTTACCCCTCAAAATGGTGGTCTTTAAAATTTGCCGCTTTCGCGAATTTACATGGGCAAATTGCAAAAATTTCCGCCTAGTCAAATTTTTGGCGATTTTTTTATTTTTTAAAAAGTTGGGGTTCAAACCCACAATCGCAAGATGTTAAGCGAAGGGCAATACTTAAATACCACAAATTTGAAGGGCAAAAATCAAAGACCAGCCCAAATGAAGGGCAACCCGCAAAAAAAAGACTTTAGGCCGCAAAGAACTTTGAGCCGGCCCATAGGCAATAACATGTTAAATGCAAAAAGGAAAAGCAAAGAAAGTGAGGATTATTCTTGTGCTTTGGAGATTCTTTAGCCTATATTTTGCCTTTTCTCTTTTCTTTTGTCCTTTTCTCACATTTTTCTTGGTTGGTTGTCATCTAAGGATTAAGATGAAGCTTAGCTTAAGAGTAAGGTGGTTTGGGTTTGAAAATGACAACTTGTATTCAATGAATACAAGTTAGTAATGTCGGTACTAACTGAAATAACAAATAAATATCAGGACAAAACATGACCATAACAATTATATTTTGTTACAAGAAGCACTTATATTTTACCGAGTGAAGGGGTACTTAAGACTGATCCTATATACTTACTTTTTTATAAATAGTGTGTGTCAAATATAATATATGGTATGGAGAAACATTATATTCCACTAATGCTTGCATTAATGTAGGCTGTCAGCATTACACTTTCTTGAGTGTGATCTTTCCCTGAACTCTGTTAACGAGAAATGTGCACCGGACTGTCTTTTTGATAACATTATATTTATTTATGTCTATATCGACCCACAAAGTTGAGTCAAGATTACGGTAAAATATCATCAAATAACCGTTTTTAGATGCACTATTTTTCAAGGATGATTAGGACTTTTGAAAATAGCTCGATTCCCTCAACTTAAATTAATTAGGGATTCTTTGGCCATGAAAATTTTCACTTTTTTCCAGAAAACGTTTTCACTTTATTTGGAAATCAATGTTTGGTCATGAAAATTTCAAATACAACTTGAGATTTGAAAAATACCAAAATACTTGTTTCACTTTCAATACATTCAAACAACCAAATGTTCTTTGCTAAACTATAATCAAACACAACTCCATCTTCAACTCCAACTCCAAAATACCAAATAAAGTGAAAAATATTTGATTTTCATAACCAAACGCCTACTAAATGTATTATCCCAAATATTTTAAGATGAATAAAATGCTCTCCATGAGCTAAAAAAAAAATGTGTAAAGAGCAAAGGAGAAAGCAAAAACTAATCATGGCTTAATCTGGGGGACCGCACTGTCATTTTCTTGCAACCTTCAAAGAAAACCAATGGAAATGTCTCAACTGTTCCATTTCCCAAAGCTGAAGCTTATCTTTTCATGTTGGGCGAACAGAGCACGAAGAAAATAAACAAATGTTTCCATTTCTAGTAGTTGCAATTTTCTTAGTCTGTCCTTGGAAAACTCATATGTTTTATAATAAAATAATTTGTTTTTAGAATTTTATTTTTATTTATATTTTTAATAAAATAATTTATAACAATATAAATATTTTGAAGTCAATTTTATGTTTTAAACTTATGTAAATATTTATATAGATTGAGACGGAGAAAATAGTTGATTATCAGAGCTCATAAAACAGAAGTTAACGCCAAACCTGTTACATGTATCCATTGATTTAATACTTTCAATTAGTTTTCGTCATAATGGATCCTTTCTTTTCCTACCTTTTTCCTATTTACAATCTTTTAATTGGATGTTTTAATCTTTAATCGGATTTTGAATGATAATTATAAGAACCTGGGATTTAAATTTTACTTAAACCATGGTAATCCATATTTAATCTGTTTATACATTCTACATTTTCTAAACCGACACTTAAAGTGTCGCCCCACCCACCCTTAACCTTACCATAATTGATTAGGCAAATCTTGCTACTTTATTAGGGAATAAAGACATCCGTATTCCCACAAATAAATCCAACAAAGTAAAAGATATTTGTCAGCGTTCTTGCCTTTCCTTATTATCTAGGATTATTTTTCAGCAAATTCCCTACTCTAATTTATATCTTTAAACTTTTAACTATAGATTTCAAATGTGGTTGGACCTCATTAAGGAGCATTGCACGTGAAGCAGATTACGCATTTAACTTTTGATATGACAATTTACTTGGTAGTGGCCTCGACATGACTTGTTGAAAAAATATTTTCTAGATTTGTCTTCTGTCTCCGAAACAAACACTTTATTTATTGATGGGTGAACGACGGGAATTAATTGGCACGTGGTGAATTCAGAATCCACTACTTTGATCCAATTGGCTGCAGAAAAAATATTTTATAGATTTGTCTTCTGTCTCCGAAATAAACGGTTTTTTTATCGATGGGCGAACGACGGGGATTGAATCCGCACGTAGTGGAATCACAATCCACTTGGCTATATTCCCCCTCCTACTCCGCACCCCCACCCCCCTCCCAACCCAAACAAGCTGAAGTCTCTTTCTACGACAGATCCTTTTTGAACTCCCCTATGATAGCTTATCAAAGAGAAGCTTTTTCCTAGATTATAGTGGCAAGTCTCTTGTTGTGTTTCGAAATTAAGGGAAACAAAGCTTCAAAATAATCCACTGAAATATTAATTTATGTGAGTCTAAAGGATTATTTTTATGTTCCACAAAAGCCCTTTTGCATTACTCCACTGCCTAAATACCAATTTTGTGTCTAAGCATTCACAGTTACCTCAAAGTAAAATGAAAGTACAACATATGAAAAAGACCTAATAAATGAAGCTAGTGTTTGGCCATACATTTCCAAAAAAAAAAAAAATTGATTTGATGAAGTTTTTCAAATTCAGAAATGTGTTTGGCCATAATTTTTCAAAACATGTTTCAATTTCTTTTTTCTTAAAAAGAAAAAAAAACATGACTTGTACCCATAAGTTATAAAAACTATCAAGAATATCCAACTATACCAAACAAACATACTTGCTAATCCCAAATTATTCCTATGTGTTTTAATTTTGTTGTTGAATTTGGTTTCAATGCTCTTATTTTACTAATTTTGTAATTTTCTTGTTGAATGCATTTCAATTTGTGTAATTTCGTTGTTGAATCATACTGTTTTTTGCATTTCAATTTGTGCAAATGTAAGACATCTTTGGAAATGGAAACTCAATAATTAGTTATTGGACATTTCAGGCAGTGACATAATACAATAGTGACTACTTAGGAGATAGCTTCAAGCTTTCAAATAATTCTTACGTTTTGAAGTATTCTTGACTAATGGGGGAAACATGGTAGATATAGATTAGTTGGGTCATAAATAGATGAGGGCTTTTATAAAATACAAAAGTTTGGGTAATTTTTAAAAAATATAAAAAGGCCAAAGGATAGATTTTGGCCCCAAAACATAATTGAGCCAGAATTTGGGATTTGAAAAGATTTATGATCAAAAAAGTAATGTTACCCCAAAACAAAAAAAACAATTTTGATCTCTCAACGTAATAGAAAATTAAAAAACAGAAGATCTAAACAAAGATTTTTGAAAAGATATTTATGAAAATATTGTATAAATTGTACAGTGCCACCCAGTCCAAAATTTATGATCAAACTTAGTAATAGTGAAGCTAGTAATGTTACCCCAAAACAAAAAAACGCACTTCTACTTTTCTGATCCCTCAACGTAATAGAAAATTAAAAAACAGAAGATCCCCTGACCCAACCACATTAGTGATCAAACTTCAGTTCATCTTTGGTTAGAAGTGATTAAACAAGATCTAATTTACTTCTCTCAGATTCAGGATATGGTAATGGTGTATGTAGCCCATTTGAAGGCCACCTAGCCCCAAGGCACACTGCCAGATTGATGGGCTTACCCACAAGCTTGTGTTACTAATAAGGGGCCCTCATTCTTTATTATCTTCATCTCATTCTTTGTCCTGTACGGCTATATTGAACATCAGCAATCATTGAATTGGTCCAATTAACTTGTTTATGGAGTAGCAGTTTTGCCCTACAGTAAACTCATGGACCAATAATCTTACCCCAATAAAGAAATAACTATTATTGTATACAAATAATTCTATTGCCCAACTAGTACAATTTGCGTATTCTAGAGAGAAATATGCACATCAATCGTATGGGTATGGCAATAGAATTCTGTATAGGGTGGTACGTTATAGAAAAGAATAATCACTCATTATCATCATATCATATGGAATTGACCTCTTTTTATTACCGAATGATCTTTAGCTAAGACTGGTAAATATACTAGATGAATGATGCCTGTGCATATGTATGGCATCGTTGTTCTTATTGTTTGCACAGTTAGAAGATAAAAGATTTAACTCGAGAAGATATTTTCCAATGGGATATATCTATTACATCCTCTAAATTGCCATTGCATGTCCCTTTGTTTGCCCACTGCCACTTGAGTGCTAGTTGATCACGAGCTGATGAATCCATGATAACATATTTCATCTAACTTCTCAGGACATTATACAAATGCGTCAATGATCTGGTTCAAGCAGATAGAAGCTAGCACATCTACAGTATGCAGACACACTTAAACACCACAAAATGAGAGAAATAATGAATTAAGGAAAGAGAGCAATTGACTAAATGAATTTACTTGACAAATTTTTATATGATCATGGCATGACATGAGGATGATCTCGCATTTGCATCATGATATAAAAGGAGATCAACAGTGTAACAAACTCTGTCGCTAAATCAGTAATATCTTAAAGCAACTTCTTACAGATATTAGAGAAAAATAACAAATAACTCTAGACATACAAAAGTACCTGAGCGCATGGAGACATACAAACACAACCTTAACAACAACAAAAATCATAAAAGTAAGGATCACATCCATGAACGTATCATAAAAATAAATAGCTTACAATCTGTATTTTCATGAAACAACACTCATATTAGGGCCTTGCAAGCATATAATCCAAAACAAGGATTAATAAGAACATCAGTAGAGTTTCTTCATTTATTTTTCATTTTTCTTCTCACATTTTATTCAATAAGGGAGAGAACCGACCTTAGCTGGTCTTTCTTCTCTCTGCTTCAATATCTCTTCTTTCTTTATGGACACACAATCTTCAATTTCCATTTAAAAGATTAGTGAGAGCAAGTCGAGCTTAGAGAAACAAACCAAGATGAAATGAGAAAATTACCACGTAACACCATAGAAGAGCACTGCACGCTGATTCACATCAATCGTTGCACAATTAGGACAGCAAGATGTTTGATGTCAAGTACTGCAAGCATCTTGCTAGTTCCATATGCATCGTTTACATGGACAGTATTCCTGGAGGGTGGATTAGTACTGCAAGCATCTTGCTAGTTCCATATGCATCGTTTACATGGACAGTATTCCTGGAGGGTGGATGTCATAGACCCTGGGCCAACACCAGCTCCATACTTCACTCCCTTCCTGAAAACTGAGAGGAGCTTCCCATCAGTCCATAGCTCTCAATAGTGATCAGATCAACATCTATGGTGATTGAGTGGATAAAATTATTGAAGTTTGAGTAGCCCATAAGAGTGTGGATTTGCCAGTCACAAAAGATAAACTCACTACAAGCATGTACAGTTAAAAGAAGTTCCAACAAGATGAGAAAAGGGGAGCTGTGTAGTGTTCTGAAGCAGCGGACAACCCACTTCAAGTCGAATCATGTTCATACTTCCTCAAGGCAAGCCTCTCTCAAAGAAATATCATCAATTGGGATCGCATCGATTCTTGCCTTTTCCAAATCCTCTATTTCATCCCTAATGGCCAAAGCAATCTGGTAGCAGATTTTATAGGAAGTAACAGAGTTGATGTTGTCAACAATGAGCTCATTACACATTATTTGTAAAATTTAAAAACTGGAGAAGGGGAAAAAAAGTTACCTTGGCTGCTCATTCTAACAAAAGACCAGTTGAGACCGGTGACAGGGCCTGTAAGCACTCCCTTTATTGGCCTATGGTTTATGGTTTGAGCTGCTGAGGACCATAAGACAGTAGCTGGCTTCAGATGGCTCACATACCCATAGATGATAGGTCGCTTTACACATTGAGATCCGTAACATTGAAGCCATCCATTAGCAATGAAGGCAAAATCAAAAAGCTGCTCTCTGAAGTACTCAACCATATCTTTCCTCTGCATAGATCAAATCCGAAGTTACTAATCCATAATCTACATGAGTGCATGTGTGTGTAGATGGACACATTGAAACATGCATAAAGAAATGAGTAGCGATTCACTACTGCTTAGCTCTGCAGGTAAACAGGTAATTAACTCCTTAAGTGTATAGTGGTTTATACTGGGTATGTTGTTGTCGTAAGTGTATAGTGGTTTAATTACCTCCTTAGAGACAACACAACTTCTTTAGCCTAGCAGTAGCCAGTTACATTTTAAAAGAGATGCCTCTTGATGCCCATATCTCGGACACGTCTTTTTTTTAATGGGGTATATTGTCGAACAAATCTTGAATGAAATGGAAGCATACACGAACCTGAGACGACAACACGAAAAGATCATCCTGAACATTTGTGATCCATAATTTCTCCTTAACCTCAGGACCTTGCAAAGAGGCCATAAATTAGAACATGCATGTATAAAATTCGGTAGCGATAGGCAGCAGACAACTCACAGCAGACAAAGTTCTATCTGGTATTTTTATTTACCCCTTTTATCTTTAGTCGAGCGCTACATGGTTGGTTTACACTTAGCTGCAACTGAGAACCTGCAATTTTCAGGAGGAAAGCTTTTAATAGGAAGAACACCAACGAATAACCCACCATATCAGAATTAAGGATTTCGAATGCCAGGAAACAAACCGGAATAACATCAGAAAATCTATGACTTTGTAAAGCTTGCCGAAATTTGTTTACTCAAACTTGTACGCCTAACAATATCTGTGAACTCATCTCCATTTGTATAACCAAAAAACTCAAGGGAATAGGATGGACATGATCGATTAGAGCTCCACCCTCCAGCCAAAGGCACATAAATAGAAAAGGAAGTAAGTCAATTATCTGAATCGACATTAATCAACGGAATGTGCACATCTCTTCTTCTAACAATATAGTGGCTGACAGTTTAGTTAATTCTTTGATCAAACATCCTAAAATAGTATATATGGCATCATTGTCTGAGTGAGATCTGTCACCAGAGATAAAGGCATGAACTGTGTCTCCTACATATAGCCAACTGCAACCAGCAGTTTTCTTGGCTTCTCTTCCTTTCATCATTTTCATTACCCTTCCCATCTCATTCCATTTCCCTTCCGAGGCATAGATGCCAGCCAACTGCGCGTATCTAGATCCGTTCCCTCCTTCAATTAGCAAGAGCTTATCCTCTGCAGTTTTTGCAAGTTCAGCATTTCTGTTCATTTTGCAAGCATTTAGAAATGCACCCAGAATTACAGCATCTGGTTCGACAGGCAAACTTTCCATTAATCTTACTGCCTTGTCAAGTTGATTTGCCCTTCCATACAAATCTATCATACTTGCATAGTGGTCAGTTCCAGGTGATATTTTGTAATCTTTGGACATGGAAAAGAAATACTTTTCTCCCATTTTTACTAATCCACGGTGCCGGCAAACTGATAGAAGGGCAAGGAATGTGACTTCATCAGGTTGGAAACCTCGATCTGTCATCTGACTGAAAAGCTGAATAGCTTCATTTTCATACCCATGGAGACCATAACCAGCTATCATACTATTGTAAAGGATTGAATCTCCATCAACAGTCAATTGAAAAACCCTCTGTGCATATGTTACATTTCCACTTTTTGAGTACATATCAACCACTGAATTTGCCAACTTGGTATCCATTGCAGTGCCAGTTCTCAGTATATAGGAGTGTATTTGCTTTCCGTAATTAAAGGTTGCATGTATGGCGCATGCACCAAGCAGGTTTATAAAGATCAGCTCATCAGGAACAGTTGTTTCCTGTGTAATTAATTCTCTGAAAAGCTGAAAAGCATCTTCACATTGATGCGCTTTCACGTATCCGGATATCATAGCAGTCCATACAACATGATTCTTATCAGGCAATGAGTCAAAAAGCCTTCTTGCTTCTAACATATTACCCATTCCAGAATATCCTACAATTAATGGTGTAACGGCAAAAGGGTTCTCTTTCTGAGTAGTTGTACAAACAGAATGTGCATAATTCAAGAGACCACACTTGCAATAAAGATTAACCAAACTACTGCTAAGAAATGGATTCAAACTCATCCCTTCCTTCAATATCAAAGCATGAATCTCCTTCCCAAGTTTCAAATTCTTCGCGCCAGAACAAGCACTTATAACGCTAGAAAAACTGTGTTCGTTCCATACAAATCCCTCCGCCACCATGCTCCTAAATAACTCGATGGCCTCCTCTTCATACCCATTTTGGGCAAAACCCGAAATCATTGTGTTCCAAGAAACTTCATCATTCAACTGTGGCATACTCAAAAACACACCCTGAGCCATTTGCAATTCACCTTCTCTAAAACAAGCTGCCACCATAGCATTCTTGGAAACCGTGTCAACAAACCCAACATCAGATCCATCAAAGACACTCCATGAATCTTTAAAACACCCGCATTTCGAATACATAACAATCAAAGAACTCAGTGCATACCTACTTATACTATTCCCACTCTTCAACATATATGAATGCAATTGCCTACCATACAACAAAAGACTCAACTTTGTTACTAAACCAACCATAGTAGTCAAGGCATATTCAGATACTTTGTCAACAAATTGCATTTCGGCGAATAATCTAACTGCTTGATCTTGAAATCCTTCACAATTGACATAACCAGACAACATTGTGTTGTACGTAACACAATCCTTTAAGGGAGCAGTATTAAAAAGTTTTCTTGCTTGAACAAAGTTTCTATCTTTAACATAAGTGTTTATAATAGCATTCCAAGTGAAAACGTTTCTTTCAGGCATTTCGTCGAACAGTTTTTGGACATCTTTAATAAGAGAATGCTTTGAGTATATGTGGATAAGATGGTTCACGTCAATGATTGTTGGGGTTAGTCCGGATTTAATGATATGAGTTTGAAATTTGGCGCAGTCTAAGAGTGATTTCATTGTGAGTGTTGTTAGTTATATGATGAACAAAGCGGGTATCCGAGTTGGCGGGAAAGATATGAGGAACTTTAATAAGAGAGTGATTTGAGTATATATGAGTTTGTTTGAGCCTGATTGTCAATAAGCTTTTAAGTGTTGAAAAGTAGTTTTAAGTGTTAAAATCTAGTTTATAAATAGACTGTTACATATTTGAATAGAATTACATAAAATGTTAATAATTGATATGTTTGGTAAAAAGTGTTATAAGCTGCTCTTTTGTTAGAATGATCAAAATACCTTCAATTCTTTTCTTTTTTTTGTAAAAAGTATGTGTAAAGTGAAAAAGGAACAATACATGCGTGAAGAGGAAGTTAGGAGTTTTGTTTTGGAAAAGATATTTTGAGAATTAAAACAATATTAAGGATAAAATAATAAAATACTGAGTCAAACCGAAAGTGTTTATAATCTGAAAAGTCATAAGTTAAAAATGGTCATCTTATGCCTTTTAACTGATTTTGACTTATAAACACTTAGCTTATAAGCATTTTAATTTTTACCAAACACATATATAAGCTAAAAAGATACTTATAAGCCGGTTTAACCAACTTATTATAAGCTTTTAGTCAAACACTCTCTTAGTACATGACGGTTAAAGACTGTCAAATATGACGGCTTACTCGTAAGCTTGTGTTAATAATGTTACAGGGCTCGCGTTCTTTACTAATGGAATAGCAGTTTCTGCCTTCACCTAATAATCTTTTCCGAATACACTGTAAATAGTTATGTCTGCCTACTACTATTATTTACGTATGTAGTGAGAAATATGCACATCAAATTGTATGGCAACTGAATTTTGTATTCACGGTGATAAACTTTAGAAGGAGACTAATCGCTTATAATCATCGTATCATATCGTATGGAAATTTAATTTCGTACTACCGAATGATCTTTAGCTAAGACTTGTAAATATATTCTTTCCCATTTTAAATGTGAAAATATCGTACAACACTATCTTTTTTATAATTTCTTGTTTGGTTCCAACATTGGTCAAACGACCCTTCGAGAAGCAAAAAGCGACAAAACATATTAAATTGGAAGAAGCAAAAATAATTAAAGTGATGGAGGGTACAGTGAAAATGAATTTTGTAAAATATGGCTTGAAAGAATTTGGTCATCCCGGCCTGGGACTGCGTAGCTACTAGTTAGCCCCTTGCTGGCATAAACCATAGTTCCACTCGTGTAGGAGTCATATCTACACACTGCCATGTCTAAACATTTAAAAGAAAAAAAGAAAGACAAAATAAATTTCTGCTATTGAAAATCTCTAAAAGAAATAACATTAAAACATACAATGGAGATTAATAACTAAATCTCCATGAAAGTATCAGTACTAGAAACATCTTGCTTTAATATAGACGGAACATTCTGCAATAAAGCTAGAAAGCTAACAATGCAAAGGAGTTAAAACACAAAATTCCCACCACTTCTCTTTAATGCTACAGAAGTGCACACAGCAACTACATTTTGATGAATTTACATTGACACAGAAAAACAACGTAGATAGAATAGACACAAATTTCTCACTGGAACGAGACAAAATAAAAATAATCTAAGTTTCATTTTACATGTCTTTTTCACAATAACTAACATTCACCTGTCAGGCACTACAGCTCCAGATTTTCGGTATACTGTAAGCAACCTCCAAGTAAGGCCAAACTCTTTGTTATGATAGTTATGCTGCTACTTTTGGAGGTCTCATGCCAAAGCCATGTTTTGCTTTCTCAACGCTGAAAAAGAAGTGTTTAGTTAGCACAGCTCGAAATCAAAATATAATGTAAAATGTTCTATAACTATGAGAAGTGGCTAATATCATAAAAATGTGCAGGACTCATATAAACGTCTACAGCAAAAGCAAAAGTAGGCATAATCCAAGGCTTAGTGAGGCTTGAAGCGGTTTTAGCAAAAGAAACATCCAAGATTCATGCCAGCTAATGGTACCAATAATTTCATTATCATTTTCTCCACGGCAGTAGTGGAACGGCGGAATAGCAGAAACCTATCTTTTTGGTTGATGAAGTTCAGGACAAGTTAGCCATTATGAGAAGAGGACCTATGCATGTGCCATGACGTTGAAGGATAGACTAGGATTTTTCGCTTGCAAAGCGTCATTCATAAAATATGAAAGGTCGAAGCAAGAAATAAGGAGCAACGACCAAGACAACAATAGGTAGTAGCTATATCTTAAGGCAGCAGTGTACCAGGTTGTCATAGGCTAGAATAAAGAATGCATCAGTTAATTCATATTAATCATTGATCTCAACTGTAAGGTGTCTGGGAGACGGTCAGTAAGCATGTTTGTGTTGCCTGTGGTTTCTATATGTAATTTCTCAAACGTGCATGTTAGTGTAGATAGCTAACACAAAGTAGGCCAGGGGTCATTTGACCAACTGAGGCAGCAACATGAACCTTTACGGAGCAATATGAACATTTAATTGATCAAGAGAAAGAATTATTGAAAATCTAAACCATCATAGAATTTGATACTCACGTCGGAGCAAGTCTCCCCAGGCTCTCTAACTCTTCACCAGAGTCCTCGTCAAGGACTCTGCCAGAAATTTCAAGAATATAAGACCTGTCTCTCTCAGCTGGGAGACCTCTACTCGAAAGCAACTTCAGATCCTTTGGGTGAAGCTCTCTCCCATTGACAAATACTCCAGTACTTCCACCGGCACAGTTATCAGGCATGGGATAATTAAATTCTTCAATAAATGGCTGCAAGAAGAATAGTTATAGTAGGGGAAAGCATAACAAAATCAGGAGAATACAGGCTAAAAGTATCTATGGGAAACAGTAAATCTTACAGGGATAATGCCCAGACAAGGACCACCAGTCACTCCCCAGAATCCGGCTCGAACATCATACCTATCACAGGAGATTAAGTCAAGAAGCAATATACTCATAAATGTGGTTTTAGGACAAACCAAAATGAGGTACAGGATTAGGTAAAAGGGAATCTTTCCAGCTGAATAATAGTAGACCAATAGACAGAACTGAACCATCAAAAATAGGAACCATCTTACAAATTCAAGTATAACTAAAACTATCAATCATGTACACTGTCAAATGATCAATACTACATTAGAGTTCTTTCCCAGATATTTAGAATCTTTTCCTCAGTATCTCATAAACAACAGTGGTATATGCATGTAGGGGTATTGCTTCCAAGAGGTTCCATGCTGAAGATTTTACTCACGTAATTTTTCTCAGTGTAACCTTGCAACTTCTGCACGATCATACCTATAGATGGATTTTATCTTATAACTTGGTTAATGAAATTCTACAAATTTGTGTACATTAAATAGGAAAAGCTTAGTCTTTTTTTTTTTTTTTTTTTATTTTTTTTTTTTTTTTTGACAAAGTTTTACTTGAGGAAAAGCATAGTCTCTTGTGAATATTCACCAAGCAAACTAGAATTTTATATAGCTTTATTTTATGCCTGCCCCCCAAAATCTAAAATAAATAAATAAACAAACAGATATATAAAAGTCACTTATGCTATTTCTGGCCTTCTACATCTATATCAGCAACAAGATAAATGTAAGAGAGTAAAAGACTTTGTGTTTAAGCACAAAGAATGAACAGGTTGAATGATTGAAGGTCGGGTCACTTACCAGTAATGTCCAGGTTGTATTGGTCCAGCACGCTTTTCTGCCTTTTTAATCAACCGAACTGGTATAAGATGCCCATTAACTGTAGTATTGGCTTTTTCCCCGTCGGTAGAATCGGATCGGCTGAATTCTTTAAAGCTCTTCTTTATAATGCCAGAGAAAAATGAATCTTTAGTGGCTTTCAGTTGGTCTCCTTTACTAGATTCACCAGACCCTAAAGACGAGCCAGTGTTACCATACTCATTGGATGGTATGTCTATCTCAGTTGCTACAGCTAAATCTTTAGTGGAGTTTTGCTGTAAAGTAGTCTTTTTCTGCATCAGCTTCTCTGCATCTGAGCGCGTACTTCTGTTTCCATGATCCAGGCAGTTGGCAACATGATATTTGTTAGAATACTCAAAGTATTCTTGCAGTGGTGAACCAGCTGGCGGTGGAGATTCTTTACCCTTCATTGGCAGCTGAGAGTCAGACTTTTCCATTGTTGCAGCAGTTTTATTGAGGTTGTCCTCTTCCCTTGAATTGCGTGAAGATGTAGAACAAAGGCTTCTCATCTCGGCAGATTTAATGGAACTTCCACGGCCTGTTGACAGTGACCTGAGTTCTTGATCCATTGCATGGAAATCATATCTAGAAGTATCGTAATCTTCAGAGGAAAAGGTCATGCTAGGACGGTTTGTTTGGCCATTGGAATATCGATTGCCTTCATTCAACATGACTCTATGTTGATGACCCATCTTGTCAGTGCTATTATCCACTCTTTCATCAATAGAAACAGCCAGTTTATTGCCTGAAACTGCAATAACCATAACCGTAGAACATGCCCCACATTTCATTTTTTGCCTTTTACCTCCATGAAAAACCTCCTTAGGCAATTGCAGCAGCTGAAAACAACTGAAGCATGTTAAAAATGGGGCTCCACCAGCCACAGGTAGACATAGTTGTCCACTAGGCTGTACCCTGGGAGGAAGTCGACGACCATAACCACCTACAGCAGAGTTCAAGTCACCAGAATGAGCCATTTGTGATTGAGGAATCTGCGGCTTCAATGGAAGAGGATTGGCATTTCGAGGATTATAATCTTGCTTACCAAATCCACCACTACTTTGAGGATGGTACAACATTGGGTTCTGCGAAATGTTAGAGAAACTTTTCTCACCAAAAGCAGTGGGTGGACCTCGACTACAGATTTGATTTACGTTGCAGCAGTGAAAACAATTGCAAGATGGATGATGAGGATTAGTCTGAGGCGGGTAACGTCGATAAGGATCCGAAAGTGGGATTTCATTGCCCATTGACTGCCCAGGAAAAGGGGCCCAAGATGGCTGCAATGGGTATGGATCTCCACCAAGCAACTGGGATCTTCGAGGACCTCCATATCCCATATGGTCTCTAGGAGGATAAAATCCACCGCCAGCCATGTCATCAACATTCATAAAAGGCAAGGGCGCATTGTATTGGTTCAGGTACAGAGTTGGTCTTTCACCAGAAACCGGATTTTGTGCCATATCTCTATTCATGATCCTTGTAGAGCTTTCAGGAAACCGATCAACGGGATTTCCATAACCTTCATGATGAGTCGTCCTCCTTTCAAGTGGGACTCTTTCGTTAGACTTCTCAGAGACATCACCAAACCGACTGAGCTTCTCTTTTAGCTCATCAAACTTCCTCAAAAGCTCTGCTCGCTCATCAATTGGACAATCAACCTGACTGAACCCATCCACATCCTCCCTGTACAACCTCTTATCATTATCATAATTTGAACCTGACCAGTAGCCAGATGGACCCTCTTCTGAGTTAATGGAGGACGTGTACCTCATACCTTCAGGATCAACTCTTCTAGCCCTGGGCAACACCTCTGCCTCACTTCTCTCCTTACTTCTCCAATCTGGAGATCGGACTGTTCTTTGGGATTCAATTTCTTTTCCATTCCGAGTTTCGGAAGGTTTAAACTCATTAACCATGTTTTCTTGACGTTGGTCATCCTGATTGAACCCAGCCATATCCTTCATGTACAACCTCTTATCGCTATCATAAATTGAGCCTAAAGAGTAGCCCAATGGACCCTCTCCTGAGTTAATGGAGGATAAATACCTCATACCTTCAAGATCAACTCTTCTAGACCTGGGCAACAACTCTGACTCACTTCTCTCCCTACTTCTCCAGGATGGCACTCGGCCTGTTCTTCGAGTTTCAATTTCTTTTCCACTCTGGGAATCGAAAGGTTCAAACTCGTTGGCCATATTTTCTTGACTTTGTTCATCAATATTAGTCTTGTTCATCATCCTGTCATCCTCATTAGTCCAATTATCAGAAACATTCCTCAAACTAGACCTGTAAGTTTCAGGTGCATCACGCAAAGCCCTCCTCCTCTCCCTTGTGCTGGAAGAACTAGTATTTGACTTGACATCATACCCGGAAGCATCATCCATATTCATAAGTTTCTTTGCTGAAAGATCAAAATTCTCAGGCTTCTCTACAATTCCTACCACAGTTTCTTCTTCAGACTTTTCTACAAATCCATTCAACTCCCCATTTTTATTTTTAGCTGTAACTTCAATAAGAAAGGCAAAAAACAAAAAAGGAGCACTCTCAGAAGACTTCAACTATAGCAAGACACAGAAAATCCACTAACGCAAACAAATCAATCTTTCAATCTGACCACATAATAAGGTGGAGAGGAGGGGGGGCGGGGGGGGTGCCTGCTGACACAGTCAAAGAAAATGAAAGCACACAACTTGAAGAACAAGTCAAAATTCAAGAATTGTTTTTTACTCTTTCTTGTATGAAACTAACCCAAAAAAAAAACAACCAAAAATACAAAGAAGGAAAGATTAAGAAGTGGAAGAGTACCTCGTAAAACAGCACCACAACCACCACACTGGTAAACAGAATAATCAATGAGCTCAGGTAGCAAATTTTCACACTTTGGGCAACGAACCAAACGAACCTTTGCTTGTTCAGACATTTGAGGATGTCTTTCAAACAATCTTGAAAAACCCAACAAGTAAAATCATACCAAAACAAACACCTTTGCCTCTATTAAAAAAAGTATCTACTATGACCGTTTAACTCTCAACAAGGTTCACACATTTTAAGGTCTTAAAGAAACAATCTTGAGAACCCCAACAAGAAGAAAACATTACCAAGTTTTTCAATGTTCTTTAGCTGTCATTAATATCTTTTTACAAGAATGCATCTGAAGAAAAGAATGAAAAGGGGGTTGTTTTGCAGAAAATTCAAAGATGGAATCTACAGTAGTAGAAAAGTACGTATTTTGGTAGGAGCTAAAAATAAAGTAAAAATCTTTGTAGGTAGGTATGTTGCAGATACCTCTACTTTCTTTAGTTCTTTGTTTCACATTTGGGAGAGAAACGAGTGTACGGACTATGAAGACTGGAAAATGCTTTGTTTTTTTTTTTTTTTTTTTTTTTTTTTTTTTTTTAAAAAAAAAAATGTTGATTCAGATTTCATACGATAGTGATACTTTGGAGATTAACGAAAAGCCAAATTAGAGTCAATATAGAACTGCCAAACAAAATTGCACCAAGTCAATAAATCGCGTTATTTTTTGGTTTATGAGTGGACCCAAAGGTTTTTTGCTTTTCTTTTTTCTGTTACGTGGGATTTTTTAATTTGTTAAAAGAAGAAGGATCATAGTCAATGGCGAAGCTGGAAATTTTACTAACATGGTTCAAAATACAAAGGAGTAAATACACGAAGAAACCAAAGAGAATTCAACGTTGATTATATATACATAAAAAATAATTTTAATCATGTATAATAATGTAATTGTCCCCTAGGCCCTTCTTGGCTCCCCGACCATAGTATAGTCTGGAAAATGAAGATTAAGAAGAGGTGAGTCTTCAGTTCAATTTGTACCAGCACACTTGCGAAAAAGAGTATAGTTACAACAATTATACTGCTATATATCTCCAGTGTTTGTTCATTTTTTATGTTTCTTCCTAAAAAATAATTTAGTATTTTATATAATTTGGGGATAATCATTGGAATTGTTTATGAATGCTTAACCAGTACCATTAAACTAATTTTTTCAATTTTCATCCAGTGTACCTGTTTTGGGACTCTTACTTATCCAGATATACATAGTGTAAGGCCTAATAAAGAGGAAAGTGATCCCAATTAGAAATTCCTTAATTTCATAAATTGAACTTGAGACCTTTAATTTAAGATGGGGAGATTTTATCCATCTTACTGCAACTCTGAATTGTGCAAACTAATTTATTGAGGAGAAAAAGGGTGGAGTGCTAATTTAATAGACTAGAGATGATGTCCAATTAAAAGGATTTGGAGAGATAATGGCCAATTAAAAGGATTTGGAGGACTTTCCAGCTGTGAAAATTTGTGGCAAACGTGCATACCCTCACAGAGACGGCAATCTTCTCCAAGTTTAATTTATCATTTGTTCCAAATTAAAAATCCTTTTGTGAAATAATCGTGAGATAAATGTATTTATTCACCTCCACTTACAATCATTCAAACAGATTTAATTTTCCTGGATATTATAATCCTAAAACATAAAAGCGGAGAAAAACATGTATGTTTTCGGATGATTTTAAGTTTATCCACTGAAAATGTCAATAATAGTTACACACTTAATGCAATTTGACCGATATTAGCAGGTTATTAACTTTTTTTATGTTATCAGTCTATATTCAACATAGATGTTACTGCAATTAACTTTTAATGAAGCTATTTATGGTAACGTATTTTATTCGAAAAAACAAATAAAGATAGAAAAACTTTATCCTCCCAATTCCACTACAAATACTTTAAGCTACTTTTTTTGGTTGATATTGGTCTTTGTTAATGGCTCGGATTAGTTTATTACAAATAGTAATTTAAACTTTTATTGAGGAGGTAAGAATTAAATAAAGGTGAGAAAAATACGTCCTTGTCCTAGTATGGCTGTCTTGTATGACTTCGTAACGTACTTTCACGTGTTAGTGGGGTACGAGTTAAAGAAAAAATTTAGAAAAAAACAAACAAATAAATATAAATCAAAGTAAGAAAAAGGGAAAAAGAAAAGCAAGGTTTTGGACTTCGTATCAAGAAGTGAACAGATCCCTCAGTGGAACTCATGTTGTTAATTTTGTTGTTTTCTCTCCATTTGTTTGGGAATTGGGAGGAAATGAAAGCTACTAAAAGCTCAATAGAACTCATAAGGGGACTGACACTTTCTTTCTCAAAATCTGTTTCCTGACTCAGCTTTCCTCTTTTTCAATTAAATTTCTTAAATTCTATTGGCTCATCATTACAAAGTTTGAGCTACCTCTACTGTCCCTACAACTTTAAAAATACTCTGATAATATTATCAAATTGTATTTAGAATTGCGTACACAATCTATGCGTACGTTTAAATACTACATGTTGTTTGTCGAGACATAATTATATACATGGTGTATAAGTTTTAGGATACTATTTTTTGCATAAGTGGTATATTTACATAGTTAGTATTTTTTATTTATGACAATAAATCTTAATTATGAAAAGGATTAAATAAGTAGTGCTCAAACAGTATAATTGTAAAAATTCGTTTAAAAATTCTCAATTTTATTTTGCACAAGAAAATCATGTAAAATAAATAGAGGTATTGCAGCAAAGTAACATTTTCCATTAAGTGTAGAAAAAGTCAGTAAACCAAATTTGACCTTCTTCTCTCTGGGCTTCACCGTGTTTGCTAACACTGTAAAATCTCCTTTTGAACTTTAAGCATAGATGCATTCATAATTATTCGAAGGCAGTGGATGCACCATTTTCTATTTATACCCAACTCTGATGGATTTTCATAAATAAACGTGAGGGTTTTGATCGAACACAGTAACTAATTTGGTCCAAACTCTAAACTCCTATTTGTATTAAAAAGTATAGAATATGTTATTAATTCAAAATCTAATAACTTTAAAAAATTACAATTCCAAACTCATTGGCTTCATATTAGTCTCTGCATGTAAATATACATATACATACATATTGTGACACCTAAACAAATCTCACATCAGTAAAATACAAAAGGTATACTCCCTCCGGTTCAAAAAGAGTCCACTTAACCGGTTCAAAAAGAGTGTTTACTTATCAAATCAAGAAAGAATTAATCTTATTTTGTTCATATTTGCCTTTAATAAGTGTTAAGTGATCAAATCTCAATACCTATTTAATTATGAATATTTTACTCAAATTACTTATTATTATTATCTAGAAATTAATATTTGGTGTGCAAATGGCTAAGTGAATACTCTTTGAATCTGAGAGAGTACTATATACATAAGGAAACAGGCTTTAGACCCTAGTACGCATTTTAAACCCATGCGTGATTAGGTCCAAATTAAACAAACAATATTTCCTAGTGAACTAGGCTGTCACCAATATACCAGAGTTAGTACTCTGTGTGCAACCTTAGTGATGTGACAAACCTCAACATTTAATTGGGTTTAGGAGAATTTCATATATTTGAGATGATGGTTAGACAAACCTTAACGAGGATACTGAATCCTTTAGGAGTTTATTTATATATATGCCTGTAACATCTCATGCATTAATTTGTTGTGTATATGCTAGATCTGTTCTATCAGTAAATTAGCACTAAATTTCCACTATGAAATATATTTTCATCACCCCATATTTTTTTGTTTTAAATTTTTGCATATTTATTTTATTGTATTTTTTGTTTTTGTTTTTGTTTTAGGTATAAGTATGATTTTTGAAAGGATATAATTATGCCTCCCAAAAGTCACCTTCCCTTAAAGCAAAAGCAAATGAAATAGATTAAACGCATGCAATTTCTTATTTGCTTTATAAAAGTTTGACTTGTTCATCTTAAACGTGTCAAGTTGGCAAATCTTCCTACTTAATATACCATTTTGCCTGCGAATCACTTTGTTCTTTATATTTAAACTGTTTAAGAAAATTTATAGTATCATTTTATTTACAACAACATAAGCCGTTTCGAAGTAAGAACTTCTATATTTGTCTACTCCATTCAACTTTTAAGAAGTAAAACAAAAAAAGATTATATTATGAAGGCTATCGTCATTCAAGAAAAAAAAAATTACTATTGCTCCTTCCACTTGACTTTTTCTTTGAAAGCTACCCAAAATTATCATACGTTGAGAATTATATATTGAAGTCTAAAGAGTCATGCATTTTTCCTAAAAACAACTGCACATGTAAGAGTTAGACCTAGATTTTGATTTACTTAAACTTCGACGACTCTGTGATTTGATCTTTGAGTAACAATTAAAGAAGAATTATAATTTCATTAACGTAAGGATATCATCATTCGAGAAGTTCTGAATTATAATTTCATTAACGTAAGGATATCATCATTCGAGAAGTTCTTCTTGTGCTCTTTCTACCTGACCTTTTCTCTGAAAGCTACCCAAAATGATCGTCCAAGTTTCACCCATACCGTCATTCACGAATTCTTCTACCAAAAAAAGTGCAAAATATTTGTATGTTTTAATAATTTAACTTACAAAAACCGACAGTAAAGAGTATTGTTTCAATACTATTCAGGTTAATATGTTATAGTAGGATGCATGTATTTTTCGGGTTACTAATGGAGGGGGAGCCGTGATTTTTAGTTTATGGTCGATCCTGAATCATAATTTTTTCCTTACTGCGTTTTGAATTGATTAGATGTACATATCAATTGAATATTTTTCAAAACAATGTAGGATTTGAGCCAAAATTACTGAATTTTAATTTGCCGAAAATGTAGCTACTACACTAGCTCCGCCACTGATTATTAACTTCACTAAATATTACTAATATAGAAGAGTTATTACCTATAGTTACTTTTAAGCAACCTAATAGTATAAGAAAATCTTAAAACTGATAGTGTATATAAGTAATGAGATCTTTTTTTCTTGGTTAAAAGTGATGAGTTCTACTAAAGGATTATATTAGCCTTCAAAGTTCTCTGATTGTTTTTAAAAAAAAAAAAAGAGTTCTATTAAAGGATTAATGCCAACCATCTTAAAAGCCAACGGAATATGGAAGTTACTTAGTATAATTTGTACAGTAATTTCTTACAATTATTATAGGATGAAAGATAGTAGTTGGCTAGTTGGCAAAGCAGTGTTACACGTAGTTGTGAAGCGTAGGGTATGAGTTATGATTAGGAAAAATAATGTTAAGGACAATAACAAGCATCAGTTGGCTAATACGCATTAAAAATACTCTACTATATTGATGGATGTTATAATCTATTGGGATTTGCTTTGGCTGTCATTCTCAGTGTTTGGTTGAGAATTTCATAATTTTGGAAAGAGCATCAGTTGACTTTGACTTAAAACTTTTGATTAAATGCCGAAAGTTTTAGCTGGTCGGCTAAATATTTGGTGATCTGTCAATGTATAAGCATGACTTATTTTGCTATTATGATAAAACTTGTATCTAGGGCTAATAATTTGTTACTTATAATGAACTTGGGACATCGAGAAAAAAAAAAAAAAAATCTTTAAAGATCGGACTCAAAACCATCTTGCCAAGACGATATTAGGGTTTCAAAATTTTAGATTTATTCTTTTATAGTTGGCAAGGAAATTAATACTAGGTCAACAAGGATAAAGAAACATTGAATTTAAAGCTTTTCATTCTTCAAACTGGAGATCTGTTAACCATTAATTTGTCTTTGAAAAAACTAAGGAAACCATTAATTTGTCTTTGAAAAAACTAAGGAAATCTTGATTACGCGAAAGATTCTGTCGTGTAGGGTGACCCAATTAATTCTCATCTGTTTCACTTTATGTGGTAAATTTTAAAGTATAAGGGTCAAAGCAGAGGCGGAGTCGGGATTTGAAGCTTGTTGGTTCAAAGTTTTATTTCTTCAAAGTTACTGGGTTCTAAATTAATAATTCGTACATATTTGACAAAAAAATTTAATACAAATGTATGATTCGGACCAAAGCTACTGGATTCGGCTGAACCCATATCCGAAGGGCTAGCTCCGCCCCTAGGTCAAAGTAGTTAATTTTTTGATGATTCGGACATGTTTTTAAATCTTTTGGAAATAAAACTATTAGGAAGCTACACAAAAAGGTACTATAACTTATAACAATTAATGATTCAAAATATTTATGAAAAAAATATAATGAGAGAAGAACCTCTTTGACCTTCCAAATAATATATTACCACATAAATTCTATTCAATCTTTTAGCGGGTGAGGATGACGTCAAGTCGGCATGGCACCAATAAGCTGGGCCATTCACGTGCTACAATAGCAGTTCCTCTACGAGAATTCCTTCCATGGGTTTAAATTGGCAAAGACACAGAATCATTCTGGGAAGAAGTAGACAAAAACCAAAATTGAAGCAGAAGCCACTTGAAAGGACTGCAAATGAGTCTCTGTTAATTGAGCTGTAAGCACTGCAATTAATTATTTTCGGGCAATTCGCAGGAATGCCTTTATTTTGGGGTGGTCTTTAATTTTTTATCATTAAATTGATGGTCTTTAATATTTGTCCTTCGCATAATATCATGAGGTTTGGGGATCGAACCTCAGCTCAGTCAATAAAAAAAAAATCGCAAGGCAGAATTGGTAACATGTTAGGCCTATTCGGGTCAAATTCTGCCTGCAGACAGAGTTTTGTATGCAAAACTCTTTACGTAGGTAGAGTTTTGTATGCAAAACTTTGTCCACGAGTGCATAGTTTTGAATGCAAAACTCACCTACGAGAAGAGTTTTGCATGCAAAACTCTCTCTCATGCAGAGTTTCAAACTCTACCTGCAGGTAGAGTTTTGCAAATTCTACCTGCGGGTAGAGTTTTGTATGCTTGCAGGTAGAGTTTGCATTCAAAATTCTGCCTGAGGCATGCAAAAATCTGTCTTGCGAATTCCAACTTATGCCTTGCAAATTTTTTTTTTTTGTTGACTGAGCAAGGATTCGAACCTAGAACCAAGAGGCTTCTATCGAAGGGCAAAACTTAAAGACAATGGTTTTGAAGGGCAACCCGCACAAAAAAAATGATTGTTTTCCATGGTAAACTCGGGCTTTATATAATCAGTAGTTTCCCAAATATGGGCCGGACTACAACGTCCGCGACATCAAAATATGTCCAATGACCTACTTTAGTCCATTAAGCCGTTGTCACATGATTTCCGATTTTGTCTATTGTCCCCTTTTCGGATAGATACTTAATAGGTTTTAATCTTTTTTTTTTTTTTGCAACTTATGACCATTTTAGATCATTGTCTAAATATTTTTTTTTTGAACAAATTGAAAATCTTATGAGAAACGGTTAGATCACAGTCTAAAATTTTGTAAGTTATTGAAAAATGTTAAAAGACAATTTAATATTTTGTCTGTAAAGTTGGGCAGCAAATATTAGACTTGAGTCTAACGTTATACGAAAGGATAATTTTCTAAGGATTATATTTGTACAACCTTTTTAAAATAGGAACAAAAGCTAAACGACAGCCTATAAAAGGGATTTTGCATAAATTAGCCCACATTTACGTTTCTGTCTTACTGGTCCGCGATGATGGTCCACTGTTTGTTTTCTCTCTCTTTTTCCCCTCTTCTTTTCCTTGTCATCCGCAGCACCACATCCACGGTCATCATAGAAATCAATAATACCAGATAAAATGAAAGATAAAATCCACGATGAGAGTCATCTTACATAAAAGCTTGTGTCACTTTAGTTAAAAAATCTTGATGAAGAAAGGGGGATAGTCCTTGTCTTGAAATAAGACATTGTACTTTTAATTTACTTTTCAATACTGACACATCTATAAAGCAATAAAGGGTTTGATCACTCTCAATTATACAATAAAAAATAATCAACATTCACGAGTTTTTCTCCCTTTTTAATATAGTTTTCTTAACAAAGTGCCAAGAGAGGTCCTGTGGAGATGCTTGGAGGCTAAAGGTGTACCTGTGGTGTACATTAGAGTGATAAAGGACATGTATGATGGAGCTAAGACCAGGGTAAGGACGGCAGGAGGAGACTCGGAGCAACCCGCATTCGATGGGGTTGCGTCGAGGATCGGCCTCTTGCTTCGTTTATTCGCCTTGGTAATGGATGAATTGACGCGACAAATACGAGGTGAGGTGCCTTGGTGTATGTTGTTCGCGGATGACATAGTCACCGATTGACGAGACTCGGCATTACGGAGTTAACGATAATTTGGAGAGGCGAGACGGACATTGATCTAAAGGATTTAAATTGAGTAGGACGAGACGAGAATACTTGGAGTGCGGGTTCGGTGGCGTACCACGTGGTGACGAGGAAGTGAGGGTGGGTACTCGAGCCGTTCAAAAAGAAAGGAAGTTTCGAAGTATCTTGGGTATTATACGGGGAGATGGGGATATCGACGATGATGTTTCATCGTATTGGTGCGGGGTGGATGAAATGGAGGCTGCGCTCCCGGAGTCTTTGTGTGATAAGAAAGTGCCACCAAAACTTAAAGGCAAGTTCTACAAAGTGGTGGTTAGGCAGGCTTTATTGTACGGAGCGGAATGTTGCCGGTCGAGAGATGTCACGTTCGGAAGATGAAAGTCGCGGAAATGCGAATCTTGCGATGGATATGTGGGCACACTAGGAGGATAGAATTAGGAATGAAGATATCGAGACAAGGTGGGAGTGGCATCGGTGGAGGACAAGATGCGGGAAGCGAGGCGAGATGGTTTGGGCGTGAAGAGGAGAGACACGGATGCTCGGGCGGAGGTGTGAGAGGTTGGCTATGGATGGTTTCGAGAAGAGGTAAAGGGAGGTCGAAGAAGTATTGGGGAGAGGTGATTAGACGGATATGGCACAATTTCGGCTGCCGGGGACATGACCTTAGATAGGAGGTTTGTGGAGGACTCGGATTAGGATAGAAGGCTAGGTGGCTTATCCTTTCACCATAAGAGTTGCGCTTTGCTCATTTGTTTATTGCCATTTGATTTACGCATTTGTGCTGCTTATATTTGTTGGCCGTGTACTTTGTTTATATTATTTATCTATAGTAGTTAATGCTCCTTTCTTTCGATCGTTCTTCCATGACTTTCTCGCTTTTGTTTATTCTTGTTTTCATATTGTTTTCGGTATCTTGGCCCTATCCGACCTTTTGTCTTGTTTTCCTCTCTTTTTCTCTCTTGAGCCGATGGTCTTTCGAAAGCTTGACCGCCTACCTTTCAAGATAGGGGTTAGGTGCGTACATTCTTACCCTCCCTGGACCCCGCGTGGCGGGATTATCGGGCTTTTGTTGTTGTTGTTGCTGTTGGCCATAACCTCATGTTTGGAAACATACAATTCTCTAATAGTAAGGAAATTAAGAGCGCTAGAAGAAAAACCCCTTCATAAATTATGATATGCGATTTACAAGTCGAAAGACAAGCAAGACCTCACGAGGAGAGAGCAGTTTTCAAACATAGCACTGACTTTGATGAATCTTGGACTTAACTCGTGCTTGTGGTGGGGGACAAAACTCAACAGTCAACAATATATTATTGTTATTCGTTCCGTCCCAAAATATGTGTTACTTTTTGCCTCTCAAAATTTAAATTACATAAGCTTTGATCAATATTTAAATTTTTTTTTATGATATCGATATGAAAAGAGTTGCAACTGATCGTACTTTTCGTATAGTTATAAAATATTTAATATTAATTTTAATATATTAAATAATCTAATTCAATTAATTAGTTTTGAAAATTAGTCAAATTAACTTTTGGAAAACTAAAAGTTGACATATTTTGACATAGAGCTAGGGATTATAATTTTGTGCCAATATCGCTTGAAGATTTTGAAAAGTATAGTACAGGAAGCATCGACGTATAGACATTTGGAATCTTAGTTGACTATATTGGGACCATGTCACTTGTTATTGATGTTATTTGTTATTGATATTAGGCCCCATTTGGATATGGTTTGAAATCATGGTTTCAAACCATGTTTGGACATGCAATTTGGATATTTTAAGTTATATTTTCTCTTATAGACATAAAAAAACCCACAAATTGTGAAAACTATCAAAACATTCTTAATTCTTATACAATATTACCAAATGAGCAAGTCATAGTTCATAACAAAATTAGTACACTAGTAGAAGGCCTTTCTAAAAAATATAACATCAATTAATCAAATTTTAGTTCAATAAAAATGAAAATTTAACATGAATAGTAATGTAACTACTCTTTAATATAATTCTCCCACATAAATTAAAGGTTGGTAGACATAAATAAAGGTTGGTGGAAGTTAATGAGATTGGTAAATGATTGATGGGGGTAATTGTTAAAAATATCTACCAACTTATGGGTCTTTTTTCACAAAATATAAACTTATGAATTAAATTTTATATTTAAAAAAGTTGAGACCGTGGTTTTAAACCCCAAATCATGCCTTTTTGGATGATTTGGGGTTTGAAACCATGATTTCAAACCATGAATGAAAATGCATGTCCAAATGCTAATTTGGGGTCATGATTTTAAACTATGATTTGAAAACGCACGGTCAAATGCCTACTTATTTTCATAAACTCTTGAAGATCTTGAAACGAAGTTGTGGACGAAGTACTGTTGACTTGTCACTATACTAGTTGACCACATTGGACCATGTTACCCCAAAAGAACAAAACATCTATCCACACATGAAAGTGCGTTCCTTATCTAGACAACTCAACGGGCAATCAGTTTTGTCTCAAATGGTCTCTACAAACAAAGAAAACACTTTGCCTGCTTCACCTCTTTCATTTTATTGGGCTATAATGTATCAATGATACTTAGGTGGAAAATTATTTATGTAGATAGATGCGGATCCGGATTAGCATTTACACTTGACGGTTCGGCCTTTAAAAATTTTACCGTTAAATTTTTTATACTTTTAGAAATATAGGCTAGAAACTTAATATTTATTAAAAAAATATTAATGAATTTTACATAAATATATATAATTTGCGTTGAAAATACTGAGCTTGAATTGAAAATGACATTTGGTAGTCAGCCAAAAGTTTTAAGTGAAACAAGATCTTATTCCTTCTGATAATGATGTATGCTGATGATGTATCAAATTATTTCTTATGCATATCATTAAGCACCGACATTTCGTAGTTAAAGCAGCCTAGGAGACAGATTATTATAACTCAGATCTTTCGTGCAATTAATTTTAAGGGATAATTTCAGAAACATCCCCTCAGGTTTCGCTCCGTAACACTCACTTCCCTTGTGGTTTACCATATTATGCATACCTCCCTTATTTTGATTTTATTGTAACAATTATTTTTATCTATTATTATAACTATTAAAAATTTAAAATATGACACCTTTACCCTTGCTAAAATTAAACTCTTTCTTCGACAAACAAATACCTAGGCTCGAACTAATTTTCTCTTCTACGTTCCTATTCGTCTTCGGTCTTCCTCACAAGAGCAACAACCCATCTTCTCGGCAAAAGAAACCAAATTAGGCTTTCCAGCAAATCTATTTTCCTTTTCTCTTTTTCAAGGTTTGATTAGAAGTGTAATAAGTAACTGACTAAAAGCATTGATGTTCTATGCATATATGAAAAATCAATCAACCTAAATACCAAACCAATGGCAACTACGACGCTATAACTTTTTTCCTATGGAATGAATTTGTATCCGCCAAACACATATCCCTTATACTTTATAATTCTCATCTTATAATAAAAATCTCAAATCTTTCGGATCAGAGGATAATAGTTTTGAGTTACATATGAGGAATGTGTTATCGGAAAATATTGTGTTATCAGCGCAAAAATTAAGTGCCGGTTGAAATACCGATAAAAACTATAGCGAACTCTTGTTGATTTTTGAAAATATGAATTGCCTTTCTTTTAAACACTTCTACTTTGCTTTACTGAAAAATATGAGCAATTGATAAAAATGATTTACTGAAGAATATGAGCAATTAATAAAAATGAATGGAATAGGTCTTTTAACACACATACTCTTGTTGTTGCTGGTATGTAGACATCATATAATTTCTTATATGTTTATATTGATTTCTAAAGAATTTAGTTTTTTAATTAATTATTGGTGAAGTATATATATTAGCAAGGGTGAATGTGTCATATTGTAATTTTTTAACATTTATAATAATAGATAAAAAGAATCGTTACAACAATATCAAAATAAGGGAGGTATGCGTAATATCGTAAACCACAAGGGAGGTGAGTGTTACGGAGCGAAACTTGAGGGGAGATCTCTGAAATTATCTCTAATTTTAATTAACCACCTCTTAAGCCATCGTTCTGGTGGGTATTCATAGGACCAGTGTCACTGTTAAATTATAAATATATGAAGTGCATATTTTACCATAATACTCATATTAATTGGTTTATGACTTCGTAATGAACTTGAAAAATGATTTGAAATGAGTAATTAATGCTAGGTTAAAATAGAAAAAATAAATTATTAATTTTCTCTAAATTTGTAAAAGTCGACAAGTAAAAGTGAAAATCTATTTTTGAAATAGTGGACAAGTTGAAATGAACTAATGGAGTATGTACTATTGCCTGAATCGGAAATAAAAGCATTTTATAGCAACTAAAAAGAAAAAGAAAAGAGGTGTTATTGCCTGAATCGGAGATAAAAGCATTTTATAGTACCTAAAAAGAAAAAGAAAAAGAAAAGAGGTGTTACCCCCAAAAAAGCTTTGATAAAACCCTGTAGAAGTTAGAGTTAGGCACTGCCCGGGAACTTTAGGTTTAGAATCACTATAAAATTCATCCAATCTTGTTTGTAAAAAAAATCTATCCCAAAATTAATACTCTCTTCGGATCAAAAAGAGTAACCGCGTGCCTATTAAAGAATGAGCCGGCTACTCATGATAGGCAGTGGCTTGGTTAAGGGAACCCACCGGAGCCGTAGCGAAAACGAATCTTCATAGGGAAATTGTCACTGCTTTCCACTTAGCCTTTTTTTCTTGGGTCAAAAAGAATGTTCACTTATCAAATCAAAAAAGAATTAACCTTATTTTTTCAAATTTGCCCCTATTAAGTGTTATGTGATCATATCCCAAAACCTATTTAATTAGGAGTACTTTAGTCAAACTACCTATTTTTGTCTAGGAATTAGTATTTTCTTAAAGAGTGTGCAAATGGTTAAGTGGACACTCTTTTGAATCCGGAAGGAGTATAACTTTAATTCAATCTAGTCGGTGATAGCTTTTTACTGGGATAATATAATTTTAGAAACTTGACTCAAATTTAGTTTAGTAACATTAATCTCCTTTGTAATTGACAATTACATTCTTTAATTTATTAATTTTATAACAAATTCTAAACATATTTTTCAAGTTATAGTTAGGATCCACTGGTGAAGCTTAAGATCACGATGAAATTCATCCAATCTTATTCTATAATTTAGTGTGAAAATAAATATAAATTTAGTTCGATCTAATTGGTGATGATCTTTATTGGAATAATTTAGAGACTTGACTCTAATTTAGTCTCATAACATTAATCTCCTTTGTACTTTACAATTACATTACATTCCCTTTTCTTTTTCTTGTAACAATTCTTTTAACGTACTTTTCGAGTTAGAGTTAGGCTCTACCAGAGAAGTTTAGGATCATTACCAAATTCATCCAATCTTATTCCGTACTCTAGTCAGAAATTGATATAAATTTAATTCATAGTCGGTGATAACTTTTTATTGGGATAATTATAGTGCCTTGACTCAGATTTCGTTTCATAACACTAATCTCCTTTGTGGTTACATCCGTTATTTTTATTCCTTTATAAGTAAAATTTTAACGTATTTTCAAGTTACAGTTAGGCTCTACTAGGGATGTGTAGGATCGGGATCACAATGATCCGATCTTATATTCTATAATCTAGTGTGAAACTGATACAAATTTAGTTCAATTCCGTCGCTGATAAATATTTATTGGAATTTACAATTACGTTAAACCCTATTTTGCTTTCCTTATAATGATTCTTCTAACATATTTTTCAAGTTAGAGTTAAGCTATAGTAGGGAAATTTAGGATCAGAATCAAATTCATTCAATCTTAGTCTGTTATTAATCTGAAATTGATATTAATTTAGTTCAATGCAATTGGTGATAAATCGTTATTGGGATAAATTTAGACACTTGACTCAAATTTAGTTTCGTAATATTAATTCTTTGTAGTTTACAATTACGTTATGCCCCTTATTTTTATTTCTTTATAATAATTTTCCTAACGTATTTTCAAGTTAAGAGTTAGGCTCTAACTAGGGAAATTTAGGGTGAAGATCAAATTCATCCAATCTAAGTCAGTGATCTAGCCTGAAGTAGATCTAAATTTATTTCAATCCAATGAGTGATAAATCTTTATTGGGATAATTTTAGACATGCTTGACTCGGATTTAATTTCGACATTAGTTTCCTTTGTAGTTTACAATTACGTGACATCTCTTATTTTTATTTCCTTATAATAATAATTCTTCTAACGTATTTTTCAAGTTAGAGTTAGGCTCTACTAGGAAAATTCAGGATCAAGTTCAAATTCAAATCTTATTTTGTAACAAATCTAAAATTGATACGATTTTAGTTTAATCTAGTTGCAGTTAAATCTTTATTGGGATAATTTTAAAAACCTTCACTCAGATTTAGTTTCGTAATATTAATATGTGTTATAGTTTACAATTATATTACAACTTTCTTTTTTGTATATAATTCTTTTAACTTATTTATCATAATGAGAACATTTTAAAAGAAAAAAATATATAAAGAAAGAAATGCAAGATCATAAACCACAAGAAAATTAATATTACGAATTAAGTCAAATATGAAAAGAAGTTTCTGAAATATTCCTTCCATCTTTGTGTGATAAAGCTCGGTTTTAGTGGAGCAACAATTTACTTAGACCTTGTTTCAAACTTGTAGGCTAAGATTTTATATGTAACTTATTGAACCAAAAATGTATTGTAACTTGTACGATATAAAAAACATAACACAGTCATGTTCATAAATGCGAAATAAAATCATCATTTTAGGAGAAAACTAATTCTCAAGTGATCAATTTGCTCCAAGGTCATTAAAATCAGACAGCCGTTTATAACACGAAGAGATAACACATGCTTCTATTAATTAGGAGAAAGAAATGTAACAACAAGAGATTGATCATATATGCTGATCATATATTAAACATTAAGCATATACCCATCAGGGGCTATGGTGGAATGGATAAAATCTCTCCATCCTTGCTTAAGAGATTTCGGAACATAAAACAAAGCCTAGTAAAAAACGCACTCTCATTTAATAAGACTTATGCGACCCTAATCCAAATTAATCGTGATACCAAAATGGTCATCCGACACTGAATAGAAACAAAGAAAAGCATTAAGCCTATTTCAGTGATCTTTTATGGTTAAATTTCTTCCAAGAAATAATCCTACTACAAATTTTAGAAATAAAATTCCATTTCTTCTTCTTTTTTCTTTCTCCATCAGCAATATTCCTCTCATTCTTTGAAACAGCAACCTCTTCAATTCTTGATGATGAATTTGAAGATTGATCATGGCTATTCAAAGATCCACTATAACGTGGAAATTTCATGAATTTTCTTTCAATCAAATGGCTTATAGCAACCAGTTCATAGGAGTCATACAAAGGGCTCCCACAATCCCATATCTTCATAGCTTCTTCTTCTTTATTTAAATCCTCTTTTTCTTCTATTCTTTGGGCAACAGTGGATTTTTTATTTGAGAGAGTAGTTCCATTATCAGGTGTCAATGGCATGTTCCCTATCTATCTATGCACAATTTATGAGATCTTGTGACAATTTTAGAAAATGAACTATGCCACATAATTTATAAGGCCACTCCATTATTGGATTTTTGTTGTTGATGTTTTTGCTTTAATTGGAGGATTAAATACCTAAATTGCCCAATATACATAGCTGTAAAAGGTGCTTACATTGTAGGATATTAGTCATTTAACATTAGCCAATAGGTGCACTTATGGACATTAGTTTATTATGCAGTAATGAACTTGCCCGAATGATAGAATCTGCTAATTTACTAATGGATTACTAATTTACTATAATATAACAAGATAGATGTGTAGGATCTATATCTATATCTATATATAATATATAAAATTAAGCATAGACAAGGTGATGTGGCACCTCTCTATGGCCTCTATTAGTATTTATATTCACTCACCCTTTAATAGCATTGTTTGTCATTACTTCCCTTATAATTATTGTAATTACATTGTATTAAATTTATTACTAAAAGCAATTAAGATCAAGGATGCATTTAATCATTTCTGTGGTTTTTTGCCTTTTAATTTTCTCCTAATTTTATGTTTAACTTAATCTTAAAAATCCAAACGTGGCTAAATAATTAACCCTATATTTAAGCCCCACAACATATTTATTACATTAAAGAGGTTTTAATCCTACCATTTCTCTCTTAATTAACCCATTAGCAGGCTAGCAGCCGTTTCCTCCTTTTTGTTTCCCCTTATAAAGTCACTGGTAACGTTTTTTCTCCCTTAATCAATAGAACATAAGACCTCTTCTATATATAAGTTGGAAATAAGATGGTTACGTTGACATGGTATTCCTCTTCCAATTTAATATTTTCATATCATAGAGATATTTTTTTTGTTCTTTCAACAATTTGGGAAAGTGATAAGTATTGATTCTTTTTTTTATGGATTATGCTGTTTTCCATTATTATTTTGTTTGTAATATTGGTTTGATTTGTTGAATTGAGTTTTTGTGCTATGGTGGGTTTTAAATTGTTATGTTATTTTTTTTCTTTCTTTCCCTACTCCAGCAATAGCATGGGAACTATGATTCAATTAAATAGGCTTCAGTTTTTTCTATCCTTTATTGGAATGCATATATATTTTCTCTTTGTTATGTTCGCCTTTTAATTATTGCTACAACAATGATATACTTGAATTTTTGGGTTTATAACTTGGGGAATGTTGCATCATATGTATGATTCATTGATTATATGTTATTTTTGGGTATTGAAAAATAATGAGTTATAGATGACGGACTTTCTTGATTTGTTCATTTGTTCTTCCTTTTCCGTTTCAGGTGACAAACTATGAGTCCAAGCATGAAAATGTCAGTGAAGTTTTTTTTTCTTTCTGTTTGGCTTAACACAATGTTTGTCTCAAAAGTGAAAATTTATGTTAAAGAATTGAAGAAAGAAAAATTATAATTACTACAAGGGTGCTCCTTTTTTGTCATGTAGACAGTAATGCTTGATTGAGAAAAATATACTCATCATTTTCATTTTATATATTTTTATTACATAAAACGAGAAGAAGATGATTTGATATGCTACCTTGGAGAAAAGAAGTATTATTTTAATTGGCTTAAAGGAATTATGTCTGAAGATCTATTACTATTGTGAAGTGGAAAACGAAATAAGGAAATGAAGAAAAGAAAAAAGGAAAGAGGGGAAGGAGAAAAATCAAATGAGAAAAATAGTAACAGTTTTAGAGTGTTTTGATTCCGACATTGAAAATTAGTATCCGAAATTGGTGCCATGCTTTCCCCCTCTGTGTTATTTCCATTTGAATTTTGTTCTTTTTTATTTTGAGTTTTGTATAAAGAATATCTTGTGAACCAAAATCTACCTACCTCATGAAGTTGAAATAACAGCTTAGGACATAAAACTACTAAATCACCTATTTACAATAGTATGATGTTTATTGTATGATGCCACGTGGCAATAGTTACACAGAAGGGTATAATTGACCCCATAGTATAACTGTAAGGGTATAATTGGCCCTAAAGTATAACGAAGGGTATGTCCTAAGTTTGCAGCTACATATCAACGTAACAGAACACTAACAGTTTGCAGCTACAAAAGTTTATGCTCGGACAATTGGATGAGTGAAACTCTCAGTTTCTTTAGGAGATTGTCCCACAATCCACACTTCAATTGTTCGAGGCTTCACGTACTTGTAAAAAACTAGTTAGAGACTCGTGCTGATAACGTGTTGTAAAATTATGCTAAAAGAGTAACAATACTAAAGGATGAAAATCATAGAAATAGAGAGACAAGAGAGCAGAGATTTCTTATTCATCCAAATGTGTTCAAGTCTATGTTCAAGTCTAAGTACATCGCCTATTATATTCCTATATATACTACTACATAGAGGATAGTCAAAAGGTGGCAATAAACAAGATAATAACTATGAAGGTTATGGGGGAAGATCATGGAGGTATGAGAATTAATATTTACATAATGAATATAGGAGGTGGGAGATTTAATAGCTACATCATGGAGAAAGTAGTGGGAGTAACTTCTTAGGAGTTATGAACATCCACCATAATATACATAATATTTCATAACATATGGAGTTTACTAAACTGACCTATTTATTATAGATATTTTTTTTTAGAATTGAGAAATATTAAAGATGACTACTTCTTTAATGCTAAGGGCATTGTTGGAAACACTTGTCAATTTTTATCTTGAATTTCTAAGGTGATATTTATTTTGAGATAATTTTTTTAATTAAGATGACACTTATTTTGAAACGGAAAGAGTAATTAACTATATAGAGAGAAAGCGCATTAAAAGAGAAACGGGTGATTAGCATATTGACTAATTAATATGACGTCACGCAAAGGTGTCACACATAAGTTGTAGTTGTAGCCAAGAATAGGATTGGGCTCCTCTCCATTTCCCTTCTCTCCATTTTCCCTAAGTTCTATCTTAGATTAGAGACACATGGCATGAATTAGAATTAATGGCTAAGATTTTATTGACTAAAATAAGGCCCTAACCATGATTACATTATTAATAACTTATCCATAAATATATTAGAATATTTTTCTCTCTCTTCTATTTACTTTTCCTACCCGGTAAAATATCTTTTTTAATTTACAGATTATTTTTTGCCACTTAATTTTTTTCCCCTAATAGACCCATTATTCAATTGGTGATATTTTCCATTTTTTCAATTATGATGCTTACTAATTCACATAATATAGACCCCATTATTCAATTGGTAATTGTATATTTCTGAAAGAGTTGTCTATATTCTGAAAAATATAACCATTAAAGAGTTATCATGATTGAAAAAAAGGTGGAATATTAAATATGAAGAGAGAGAAAGTATTTTAACATATTTATGGATAAGTTATTAATTATATAAACTATGGTTAGGGTTTTGTTTTAATCAATTAAATCTTAGTCATTAATTCTAACCCATGCCATGTGTCTCTAATCTAAGGTAGAACTTGGAGAAAATGGAGAGAAGGGAAATGGAGAGGAGCCCAAATGATGATAGTGATTCCGCACGAGCTGTGAAGCCTTTGCGCTATACCATTAAATATCTTTAGATTTGTAAGATCATAATAGAGTTCCTTTACTTTTTATATATTATATTAGTCAAGCACTAGCGCCCTACAACTAATATAATATATCAAAGCTGCTAACTTCAAAGCTTACCTGATTCAAAAAAGAAATATTGTTAAAATCTCTATAACAACATTATTTGTTCGAATATTTTTATTGCTAAAATGAACTATTATTATAGATAAAATACAATCTAACATAAGATTAAAATTAATTTAGTAAAAAACTTGACTATTATAATGAAATATTGTTATAAAAGATGATTGTTGTAGAGCGATCTGGCTGTATAAACATAAATGTTATTTTTATTTTACAGTCTAATCAGCTATCCACAATATGACTTTGACTCTCGCTTTAAGTCATGTTAAAAAGGAATGAGACATTTCGAGATAATATATATTTTTCACGAATTGAAAAGGAAAGAGATTCATCATCTCGAATTATCTTCTCTTCCAGAAGTAAGAGCACAATTTACTTTTCTCTTTTTCCTGTTTTAATCCACCATAGATTAATCGCCAAACAATAGCATGCTCATTTTAGTATGATTTTTAAATGTTTTCTTATCCTTTTATTTTAAATTATAAAAGTATTAATTTGACTATATTGGAGACTGAAAACATTGTTTATTGGTATTTTATAAAGGGAAACACGTGTAAATGAGCGTGCATGCTACTTTTTGTAGAGGTAGAACCACGTATCCAAAGAGGACAAAACCTTAATAATAAAAGAATTGTATTTTGAGAAAAGAGTTCTTGGTCTAATTGAGTAAGCATTATGATGAGGTAGGACGGTAAAAAGGTGAATAAAATAAATAAAGAGATAAGGGTAAAAAACACACACTACAAAAAAATATATATATTGGCAAAATTTTTTTTTTTTGGTTGTCATAGATTGATTATGGTTGCAAAAAGTACTTTTGACAACAATTTTTTTTTATTGCATAGACTTTTCCCAAAGGCTGTTATTGCAACAATGCGCAACAACTTTTTTTGTTGTTGCTAAAAATACTTTTTGCAACAATAATCAATACTATAGCAACAAAATTAAATTTTTTGGCAACAAAAAACTTCATTTGCTAACAAGAAAACTAAGTTATTGCCAAATATAAAAAATTTTGTTGCCATTTCTATACTTTCTTGTAGTAACACCTCAAGTATTGATAGTTTAGGCGTGTTTTGCTAATTGGTTGGTAATAATTTATGTATGAAACTCTCACACCTGATAGTTTAGGTAGAAAACTCAAAAAAAGTGATACTTGAGGTGTGTTTTTTATCCTTAACTCATAAATAAATGATGTTCCATATATCAATAAGCAAAGCAATGCGAAAACATAACTTTAACAAATAGCACAAGCAAAGATGTAGGAAGGTAAAAAGGTGATATTAAGTAAACAATTAATGTTCCAGAATCCAGATCAACAAGCATAAGAAATAAAATGCGACACCCATAGTAAAAAGGATAAGCTTTATACTTTAACTACTAAATATAACCACGCAAAATCAATGAATTTAATTAAAATTTTGTTTTTTTTATAAATTTAGTCAAGATAAAAATAATATAATATTTCCCACATTTAAATTCTGCAATTGAAGAACTTCATTTATAACTTATTTGTTTGTTCGCTTTAACACTACTTCCAAGTCAATTTCACAGTAAAATACCGACACTACTTAAAAATGGATCATGTGAATCCATGGTTATCCGACTAAACTCGGTATATTATGTGTATAATCATTAAAATATATCAAATGTTAACTGAAGGAACACACACTCAAACTGGACCGAGTGGAGCACTGGTTAAGTACTTGGTTTAATCCCTTAAGGTTGCGGGACCGAACCCTACTAAATGCACTTCTGCTTCTTTTTTTTAAAAAAAAAATTTCTAAGCAACCTATAACGTTTTTTATATCTTATCTTAAAAACAATGATGAACCCATCCTCTTGAAATCCTGGATTTGCCTCTGCCGACAACAATTATAAAATGAAGGCAATAAAAAATGACATTAAACTCAGAATATATGTACTTACTTTACATAATAAAACCACTAACAAATATAAGTAGTAAGAAATTAACTTAATGGTACATGGAAAAAAATTGTGTCGTCACTCATCCTTAAAAGTTTTTTTTATTCCATTGCTCACTAATTTTTTTTTTCCACCTTTGCTACTAATTTTTAGTTGTATATTCTGGTTGTGCTCCATTCAATGATTGTTGTAAGTATTTGTTATTCCAGTGATATCCTTCAGTAAAGTGATAATTGCAATTTTCAAGGTTATTGAAGTAACCATTGTAGTGTCTTGAAATTTAGATCTTATTGCACCAAAAAAAAAAAAAAAAAAAAAAAAAAAAAACTTTACACAATAATAAAAATTTATATATTCACCTTGTGAGATCATACTTCTCGTTGAAGCACCATAGATAATTTTAACCAATGAAATTTCTCAATTACTTTTCGATTACTAAATGCAAGAAAAAGAAAAAACGATCAAATTTTCGCTATTTAAAATGGAAAGAAGAAAAAATCATTTTGCTTACGGAAAAGGGCCAAAATTACCCCTGAACTTTGAAAAATAGTTCATTCATACCCTTCGTTATACTTTAGGGCCAATTATACCCTTACAGTTATACTATGGGGTCAATTATACCCTTCTGTGTAACTATTGCCACGTGGCATCATCCCAGCCCTTCAAAATTATTCAACACATTTTACAATAGTATGATGTTTATTTGGAAATGAAGATTTCAACAATATTATTGTATGAAGCTTGCATAGATCAATTGAAAGAAGGATATAGCAAAGGAGACATAATACAACACATTTCGTCAAAGTTCTTTTTTCCAGACACGATCTTCGACAAAAAGGTGAAATAAATGTTCCACAGATACGCTCGATCGATAATTTGACGAATATATTCACTAGAGCATTACCAACCTCGACATTTAAGAAGCTGGTATACAAGATTTGGCTGCGTCATCTCCCAGAATGAAGAGATATTTTAATCAGGGGGAGTATAATACGCGCTGTACTCTTTTTCCCTTAGCTGAGGTTTTGTCCCACTGGGTTTTCCTTGCAAGGTTTTTAATGAGGCAGCAAGCAATGCGTATTAGAAGATATGTGTATTCTTTTTTCCTTCACCAGGATTTTTTCCCACTGGGTTTTTCCTAGTAAGGTTTTAACGAGACATATTATCTATTATCTATGGACATCCAAAGGGGAGTGTTATGAAATATTATTTATATTATGGTGGATGTCCATAACTCCTAAGAAGTTACTCCCACTACTTTGTCCATGATGTAGCTATTAAATCTCCCACCTCCTATATTCATTATGTAAATATTAATTCCCACACCTCCACGATCTTCCCCCATAACCTTCATAGTTATTATCTTGTTTATTGCCACCTTTTGACTATCTTCTATGTAGTAGTATATATAGAAATATAATAGGTGATGTACTTAGACTTGAACACATTTGGATGAATAAGAAATCTCTCATCTTTTGTCTCTCTATTTCTATGATTTTCATCCTTTAGTCTTGTTACTTTTTTAGCATAATTTCACAAAACCATATTTATTGATTTCTTAATGTGTGTGATCTTTGCTAAGGGGTCACTTATTTTGCGAAGGAGGGAGTATTTTCAAAGTCCCTCTTAATAAAGGGCATTTTAGTCAATACACCTTTTAATTTTTAGGAGTAAGTGAATTCTTTAATCCATTTACCCAAGTCTAAAATCTCAATTATTTTGGACCGGAGGGAGTATCAATTACACACTAAACTATGCACGGGGAGGGAGGTGGGAGTGAGGGATCCTATGACCCCTCCCCCCCCCCCACCCCGCCTCCTGAATTTTAACCCCTTTACTAATTACTTAGTAAAGAAATAAGTAATCACGCATGTTCGCTTATTCAAAATTAAAAAATGGTCTTAATATCTTTCTTTTTTTTTTCATTTGATTCTTTTAAACCCAAATGGTCGGACCCTTATCCTCTCTCAAGGTCAAATGACCGAACCCTCATCCTCTCTCGAACTCAAATGACTCAGCCCTCATCCTCTCTCAAACCCTTTTTATTGGTATAATTTTAAGAACATAACTCAGATTTAGTTCCGTAAAATTAATCTCCTTTATAATTTACAATTATGTTACATTCTTTAATTTTATCCTTTACAATAATTCTTTTAACATATTTTTCAAGTTAGAGTAAAACTTTCTAGGGAAGTTTAGCATCAACATCAAATTCATCCAATCTTATTCTATAATTTAGTGTGAAACTAATACTATAAATTTAGTTTGATCCAATTTCCCGAGTTGTCGGAATCTCTGGTTCGATCAGGATGAGGAGTCACATTAGTTCGTTTATGGCAGTGACTCTTTGTTCCCATTCTCCAACGGGTTATTAAGTGATTAGCCAGCTCAATCCATTTTTCTTTCATACTGATAAATCTTTATTGGAATAATTTTAAAGACTTGATATAGATTTTGTTTCATAACACTAATCTTTTTTTATAGCCTACAATTATGTTACATCCTTTATTTTTATTTCTTTATAATAATTCTTTTAACGTATTTTTCAAGTTAGAGTTGGTCATTACTAGGGAATGTTAGGTTTAGGATCACGATCAAATTCAACCTATTTTATTCTGTAATCTTGTCTGAAGTTGATATAATTTTAATTCAATATAGTCGGCGATGACTTTTTATTGGCATAATTTTAGACACTTGACTTAGACTTAGTTTCGTAACATTAATCTCATTTGTAATTCACAATTAAGTGACATTCTTTACTTTTATTTTTTATATTATTTCTTTTAACATATTTTTCGAGTTAGAGTTAGGCTTTACTAGGAAAATTTAGGATCAGGATCAATTTCATCCAATCTTATTTAGTAAATTAGTCTAAAATTGATATGAAGTAGATTCAATTCCGTCGTTGATAAATTTGTACTGTGATAATTTTAGAAACTTGACTCAGATATAACAAACATAACATTAATCAATGTCCATAAAAGCGAATAAAATTATCATTTTAGGAGAAAACTAATTCTCAATTGATCAATTTGTTCCAATGTTATTAAAATCAGACAACCCTTTATAACATGAAGAGATAACATACACTTATATTAATTAGGAGGAAGAAATGTAACAAAAAGAGATTGATCATACATCAAGCACTAAGCATATACCATCAAGGATTGTGGTGGCTTAGATAAGATCCCTTCATCCTTAACAAAAGATCTCGTGTTCGAGCGCTAGACATTAAGAAAAATGAAGATGCGCTCTCCCATTTAATGAGGCTTACACGACCAAGATGCAAATTATATATGATACCACCATGGGTATCGGACACCGGATAAAAACATAAAATGCTACCAAACAAATGCATTAAGCATATAACTATTTCAAAGTTCTTTTATGGTTAAATTTCTTCCAAGAAAAAATCCTACCGCAAATTTTAGCAATAATACTCCATTTGGTTTTCTTTCTTCTTTCTCCATCAGCAATATTCCTCTGTTTCTTTGAAGCAGCAACCTCTTGAATTCTTGATAATGAATAAGAATATTGATCATGGCTTTTTATTGAAGATCCACTAAGACTTGGAAATTTCATGATATTTCTCTCAATCAAATGACTTAGAGCAACCAATTCATAGGAGTCATACAAAGGACTCCTACAATCCCATATCTTTATAGCTTCTTCTGCTTCTTCTTCATCTAGTTCTTCTTTTTCTTCAAATCTTCTAATCTGGGAAACACTGGATTTTTTATTTGAGAGAATTCCATTATCAGCTAGCAATGGCATGTTCTCTATCTATGTATGCACAATGTATGAGATTCTGTGGCGAGTCAAGAAAATGAACTTTGCCACATAATTTATAAGGACACTCCATTATTTGGATTGTTATTGTTGTTTCTGCTTAACTTGGAGGATTAAATACCTAAATTGCCCAAAATACTTATATCTTTAACATGTGCTTACAAAGTAGGATATTAGTCTTTTAATAGTAACCGATAGGTGCACTTGCGTACATTAATTTATTATGCAGCAATGAACTTGCCCGAATCTTAGGTGTCAAAATTCGTTATGAGAAATGATAGATCTGCTAGTTTATAATGGATTACTATAATAAGATAGATGTCTATGTGTATGATTAAAGTGCAAAGCTTATCCTTTTTACTATGGCTGTCACATTTTATTTCCTATGATTGTTGATCTGGATTCTGGAACATCAATTTTTTACTTTATTTCACCTTTTTACCTTCCTACTAATCTTTGCTCGTGCTGTTTGTTGACATGTGGAATATCATTTATTTATTTATTTCGCCTTGACATGTGGAATGTCATTTATTTATTTATTTCACCTTTTTACCTTCCTACCACATACATCATTATGCTTGCTCAGTTAGACAAAGAACTCCTTTTTCTGAATACATTCTTTTTTTCTTATTAAGGTCTCTTCCTCTTGGACACATATATGTTTACCTCTACGAAAAAGTAGCATGTAAGCCAATTTTATGAACTTCCCTTATTAAATAAAGTACCACCAAATATACCATACTTTCAGTCCAATATTGTGAGAAGTCAAATTAATACAATTTGAAATAAAAGGGAAAAAGAACATTTAAAAATCGTAACGAGTTTAAGCATGTCATTTGGTAATTTATATGTAGATCAATTAAAAGAGGGGAAAAAAGAAAGCTAATTAAATTGTACTCCGTAAGAGAAGATAACTCGAGATGATGGATGTCCCTCTTTATACGAAATAGTAATGTCTTAACTTTTTACGTGGCTTAAGACGAGAACTAAAGTCATATTATGAATAGCTGACTAAACCGTATAATGAAAATATCCCTGATGTTTATAAAGTTCAAAGATCTGGCAGCTTGTGTTGTGTGGAATCACTAGCATCATTTTACGGCCGTAACGTGTGACATCATATTAGTCAAGATCTGAGTCATCCATTTCTCTTTTAATTCTATGTATATTTTCATATAGCTTAATTAAGTATTGGTGATGTTAAAAAACTTAGGCTCATTCGGTGGGTGGAATTGAATAGACAACGATATTATGGGATTAGCTGTCCTACCTTCTATATGATATAATTAATTCCATCATTTTATTTGTATAAAATAATTTCGAGATTAAATAATACTCATGGCCAACGCGAGGTAAAATAAACTCTCTTTTTATCTTGGGATTGTTATTTTTTCCCACCAACTAAAGTACTAAACGACCCCTTATATTGGCAAATATGTGTGTCGGCAATTTTCCCCAAGTGGGTAGACACTAGACATCTCCACTACAATTTTCAAACAGCTTAAAGCAAATCAGCACAGCATTAATATAATAATATCCACTCGCCTGCTTTAATTAACTACCATACGTTCTGCCGAACCAACATGGACATCTTCTGATCATGGCCCACATAATAATCAATATCTGCCAGTGCGACCCATTGGGATTACATAAGGACTAGAAAAGTGGGCCATCAGTATTTTACAAACATGGGCCCAATACTATCCCACGCCGACATTAAGGGGATGTTTGGTGCATGGTATAAGCTGGGATATCCCAGCACTAATTTTTTATATCATATTTGGTAAAAGGTATAAATTTATCCTGAGATAAATTTATATCTTGTACCAAACAAAGTATAAAATGCATCCCATGGTATAAGCTGGGATATACCTTCTTATACCACTTATCCTGAGATTATTTTATACCATCTCCTAAATAGTGTAAAATAGTCCCAAGATGTGGGATAAATTAGTCCCGGGATTATAATCTCGGGATAATTTTGGCCATGCACCAAACGACCAAGTGTGGGAAACTTACCTAAATTTTCGGCCATCTAATTCACCAAACTTGATCGAAGTATACACTATCTATACCCTTTAGGGGTCGTTTGGTGCATGGTATAGGCTGGGATATCCCACCACTAATTTTTTGTACCATATTTGGTAGAAGGTATAAATTTATCCTGTGGTAAATTTATACCTTATACCAAACAAAATATAAAATGCATCCCATGGTATAAGCTGGGATATCCCTTCCTATCGCACTTATCCCGGGATTATTTTATCCCATCTCCTAAATGGGATAAAATAGTCCCAAGATATGAGATAAATTAGTCTCGGGATTATAATCTCCGGATAATTTTGGCTACCTACCAAACGACCACTTAAATTATATATATTGTGTATAGGTATGTATATTATATGTATCTATGTATATATTGTGTAAATGTCTGTATATATTGTGTAAGTATGTATAGTACATGTATATTTAATATTTTATACATTACCTATACACTGCTGCTGACATTTTTGTAAACATTTTCCGTTTAAGTTTTAGAAGCTGTAGACGAAAATAACATTATGAGAACTTTTCTACAACAATTACAAACTTCACATAAATACTATACATTTTCTTAAATTCGACTCCCTCCGGATCAAAGAAAATGTCCACTTAGCCCTTTTTTTATGGGTAAAAAAAAGTGTCCACTTATTAAATTAATAAACAATTAACCTTATCTTTTTAGTTTTGCCTCTATTAAGGGTTATGTCATCAAATCCCAATGCCTATTTAATTAGGGGTAGTTTAATCAATTTACATATTTTTTTCTTTTGAGTGACTAGTTTCTTAAGGGGTATGCAAATGGTTAAGTGGATTTTTTTTAATCCGGAGGGAGTAGTAAATTATACTATGTATAAGTTCGATTCAAGAAGATAGCTTTCATCACTTTTCCAATAACTAACTTCTTTTGTCAGTCCGAGTAACTGTGTATACATAAAATTATACTTATTATTTTAAAATAATCAGAAAATAGGGACAATTAAACAGTTATAGAAGATGCAAATTAAAGTGACAGATGCATCAGCTTCATTGAGATCAACCACTAAGCTTCATTAACTTTTCCTGTTTTCCATACAAGTACTCTTCAATTTTGTACAAGTATTCAAGTTCAACATCAACAGTAGGCAGTACTAAAATAGCTCTTGACAACATCATAACATAGTATTTGTAGCAGTCTGCTGTTGTTCTGACCAACACATCTTGGGGTCTTGAACTGGCTAACAGCACCCCCTAATCCTACAAAATGATCTAATATCTTATGAAAAGTTCCCCTCTTCACAACTCTAAGCTCAAGTGGTCCAATTACCTTGGCCTTTCGGGACCCCACGTAGCCTGCATCGACGAACGATTTGTCCAAACAATTACAACATTCTTGCAAAGTTTCATCGCTTGCTTCACCACTGAGCTCCCAGAAAACCACGTAGTGTCCCGGATCAGTTTCAAAATTCACGTGGCTCGTGAAATCTACTACTTCCAGCATTTCGCGCACTAAATGTCTGGCTGCTGCTTCCACAGCTAGCTGTAAATCTTTTTCAGTGTTCTTGTCAATGTTAATGCTTAGTAACAGATTTCTACGGCAAATGAATTGGAGTTCTGGTGTGGCATTGTGGAATCCTTTTATTTTCACAACATCACCGAGTCTGTAACGATACAACCCTGCATATTACATGTACAAACTAATTCAAATTTTGTCCCAACACTTGAAAAAATCAAGAATCTAAAGCAATGTAAAAGATTAAAGTACTCCAAGACTATTGGACTTGTCATCCAATATGGAATAAACTCTTCCTACCATAACTGAGAAAGAAAATAGATGATAAATAGAGTTAATGAAAGTACCATATACAAATGAGCCATACTTGGTGGGCAATAAAAATAGAGTCAATAAGAAGTGTCAGGCTATGGACAATATTGAATCAATGCCTTAATGTTAATATAGTACATGACCCAATAATGCATGGTATATTGATGACAGTTATATTTGCAACACAAATTCATAGAAGTCACTGACACAACAATAATTTTGGTCAAGAAAATTGTACCTGCAAAGTTGGTGACAACAATTTCATACTCTTCCCCTCGTTTAACTTCAGCAAGACCCACTGGTGTAGGCTCAAGCCCATCTAAATTTCCCCTCAGAGGAATAAATTCAAAATAACCAATATTAGGAAGTACTGCATAAGTAACTAGCTCAGGAGGCAACTTAGGATTGACATTTGCTCCAATCCATCCTTCAGAAGAACCATAATCTGCGCTCAGTAGTGGCAATTCCCCTGCATAATGCCTCAATTTCTTGAGGTAAGGTTCCATGGACCCTGTCATAATACCGTATATGTACCTTGCATTTGGGAATAGTACGGGAATCAACCCGTACCAATTGCTTAATCCCAAAAATTTATTATAAATGGTGTCAGCCTTTTCTGGATCATGCTTTAGCAATTTCAACATTGCTGATCTCATGGAAGGGACCGTGACTCGACTAGAGAGGACTCCTTCTCTTATGTCGGAAACAAGTTCTTCCCACACTTGTTCGAAAGTTCTAAAAGCATGGACAATGCTGTGGGCAAATGTTGAGGAGATAACTTGCACATCGTCACGAAAAATGAGCCCACACAACAGATGGCAGTACAAAGATTGGTGGAAATCAGGACCAAATATAACTTCATCAGGGCTACAACATGGCGTTTGCATTGCCTTCATTGTCTTCTTGAAATGCGCGTTACTATACACGTTTGTAGTTGCAGTTCCAGCTGCCAAACCTCCCTTTGTCTTGAACTGCTTGCTGCTGTAAATGAACTGCAAAGCCTTCCCATTCTCAATTGGGAATTCTCTGCAAAAATGAAAATAATTGGAAAATAAAAAATTGTCATAACAGTAAAAAAATATACCACAAATCAACAATTACAAATTAATATTTTAAGGAACATTGAGTCCTATTTCTGTCCCCGCATTTATCACCTTGTGAACTCTTACCCTTATCAGGACAAAACACAATTTATTACTAGTACTAAGAGAATAAAGTAATATGAACCAGCCAATAAAGGAAGGGTGTGAATTTGAGGACTCCAGATAAGCTGAATAGATAAACCAAAATGAATTTCATTTTCAAGAAGATGTTGAAGTATTCTGACTTACAGGAAAAAAAAAAAAAAACAACTACTTTTCAGATAGTACCAAAGGAGCAAACATGGAAAAAGACAGCACATATGACAAAATGGCATCGCATTACCTGTTCCTAAATGCAAAAGACGTTTTGAATATCTGCATAGTGGATTCCATCAATTCATCATTGAAAGGTACAAACTTTGGCCTTCCCTGAGTAGTACCAGAACTGCAACCAAATAAAAAAGTTAATTAACTTTCTCAAAATTATCAACTATCCAAGAAAATCTTTATGCAAGTATACCAAGAATCCTCTTTTTAATAGAGTGGATTCATATAGTCGACACCAACTAGTTTGTGAATAACATAACACGCACTTAATTGGTACATATAAAAAAAATAAAAAAAAGGAAAAAGGAGTACCTTAATGAGATGGTTGTAATGGGTTTTCCAGTGAGGACAGGGGAAAGATCCCCATCAGCAATTCTTTGAATATAAGGCTCTAAATCTTTGTGAGTAACAAGAGGAACACAAGCTTTGAAACTCTCAGAATCAGTTCTTCCATTTAGACCCCATTGCTGTAGATACCCTGTGCCTCCATTCTCTTCTAGAATTTTTTTAAGTGTCTCTTCTTGAACTTTACCAGCTTCTTTGGTCAACGCTTCAAATTCCTCAATCACTTCTTCTGGATCAAATCTCATCTCTATCTTCTCCACAATCTGAAATCATAAGCACAACATAAATTAAGCTCCTTTAAATCAATTAGTACATGTTCAAGACTAATCAAGAAGATTAGTGACTTACTGTAAAATAAAGGATGTAAGAGAAAAATGATATGGATATTTGCTAGGACAAAAATAAGTTCAAAGTTTAAGAGGATATGGTCAATATGAAAAGCAATTCTTTGAATCAGCTCTCTTTAGATACCAATACCATGGACGGAAAGGTGCACCTTTTTGACGCTGGTCCACTAGGTCAGCGCTTAAAACTTAGTAAAAAAAAAAAAAAAAAAAAAAAAAAAAAAAAAAAAGTAAGAAGAAAAGAAACACACACTACACATAGATTTGATGCTCTGATCAAAGTCCCCTTGGAATCTTGAAATAGCTAAATATCTACTAACACATATAAAAAAATGAAGAAGAATTTTATGTATCCTTTCTGATTGATTCAAATTGAAGTAAATGAATGATAAACTTTTTTGGGTACATCAAATAATACCCTTCACTCCAGTACTCAATACATGTCTGATCAGTCACACTACATAAGATATACATATAAGATTTTCTTGTCGAAATAAAAAAAGAAAGATGCACCACGAGAATCACACCAACTCCAAAAGGTCATCAAAGAAAGGTCCAGAAAAAGAATTTCTAAAGATAGAAAACACAGAGAAAGGAGAAAAAAGGGGGTTCAGAATACGGAAAAAAGCCAAAGAATAATCATGACGACAAATATATATATATAAAAAAAAAAAAAAAAAAAGAACGAGCAAGCTCTCCGGCCAACAGCTCAAATTAAGACCAGAAAGGGTAAAAAAGGACTTACATTTGCAGACAAAAAAGGAAAATTAATCATATATGTATTTCAGAACACAGTACATGTAAAAATAAAAAAAAGACTGCTCAAAATCAGCGGGGAAACGGTTTATTGGTTAAGGTAGCATCAATCACTATATGACAAGACTCTGATAAACAAACAGTGATTTTGAAACTCACCTACTTTGGTGCACACTGCTAGTAGTAGAGCTATCTATTTTTTATTTTTTTTCAATATATAAACATACAAGTAATTTTGTTTCCCTCTCTTATTTCTCTTTCTAGAAATGGTGCATAGAATGAGAGAGACAAAGACATTGTATAAAATTCTTTGCACTAGTAGGGAATTTATATATAGATGGCGTGACGAAGAGAACATGTCGTGCCGATAATACCCATGAGAAAGTGGAGGATATGTGCTAACCCATGAGAATTGGTGGGACTAAGGAAGATCTATAACCCTGTTTTTGGATCTTTCACTTGAATCATGTGGTCCAAACTATCAAATATAGACGGATAAATAATTAGTAAAGAGTGATATTTGTAAAGACGGAAAAAAAAGAGTGACATTTGTAGTAGGTAATGTAATAGTTACACCATCAGTCAGTAAATTAAACGTTCAAGTAACATACTATAGGATAAGTGAATATACTACTACTAATTCTTCTGGAGTTGAGCGTCCAGTTAAAAGAGAAAAATTCGTTACCTACTATTGTTCGCATCAATTATCACAAGAGAATAATTGGAGAATGATGAATTTAGTGAAATTCTGCACCACTTGACTTAATATGTTTAAACTCACCTCCAAACAGAAGGGGTAATGTATTGTGAAATGGAATAATACAAAAGGATGGAAGTGAATAAAAACACTTGCTAAATTCGCAAGAAACCATCCTTCTAAGGTTTATTTTTTTCATGATAACAAGCACGAATATATTGTAAATATAAATATTTAAAACGTTTTCTCAATTGTATATATGGTCTTGTCGACGTCCGTGTGCACTTTCCATAGATATATCCTAGTATACATCAGTCTTTGAGCCAACGTCATTTTCAATAGTACAGATTATAAATAGGACACAATTCTTATCGCATTATATTAATTCGAGTTTGAACTTTAGTGAGACTAGAACATAGAACGTTGTACATCAATCCAATATTTTCAGCTCCTGTTGATTAATGAATTGAACTACAGGAGAAAAAAAAAAAAAAAAAAAAGAGCCCGGTTAATTTGGATAATCTGATTAAAAGTAACTGATAAGCATCAACAGTTGAAAAGCACTTTAGGTGTTGAAACTGATTTAATAAAAAATGTAGTTAGGTGTTTGCATAGAATTGTTTTAACTTATAATAAGTTGTTAGTGTGTTTGGTAAAAAGATGTTGATAAGCAATTTTCCGTTAGAATCACTGAAATGTCCTTAAAGCTATTTAAAAATATACAATTTGAAAGTATTGAACATAAATAATGACGAATAATGAGCATAGAATAGAGAGATAATAAAAATTAATATTTTAGGAAGAGTATTCGAAGATAAAAAATTAGGGATACTAAAAAGTTTGGTCAAATCAAAAGTACTTATAAATTGTAAAATCATATATTAGGGTAACCAATTTATGACTTTTGACTATTTTGATTTAGAACTATTTTTATGCTTACCAAATACATAAATAAGTTACTGTAAAAAATACTAGTGGTGAATTGGCTCGTATGAAGGCCGGGACTATATTCATCTATTGGGACTTTAGAGAAAGCGGGGCCTAACGAAATTACGAAGGCATGGCCTGCACATTACGTGTGATTGATATGAGGAAAAATATTTTTCTGAAAAATGTTCTCTAAAAATATTTTAAATTATCGAAGTGCTGATTGGTGTATGAAAAGTAGTTTCTTCAAAAATTTCCATTATGCAATACACGAGTTAGTGATCATGTCGATGGACGGATCTCCCACTATATAATGTGGAACTGTTATCACAACGGGTATATATTTAAAATGAAAATTTTGTATATTGGTGGACTTAAATTTTTCGGGAACTCCTTTTCCACCTTTTTCAATAGCTTTTTAATAAAAAACTCAAGGACAATTCAATTTCCAGTTACACAACATTTCGAACGTTGCATCATCTTCTTATTCAATGACCTCTTTGACTAAGTTTTTCTTACTTTTCTTATAACTATAAAAAAAAAAAAATTAAAAGAAAAAAATTACTGGAAGGGAACCTTTTTTTGGTCTTCACTGTGTTGACTTGATAATAAGTGGAACGTGCTGCAAATTTAGATAGAATATTTAAATCTTATCCTTTTTTTAATATGATGACCCATGAGATATATCAGTCCTTGCTATAGCCTATAGCCATTTAGACTGTCCACATGTGTTTTCTTTGTTTATGAAGGTTTATTTCATATAAGGTCGTCATTCCAGATCGAAAATATATAAATTACATTCGATCATACTAACCTTATAATCCGGATCTATGCTATATTTACATTTACTATTCTCATACTATGTAGTTGCACATTTGCAATCTTGTTTTTATGCTTCTTGTTCTTAAATACACGTCTATCATTATAATGGAGTACAAAAAATTAGACTTACCATCTACCGCTAGGCATGACTGTGGGCGGGGGAGTAGTTGTCTTGAGCTCAAATTTATATCTGTAGCTGAAATTTTGTACTTAGTCTGCACATTGTCACAAAAGAATATAGTAAATCTATGATGTCGTACTTTGGATTCATTAGTCTAAAATCCTGAATCCACCTCATTCGAATTCTTGTACCTTCCAATTTTATTTTATTTTTGCAACAATTTTGTGTATTTGGAAAAAAGGGGCACGTACGGTACATCAATAGTTTTGCTCTGTCTTGTTATTTTATGTGCCATATAGCCCTAGTTTTTCTTAATTCCCAATAGTGAACAGGTCAATGACAACACTCGTTGCTCCCCCTAAAAAATATCGAAGTTTTTCTTGGGGGTTCTACTCTATTAAAATGAGAAAATAAAGTTGCTGGAACATCTACTAGTTGCATAGCCAGCGAGAACTATATAGTTATAAATGCTAGGGCATGCAACTTCAGATACAACGGCTTAAGAATTAAAATGGTACATATAACATGAACAAAATTTGTTGCAGATTCTTTGACTTAATATCATGTCTTGATCATAAGCCGATCTTATTAATAGGTCATTAGTGGGAGAGGAGGTTTAGAAAAACACTTTATCCTCGTGTTTTCTGTGACAATTTCCTTTGGCAATGAGAAGGTGATTAATGCTTATGCAGTAACGGGGTTGAGGATCACTCAACTTTTATTATATTACACTTAAAGTTACTAAATTATCTTTTTTAATCAATCACTCAACTATATTTTGTAACAAAAAGGTCAGCAAACTATGCCTAAATATTCATAAAGTCACGATGAGAAATAAAAGAGACAATTTATATAATACTTAGACAAAATTGAATTACTCTTTAGTTACCAAAAAAATAATTGTTTAATGACTTGTTACAATTCTCAGGCAAAGTATAATAATTTTTCTAAAAAAAGTTTAATGACTTTCGGTGATATTTAATAATCGTAGTGGGGTTATGTTACAAAATTTCTTTAGTAATTTTGATAAAATAAAATAAAATTTGAGTGACCATCTTTATATGAAATCAAAGAATGAAACTAACGTGTATCCAGGCACTTTTTGTAGCCTAAAATATACTTTGGGGGGCCTCTTTGTGTCTTATAGCTAATAAATATAGATGTCTAGATCTGATCAACTTTAAAAAGTTTATCCCATTTACGATTATGACTCGTTTGAGTGTTAAGACTATTTTGAAGTGACAAATGAGACACGATATCCTTTTAAGACTTGAAAGTACCTAGTCTTGGTAATTGGTTTATAATTTCCATGTGGAAGTTTATACATCAGTTGAAAATGAGATCATTCAATAATTAATTAATTCCTCTACCTGAAAAGTATATCCTATAAAAAGAGGAAGGTACTATACCACTGTCTAGTGTGAATATGGATAAAGGTCACTGTGCACCTTGTAGACTCTACCTTCTACTACAAAAGTTAAAAAAAAAAAAAAAAAAGGTTCTCTTTCTCTTCTTTCTTCCTTTCCTCTTTAACGGAAAAGGGTTAAATATACCTCTGTACTATCAGAAAAGAGTTAAATATATCCCTCGTTATATTTTGGGTCCAAGTATATCCTTTCCGTTATACTATGAGTTCAAATATACCCCTATGTTATACTTTGGGTTCAAATACACCCCTCCTCTGTTAAAATTGTTCATGGTGGACATGAGATATGACGTGACACTGACAACTCGGTGAGGTGGATACCACATGGCATGCCACCTCACCACGCCAACCCATTTACCCCTCTCTTCCCCTTCTTCTTCCACCACTATCATCTCCTCCCCTCCACAACCCATTTATTTTTGGTTGCTCGAACACATGGAAAAATTGCAACATCCTTTTCACGTCCCTGTAATAAAGTGAGATTATTTCTCTCTAACCAAATACAGTGGAGAAGGTGCATCAAGCTATCAAGTATGATGACCTCACTGAACCAAAAGTCAGAATCTCATTTAGCACAAACCAAGTGCCAAATGATGCAGGAAATCTGTTAGAAAAATCAAAGGATTACCTGTAAACCGTCAACAGTGTTGGCATGCCATGTGGCAAAGGTCATGGAGGGGAGGAGATGGTGGTGCTAATGGTGGCAAAGGTTGTAGAGGGGAGGAGATGGTAGTGGTCGAAGAAGAAGGGGAAGAGAGGGGTAGATGGGTTGGGGTGGTGAGGTGGCATACCCCTTGGTGTCCACCTCACCGAGTTGTCAGTGCCACGTCATATCTCATGTCTACCATGGACAATTTTAACAGAGGAGGGGTATATTTGGACCCAAAGTATAACAGAGGGGTATATTTGAATCCAAAATATAACGGAAAGGGTATATTTTAACCCAAAATATAACGAGGGGTATATTTAATCCTTTTCTTATAGTAAAGGGGTATATTTGACCCTTTTCCGAAAATTTAATCCAGAATAGGTTTTTAAGATGATGGTCTGTGCTATAAAGTTGGGAGTCCGCAACTTAAATGACCCAAAAAGTGACAAAAGGTACCAAAATAACCCTATAAAAAAAAGTTACCGAAATACCTTTTGCGTACCAAACTGTAAATTTACAGTTAAGTCTGTGCGCATTTACAGTTAAGTCCTATTGCGCACTAATTTAGTGCGCAATAGGTGTTTACCAAAAGTGCCCACCATCTTCCTTACCCCTACTGGCGCCCCTCCTTTTTGTAAAAATAAAAACCGCCGTTAACGAGCAAAAACAGTGGTCCCCACCTTCCAAAAGCGTTGTTTTCGTGTTTTTTTAACCCGAAAGTCAATATTTTGGTATATTCAAGGCAAGGAACATGTTTCAAAGCTTTGATTTCGAAATAAAGTGGCGTAGAACTCGATTTCAAAAATTAAAAACCACCTTCAATCTAGGTATTTCACTACGAATTTTCTATCACATTGTTAAATATATTATTATCCTAAGCATGATTGTTGTGTAATAGCTGCGGATTTCGAAAAAAAAAAAAATACTACGCCCTTTTTTTTTGTTGCGCAAATGGGGCAGTCCACTGCCCCTTTTTTGGTTTTATTTTTTATTTTTTTTAATTAATTGTTAATTGTTTTTTAGGTAATTGTTTATTTGTTAATTTTTATTAATTAATTTTTAATTGTTTGTTAGCTAATTATTTATTTATTGATTATTTATTTAGTATTTCTTAATTAGCGGATTAGCTAATTTTTTATTTGTTAATTATTTATTAAATATTTGTTAATAGTTTGATTAGTTAATTGTTTATTTGTTAATTATTTTTTAACTATTTAATTATTTGTTAAATGTTTGCTAGCTAATTGTTAATTGTATGATAATGAATTATTAATGTTAATTGTATGATAATGAATTGTTAATCTTTATATTTCTATGTGTGAAATATTTGTTAATTTAGGATTGAACATCCTTAGTTTAGGTTTGAACATCCTTAGTTAAACCTTAATATCCTTAAGATTATATTTGTTAGTTAATTGTATTTAATCCTTAGGTTAGGTTTGAACATCCTTAGTTTAAGATTTAAAATAGCATTAATATAATATTAGTTAGTTAATTGTAGTTAGTATAATAATTAATTAACAATTACTAATTCGCAAATTTAGATAGTTAATATAATTTCTCGTTGAAGTCTTAGTTAGTTAGTATAATTGAACATCCTTAGTTTAGGTCTGAACATCCTTAGTTTAGGTTTGAACATTCTTAGTTAAACCTTAAAATCCTTAAAATTATATTTGTTAGTTAATTGTATTTAATCCTTAGGTTAGGTTTGAACATCCTTAGTTTATCATTTAAAATAGCATTAATATAAAATTATTTAGTTAATTGTAGTTAGTATAATAATTAATTAATAATTATTAATTCGCAAATTTAGATAGTTAATATAATTTCCTGTTAAAGTCTTAGTTAGTTAGTATAATTGAATATTAGTTAGTATAATTGAACATCCTAAGTTTAGGTCTGAACATCCTTAGTTTAGGTTTGAACATCCTTAGTATAATTTTTTGATAAAAGATTACATAATTAATATTTCATGTTAATGATTAATTAAAAATGCATAAAACAGATACGACACCTCCATGGATCCCCGCTCCCTTCATCCGGGGCTCTTTAAGCCAGAGGTACTTTATCTACAGCAGCAGCATAGGTCCCAGCTAGTATGAGATTCTGATGTAAATGCTAGCCGCTTGGGCCGTCCCAGGTTGATGGAACAAGCATGGGATATTTTAGCAGCTCGTATCTACCGTTGCATCGCTACTGGTAGCGTACATCATAATAGGGCTTTTGTGATGGCCATGATTGAGCAATGGCGACCAGAGACCCATATATTTCATCTCTGCACTGGTGAGACCACCATTATCCTTCAGGATATGGAGGTCATTTACGGACTACGGGTAGATGGATGCGCTTTGTATATTGAGGAGCCTCAGCAGATGTCATCGCATCGACAGAAGTTGACTAGGCTCCTTTGGTTTCCCACCTCAGGAGGGTGATATATAGGGACAGAGTCGGGTGTCGATGCATTTCCTCGTTACTCACTTGCACCTCATAGACACGAAGCATCCGATTACAGAGGACACACCTAAGGTGGATGTTGACCGTCGTGCTCGTCTGTACCTTATCATCATATTTCCGAACACATCGAGTTCCCATGTGAGCTTGAGGTATTTGCCGTTTCTGGAGCATCTGGGCGAGTTGGGATGTTACAGTTGGGGCGCTGTTGTTCTGGCTTACATGTATCGAGGATTCTGTCGATCTTCTATGGGCTCGAGGACCGATGTCGCTGCATTTTTCCCGCACCTCTAGGTAATATATTTAAGTGTGTGTAATTTTATTTTAAATATAGCTTTTTGAAACGACGACTAATAAAATATTTTTTTTAATGACCCTTTCAGATATAGGTGTGGACTAGGATGAGACCTTTTCAGCCCATAGCTGCTGACCCTCCGCTCAACTATATTGTTGAGGCGGTGTCATACGCGCAGATATGGACAAGAGGCATAATCCGAGATGTGGATACGCACCACAGTATTCTCCCGTTCAGGGATCAGCTAGATCGTATGATGTCGAAGACTGTAAGTTTTTTTGATTTAACATTAGTATGTTATTTTTTATTTTATTTTTACTATTTTAGTCTTTTATTGTTAACTAATTCAATTCTTTTTGCAGGCTTTTATATGGACGTCGTTTGATCAGATTTTGGATCAACTGCAGGCGTTTTGTAGGGCTGGCGAGCCCACGTGGAGGTCGTGGTGTCCGTTGATACATATGGATATCGTTGATGATCACGCGACCGACCGTGTCTTACGACAGTTCGGCCATGTACAGAATATACCTGAGCAGGCTACTTGGGAGCATGACCATTATATGCGGGACGAGCGTGCGGCCGTCACTGATGCATGGCGGGCCTTTATGCAGCTCCAGGTTCACCGTTGGGATCAAAGGGTAGGGGCGCTAGCGGTGGTCCGACATGCGACTCGGGTCCAGAGGTACATGAGTGGTACACGCGGATCACTGGCAGTTTGATTGGCAACCCCGCAAGGCCTAATGCAGATGGCCGAGGATATACAACACTCGCAGGACAGTATGAGGCGTTGATAAATTTTATTAGTCTTAAACTTAATAAATCATTTTATGTATTACGTTACAAATTTATTCAATCATTAATATTTGCAAACAAAACCAGCTACGGACCGTACAGAGGATACGCTGGGAGTGATTAGACCATATGGATGTCCCATGACAGCGAAATACACAGAGCGGATAGTTCAGCTAGCTGAGGGTGGTATGCTACAGGCACAGGAGCTCAGACGTCTCGACGAGCGTGTTTCAGAGGTCCCGCATCAGGAAGCGGGCGGTCATGGTAGTGGTCATGCCAGAGGGGCTGGTGGCCGAGAGGGTAGGGGTAGAGGGGCTAGTCACAGAGGGAGTGGTGGTCTAGTAGATGAGCCTGAGGAGCATGCTTTAATTCCAACTCCAGCCCGGCAACCTCCGTCGACTTCAGAAATCTCATCGACTTTTTACCGACCGTCGTCTTCAGAGCATCCGTCGACACTTGTATATACGCCAGATTTATTTTCAGCTCACATGTTCTGGTCATCGCCTGCACAGCCGCCAGTTCTTTATCCATAGGGTGAGCGACCAGCTCGTGATCTACAGGGTGGCACGGAGCTGGACTTCGATTACTTATTCGAGGACTTCGACATGTTTCCGTCTCCGGGGCCTGCTCAGGAGACCGCTCGGAGCCATCTCAAGAGCCCTCACATCAGCCGTCTCAGGAGCCCGTCGACACACAGGTTTGATTGTTTACAATAAAATGATGTATTAAATTAATTGTTTATATGTTATTTCATGTTGAGTTTAGCATAAATCTAAACTAAATTATTTATATGTTATTTCGGGTTCATTCTTACACATTGCTGTAGACCCGTCTCTGGCCCACCATCTAAATCTCGGCTCGGGGCCGCTCGGGAAATCGTTGAGGAGCCAACTCGCGACCTACAGGAGCACTCTCCGGCCGCCTCGGGGAGCCGTCGACACACATATTTTATTTTTTATAATAAAATAATGTATTTATTAATCGTTCATATATTATTCCATGTTTAGTTTAGCATAAATCTAAACCAAATTGTTATATGTTATTTCATGTTCATTTTTCTGCGCTTGTGGACCCGTATCCTGTAGAGATTGAGTCATCTTCTAAAGCTCACATTTCGGCCACCGTCGTCTCCCATAGAAAGCATATTTTGAACAAGCTCCCAAGGAAGAGAACGCAGGATAATCATGCCATAAAGCATGTACAGATTAAGAGGAAGAAGGGGGGTGGAGATGATGGTGGGGGTGGTGGGGTTATCCTTAGGCCTAAGGTTATTCTAAAGGCTCCCACATGTGTGACCTAGGGGGATGGAGATTGTGTATTTGTAAATAAAATGTACATTTTATGTTAATATTATATTATTATTTTTTTATATTATTTTCTTAATGATAATTAGTTATTTTAGTTTTTATTGTCGTTTAATAATAACTCGTACGACGTCCTAAATTAGTCAAAACTCTATAAACCTTGAGTCATCAAAGCCTTGAGTCATCAAAGCCTTTCTGACTTTGCCTGGCCCGGTCGCCCTACGCGACTGGCACTTCAAAAGGCGAAACTCTCGGTCTTAGTTTGGCGACCTATCTTCGGTAGGGGCCTTTAGTCTTTTGATTAGAGTAGGGGTCGCGAGAGAGCGAGCGTACCGCCTGCCATAGTCACGAGTACGTTTATAGTCGCGGCGTTGTCATAGTCAACAAGGTTGAAACTTCCGGAAAAAACTTCGAATTGGAAGGGCGATCCTCCCGGTGGGCCGGCCGTACCCCAAACCGACACGGTGAACAAGTAGAGTATACTAGGGCGCTTGAGAGAACCATGTCGAAGGAATTTGGCAAAATGACCCCGTAACTTCGGGAGAAGGGGTGCTCTCCTATCTTTTGATTAGGAAAGCAGCACATACCAGGGGTAGCAACTGTTTATTAAAAACACAGGACTCTACTAAGTGGTAACACGATTTATAGAGTCTGACACCTGCCCGGTCTTTGGAAGGTCAAAAGGAGAAGTGTTATAAGCTTTGAATGGAAGCCCCGGTAAACGGCGAAAACCTAAAGATAACAAGTTTCCAAACAAACAAAACTTACTTCGGGGCACTTTATAACCCCTAAAATGACGATCCAAACGTATAAGTATACTCTATGTGTTGAGCCTACATTACTGTTTGCAGAAAAAGATATCAGGTTCTATATAAAATATTGATATTCTGGCTTTTTTAGACATGACTAATCTTTGGTCAAAGTACGAAAAAAAAGTGAATTTCAAAACTTTTGGCCAGTGAGTAAAGGGCTGGGCGTTTTGATATAGACCTATTGCGCACTAATTTAGTGCGCAAATCTTAGTTTGGTAACTTCCTTTTTTGTTGGGTTATTTTGGTACCTCCTGCCACTTTTTGAGTCATTTAAGTTGCGGACTCATAAAGTTGGTGCTACTCCACACATTGTTTTAAACCATATACAAAATAGGAGTATTCAAATTAAAACCTTAAATTTTACTCCATGCATGCTGCATTATAGATGCTTCATATACTTGATATAATTCATAAATATCTTTAAACTTCTAGAACCTAGTCATTTTCTGGAGGATTTTAGGTTTATTTGCAATTATTATATGTATCCTTCTTTTTGGTGGAAAAGGAATTATGGATTGGACGGAGAACTAAAGCAAGAATCACTCTTAATTATTTCAGTGTCAAATTGAATAGTCACCCCCTACGCCAACCACATGTATAGTTCATTTTGAGATAAGGAAAGGAAGCCACACCCACAAGAATATCATAATTGATTTACTTTATTTGGGATCGTGACGTCTCACTGTTACTATATATGTTAGAATCGGTGCATCCAATATGGGATGAACATAGCTTATCTTCATTCATGAAGTTACGTTATGACTCCACCACATAACTCCATGTAGTAAAAGAACAAGAGTTATGAAACTCTTAATGGAATTGGAGTTATGTCACATTAAGGGAATGTATCTCTTGAATGAAGGAGTTAGAAGATCACATTTTCTTGCCTATAAAAGAGAATGTTTTAGTCATTCTCTAGACACAACAAAAGAAGCTAGAAAACATCCTTTAGAATAGAGTGTGATTGTTGTGAACAATCTACAAGACTCCACAAGTGATCTTGTAAGAAACTGTTCGGCAATTGGTGGTGGTAACACACATTGATCCTAGAGAAGAAGATATATATTATTCGACATAAATCTACGAGTTTAATTCCTTCATTGGTATCAGAAGCATCATGGTTAGATGTGTTTATCTTTCACCATTGCATGATTAAATTTTAGTAAAAGACAGTTTTTTTTTTCTATAAAAAAAAATAGCATTTCAAATATTTTTTTAAAAACTATGATAAACGCACTGAATTTCTACTAAGTTATCTCCTTGTATAAGATTCCACAGTGAACTAACTTTATATTAATGGAAAGATATCTTCAAAAGCTGTCCAGCGATGTATTATTCGTAAAATTCCGTTATTGGATGAAGGAGATATGAGCTTCAGAAGTTGACTGCTCAAATAGGTAGAAATTTTGGAAAATTTCATATTTCCAGAAAAACGTTATGGCATGTGATAGTGTGCATCCAGAAGTAGTTTTGGGTGTTATACATATCATTTTGAAAGTTTTTTTTACGAGCTTTGTTTTGATGTATTTGGCGCACGCCATGAACTCAAACCTCTTTATTTTTTTGTTTTGAAAGAAGAAAAAAATCATGATAATGTTTTTTTTGTAACTGGTCCATGAACATGTTTAATTTTAAAATAACAAAGTGCAATGTTCATGATTATAGTTTATGTCCCTTTGATGATAATAATGACATGTTTTATTTCCTAGCGGGTGTTCTAAATTGGCAGACAACTTGTTCATTTAGAACTATTGTTATTATTCGATTTGCTCATAATTGATCTAAAAAATATTGGTATGCTTAAGATTATATGTGATGAAAGTAAGACAAACGTAGACTTTTGAACATGGGCCTATAGTACACCAAAATTAATTAAGATGCAGTTTTTGAAGCAAATATATATATATATATATATATATATATATATATATATATACGTGTGTTATGTCTTTTTATGTGCTTAGAAATTTTAGAAATGGCTTCAAATATAATCATTCTTTGAATTGAATAAGGATGAGAAACTCAATGGTGACAATTATGACTTTTGGCACCGTAAAATTCAATACGTCCTTGAAGAGCAGGATGCTATGGTTAAGCCATCTAGTGGAAACACAGGGCAGCATAAGAAAGACAAAGAGACTTTTTAAGCCTGGAAGAAAAATATTAGCATTGCTCGCATAACTTTCTTTGAGCAGTATAGCTGATGATCTGATATGCGAATTTGAATCATATCCACCGGCTCAAGCAATGTGGATAGCACTGAAAGATAAGTTTGGTGGAACTTCTGCCACAAAACTTAGAAGATTGACCATTGCGCCCTAACACATTAATGAGGCTGCACTTAAGAGATATGTCAAACATGATAAGAGAGCTAAAATCAGCTGGTTATAATCTTTTTGATGAATAGCAACTGCAAGCTGTTACTAGATCTCTTCTTTCTAGTTGGGAATATATGAAAGTTCATATGACCCACAATGAAAGTATCAAGTCTTTTGAAGACATTGAATACCACCTTGTTCTTGAAGATGAGCGTCGTGACGCCTCTAAAACAATTGAACAAGCTTTTCTAGCTGAATCTGATGAGGCTTCTAATCCTAAGCAAAGAACACGAACAAGAAAGCTTGGAAGAAGAAGGGATCTGGTAAGCCAAATCAGAAGGGTGAACCTCAATTTAAGAAGAGAGGAAAGCGTGGTAATAAAAAGGTTGATATGACCAAAGAGGAGTGCTATTCCTGCCATAAGATGGGTCATTTTTTGTGGGATTGCCTTGAGTAGCATAATACTCAGGTGCCACAGACCACATAGCCAGAGACAGAGAATCATTTGTTGAGTACTGTCGGCTAAGCAGATGGATTTATGTAGGAAATAGTGCTTCAGTTGAAGTAAAAGGGATTGGTACATGCAAACTAGGGTTGCGTGGCGGTCGAATCCTACTTCTACATGATGTCTTATATGTTCCAGACATCCGGCGGAACTTAGTTTCAATTGTTTCTCTTCTTAAATTAGATTTCAATTTAAATTTTCACAATAACTCTGTTGACATTGTTCATGGCAATAATTATTATGGTTCTGGTTATTTATCTGATGGTTTTATTATGTTGGACACAATTTGTGGATTTAATTATATATCTAATAATCTTGGTTGTTTTGCTTTAACAACAGCCCATATTTTAGATGTAAATACTTGGCATGCTAGACTTGCACATATAGGTATTGAAAGAATGAAATGATTGGCAAAAGAAGGATTGTTAGGGTCCTTAGCTAAAATTGAAATGCCAATTTGTGAACATTGTCTAGCAGGGAAAACAACTAGAAAACCATTTGGAAAGGGAACCAGAGCTGAGTTTCCATTGCAACTCATTCATTCTAATATATGTGGTCTTATGAGTGTGAAGGAAAGGCATGAAGCCTCATAGTTCATTACATTCATAGATGATTATACTCGTTACGGTCATGTTTATTTGATCACCCATAAGTCAGAAGCATTGGAATGCTTTAGAAAACTTATGAATTTGGTTGAGAATCAATTAAACCTAAGAATAAAAGCATTAAGAACTGACCGTGGATGTGAGTATTTATCTGATCAATTTAAGGATCTATATGATGAAAAAGAAATTGTAAGACAGTTAATGATTACATACACTCCTCAACAAAATGGAGTAGCCGAGCGAAGAAATATAACATTGCTTGAAATGGTTAGGTCTATGATGGCACAGGCTAACTTACTAATTTCCTTTTGGGGAGATGCATTGATGTCTGTAGCTTTTGTGCTTAACCGTGTATCCTCTAAATCTGTTGCTTCCACACCCTATGAGTTACGGACAGGTAGAAAACCTGACTTAAATATATGGTGACCTTGGGGGTCTACAGCATACGTGCATGATTCTTCATGGAAAGTTGGGTCCAAGGGGCAAGAAATGCATCTTCATTAGCTATTCAAAGCAATCAAGGGGCTAATCTTCATAGGAGAAAATGAAGATGGAAGCATAACAACTATTAAGTCACGAGATGCCACATTTCTAGGTACAGAATTTCCTTGTAAGGGTGATATTAATAGAGCTATGTCACTTTATGAAGTTGTGGATCAGCAAGAGAATTTTCAAGACTAAAGAAACGAGGAACAAGAAATTGAACCTTCTCCTGCTGATCCTAGTGGGAGAATTATTCATCTAGAGGATATTCCCCAAGAGACACAATTAACCAGATGTACACAAGAAACTATTCCCCGACATCATTTTGAGATTGAAGGGGAAGCATTAATTATTACTTCGCAAGATGATGAAGAGCCTAATTCAGTTCAAGAGGCCCTTTCAGTCCCTACTAAGGACAAGTGGATGAAAGTAATGGAAGAGGAAATGGAGTCCATGAGGACAAACCATGTTTGGAATTTGGTTATATTCCGCCAAGCCGAAAGGCAATTGGGAGCAAATGAGTTCTCAAAATCAAAAGAAAGGCAGATGGCTTTATTGAACGCTATAAAGCCCGTTTAGTGGCAAAGGGGTACACACAAAAAGAGGGTATTTATTATGAAAATACCTTCTCTCCAGTTGCGAGATTCAGCTCTATTAGACTAATTCTAGCTATAGTTGCAAGCATGAAATAGGAGTTACATCAAATGGATATAAAGACAGCATTTCTCAACAGAGAACTAGATGAAGAAATTTTTGTGGAACAACCATTAGGTTTCATCCAAAATGGTCAAGAGCGCAAAGTTTGCAAAGTCAAAAGGTCCATTTATGGACTTAAACAATCATCTAGGCAGTGGTACCTGAGCATCGAGCTACTACGTCTTATGACTTTAGTATGATTGATGAAGACCCTTTTGTGTGTATATGAAGCTATTTGAAAGTGATTTTGTAATGTTATGAAGCGGTCTGAAAGTGATTTTGTAATGTTATCTCTTTATGTGGATGATAAATTATTAGCTGGAAATAGCCTTAATTTCGTAAATAATATAAAGAGTTGGTTGTCCCTCAATTTTGAAATGAAGGTCATGGGTGAAGTAGATTCCATCCTTCGGGTTAATATCCATAGAGACCGCTCTAAGAATCTAATAGCTCTATCACAAGAGTCATATATAGAAAAGGTTCTTGAGCGATTTAGGATGAAAGACTGCAAACCAATAGACACTTCTGTAGCTAAAGGTGAAAGTTTGAGCCTTGAAATGTGTCCTACAACTCAAGTGAAAAAAAAGCCATGAAGAGGGTCCCATAGTCAAGTGCAATTGGGAGTTTAATGTACGCAATGTTATGTACACGTCCTAACATTTGTTATGTTGTTGGCCTTGTAAGCCGTTATCAGTCCAATCCAGGACAAACATATTGGAAAGTTTTTAAGAGAATCTTGAGATACTTGAGAGGCACTGCTGATTATAAATTATGTTACCAAGGGAGTGACTTACAATTGGTAGGTTACTTTGATGTTGACTAGGGCGGAGACTTAGATGAAAGAAAGTCCACTTCTGGTTATATATTCTTGCTTAATAATGGTACTATTTCATGGAGCAGCAAGAAACAAATATTCATAGCTTTGTCAACTATGAAAGTAGAGTTTGTCGCATGTTTTACAGCAGTACAAGAAGCTGTGTGGCTAAAGAGATTCATGGAGCACTTAGGGATCGTTGACAAGCCAATAGATCCAGTGAAACTCTTTTGTGATAGCCAAGCAGCCATAACTTATACAAAAGATCCTAAGTATCATTATAAGACTAAGCACATAAACACAAAGTATAATTTTGTTTGAGACATCATAGCACATAAGGAAATCACTCTACAGTATATTTCAACTCACAAAATGGTGGTTGATCCCTTGACAAAGACAATAACTAGGGATGCATTTGTTGAGCATGTGAAATCTCTAGGGTTGCACAAATTGTAGAATGTTGTATTTTCTTATTTGAATACAATAGCTGGATATTTCTTTTTGGAAGAATACACTTATTTGTTTCATGAATATTTTAATCATATTTATTAATTGACATATACACAATATTAGAGTACGTCGTACAGGATGATAAGGTTGGCTTTCTCACACGAGCAACTGCCTTGGGCGCTCATGGGGAGCGAGCTAAGATGAGACATTCATGTTTCTTATAGCTAAGGCAATTAACAAACGTTATACTATGAGTAAGAACACATCATTTAATGTCACCCTAATGGATGACTAGGATGAGATCCTGAAGAAATGTCAAACAGAAAGGATCGAATTATGGATTCCCACTATCCATAATACCTGTAGCCAGATGTGAGATCTCCTCTTGAGGCCATGAGAGGCTAGCAGAGTGGTAGAACTCAGATAAGGTAAATGGTTTACCTGGATCAAGATCTATACAGTGTAAGCAAAGAAAGTCAACATACGCTCTGGAAATCAGAGGTACACTATAGCATGCATTTCATACTGCATGTGCTTTATAACCGCAAATTGGGAGGTAAGTGAATGAACTCTGCTTCACTACTGTGTGAGACCCAGAAAGATATTAAATCCTTTCATTGGTGCTTTTATAACTTTGACAATATCATGAGGTGATGAGTTAGTGTATTCCATTTTAGTGTGCATCCAAAGGTTATGATAATATGACCTAAAGGAGTAATTCTACGAAAACAGCTAATTTTGATCTTAATGATATGTAGGCGAAAGGAAGATATGACAAATGTATACATATTATGCTTGTCTCTTAGACCGGTCCATTATGAAGCCTGTTTTAGATGGCATCATAAGTGTGAACACAAAGCATATTTGAATGAGAACGACACGAAGGTTAGAGAAGCCGTATGTATATAGACATGTCTAGGGCATCTGAGACACTTTGTATAACATGATATGATATCATAAGAGATAAAAGGGTTGTATACTCTTCTACTGATCCCAAAAAGAATTTCTAGTTTAAGAGTTCTTAAAATTAGTGTCCAAGCGGTCACGACAATACACTATGTATGAAAATCTAAAAAGATGTTTACTTTCGAAAAAGGGTTTATGTGATTTATCCCATTATGTGTGAGTAGGATATGTTAGAATCGGTACACCCAATATGGGATGAACACAACTTATTCTCATTCATGAAGTTACGTTATGACTCCACCACATAACTCCATATAGTAAAAGATCAAGAGTGATGAAACTCTTAATGGAATTAGAGTTATGTCACATTGAGGGAATGTATCTCTTGAATGAAGGAGCTAGAAGATCACATTTTCTTACCTATAAAAGGGAGTGTTTTAGTCATTCTCTAGACACAACAAAAGAAGAGAGAAAACATCATTTAGAATAGAGTGTGATCTTGTAAGAAACCGTTCGGCAATTGGTGGTAGTAACACACATCAATCTTAGAGAAGAAGGTATGTATTATTCCGCATAAATCTCCGAGTTTAATTCCTTCAATATACTTTTCTATCAAAGTTTAGAGTTCCATTCCTCTACTCTTATGGTTTTATATAGGATAAATAAAAGTTATTCACGATTTAGCAAAAAAAGGATAAGTTATGCTTGAAAGGAAGTGGTAATGACAATTTTATTTTATTTTATTTTAAAAAAAAGGATAATCTATGTTTGTAAGGAAGTGGTAATGTTAAGCGTTATTAAATTGCATCGTTATCATATATAGTAATGGTCTTGTTGGTTGTGCTGATTAATGTGATAACTACATGACTTGATGCCAATACTTTACGTATATGTGAATCAAAATTTTATTGGGACTTGGAATATTGGGACTTTATCGGGAAAGTCCATAGAGTTAGTTAAGATTCTTAAGAAGAGGAGGATTAATATTGCTTGCGTCCAAGAGACTAAATGGGTAGGACCTAAAGCTAAGGACGTGGACGGGTACAAGCTTTGGTTCTCGGGTAGGTCAAGGTATAGGAATAGGGTAGGGATCTTAGTAGATAGTGAGATTATAGATCAGGTGGTAGAGGTTAGGAGGATCAATGACAGGATGATGGTGATTAAGTTGGTCATTGGAGGGTTCACCTTGAACATTATTAGTGCTTACGCGCCGCAAGCGGGTTTGGACGAGGAGGAAAAAATGCGCTTTGGGAGGACTTGGACGAAGTGGTGGTAAGTATACCGCCTACTGAGAAGTTATTCATAGGAGGAGATTTCAATGGGCATATTGGGTCTGTTTCGAGGGGTTATGATGATGTGCATGGAGGATTTGGCTTCAGGGAGAGGAACGGTGGAGGAGTCTCATCCCTGGATTTTGCAAAGGCTTTTGGATTGGTGGTAGCCAACTCGAGTTTTCCGAAGAAGGAGGAGCACTTGGTAACCTTCCGTAACTCAGTGGCTACAACGCAGATAGACTTTTTGCTCCTTAGAAAAGATGATAAAGGCCTCTATAAGGACTACAAGATCATTCTGAGTGAGAATCTTACGACCCAGCATAAGTTATTGGTGATGGATTTGGAGATAAAGAGGAAGAAGAAGAAGAGGGTCGTGGATGACCGACCGAGGATTAGGTGGGGGAGTTTGACTTTATCTAGTGCCCTAGAGATGGGGGAGAAGTTGATGGCTATGAGAGCGTGGGATAGTAGGGGGGATGCGAGCAGTATGTGGGATAGGACGGCCAATTGCATTAGGGAAGCAGCTAGAGAGGTATTGTGGGTCTCAAGAGGCCGCCGTGGTAGGCACCGAGGGGATTGGTGGTGGAATGGAGAAGTCCAGTGGAAGGTAGAAGCAAAGAAGCATGCGTATGTGAAGTTAGTAGATAGCAAGGATGATGAAGAGAAGCGGACGAACAGGGAAAAGTATAAGATAGAAAGAAAGGAGGCGAAGTTAGCAGTTTCGGCGGCAAAAATGGCAGGCTTTGAACGCCTTTATGCAGAACTAGAGGACAGAGGTGGGGATAAGAAGTTGTTTAGGCTTGCCTAGGCGAGAGAGAGAATGGCACGCCACCTAGATCAAGTGAAGTGCATCATTGCCGAGAGTGGCAAAGTGTTGGTACAGGAAGCTCACATTAGACAGAGATGGCAGTCATACTTTCATAAAATCTTGAACGAAGAAGGGGACAGAGGCATTGTGTTGGAAAATGTGGAGTATTCTGATAGGCGTCACGACTTTGGATATTGTAGGAGTATAAAGGTTGAGGAGGTTAAGGGAGCTGTTCGTAGGATGCACAGGGGAAGAGCGACCGGACCTGACGAGATTCCTGGAGAATTTTGGAAGAGTGCAGGCAAGGTAGGCTTGGAGTGGCTGACTGGGTTGTTTAATATCATTTTTAAGACAGCGAAGATGCCCGAAGAATGGAGGTGGAGTACAATGATTCCCATGTACAAGAACAAGGGCGACATTCAAAGTTGCAACAACTATAGACGTATTAAGCGGCTAAGTCACACTATGAAAGTGTGGGAAATGGTGGTGAAGATGAGGATGAGGAGAGGTGTGTCCATTTTAGAGAACCAGTTTGGATTCATGCCGGGGCACTCGACTATAGAAGCCATTCATATTGTAAGGAGATTGGTGGAGCAGTATAGGGAGCGGAAGAGGGACTTGCACATAGTATTCATTGACCTAGAAAAGGCTTACGACAAAGTGCCAAGAGAGGTCCTATGGAGATGCTTGGAGGCTAAAGGTGTACCTGTGGTGTACATTAGAGCGATAAAGGACATGTATGATAGAGCTAAGACCAGGGTAAGGACGGTAGGAGGAGACTTGGAGCACTTCTCTGTTCTGATGGGGTTGCATCAGGGATCAACACTTAGCCCGTTTCTATTCGCCTTAGTGATGGATGAATTGACGCGACAAATACAAGGTGAGGTGCCTTGGTGTATGTTGTTCGCGGATGACATAGTCTTGATTGACGAGACTCATAGCGGAGTTAACGCTAAGCTGGAGGGCTGGAGATAGACATTGGAGTCTAAAGGATTTAAATTGAGTAAGACCAAGACAGAATACTTGGAGTGCAGGTTCAATGGCGTACCGCATGAGGCTGACGAGGAAGTGAGGTTTGGTACCCAGGCCATCCAAAAGAAAGGAAGTTTCAAGTATCTTGGGTCTATTATACAGGGAGATAGGGATATCGACGATGATGTTTCACATCGTATTGGTGTAGGGTGGATGAAATGGAGGCTCACTTCCGGAGTGCTGTGTGATAAGAAAGTGCCACCAAAACTTAAAGGCAAGTTCTACAAAGTGGTGGTTAGACAGACTTTATTGTACGGGGCGGAGTGCTGGCCAGTCAAGAACTCTCACGTTCAGAAGATGAAAGTCGCGGAAATGTGAATGCTGCGATAGATGTGTGAGCACACTAGGAGGGATAGAATTAGGAATGAAAATATCCGGGACAAGGTGGGAGTGGCATCGGTGGAGAACAAGATGCGGGAAGCGAGGCTGAGATGGTTTGGGCATGTGAAGAGGAGAGACACAGATGCTCCAGTGCGGAGGTGTGAGAGGTTGGCTATGGACGGTTTCAGGAGAGGTAAAGGGAGGCCGAAGAAGTATTGGGGAGAGGTGATTAGATAGGACATGGCGCAATTTCAGCTTACCGAGGACATGACCTTAGATAGGAGGTTGTGGAGGATTCAAATTAGGATAGAAGGCTAGGTTGCTTACCCTTTCATCCTACTAGTTGTAGTTTTGCTCATTCGTTTATTGTCATTTGATTTCTGCTTATATTTGGTGGGCCTTGTACTTTGATTATCTTATTTATCTATGGTAGCTAATGCTCCTTTCTTTCCAGACTGTTCTATCATGACTTTCTCGATTTTGTTATTCCTCGTTTTCATATTGTTTTTGATATGCATGTCCCTATCTGACTTTTTGTGTTGTTTCCTCCCTTGAGCCGAGGGTCTTTCGGAAACAGCCTCCCTACCTTTCAAGATGGGGGTAAGGTCTGCGTACACTCTATCCTCCCCAGACCTCACATTGTGGGATTCTACTGGGCATGTTGTTGTTGTTGTTGTTGACTTATATGAATAATTAGAATTACTGCAAACTGGCATTTTGTCGTATGCCAACATTAAAGAAAATACAAAAAATTTATTGCACACGCTTGGTAAAGTAAAAACTGAACTTATTTGATTTGGCAGGGCAGAATTATCTGATGATATATATAGGAAAACTTAAAAAATGAATAATTTACATGGAATATATAGGCAAGTAGAAGGATTTCGAAATGAGAAAAGTGTAGGTCGTGTTTGCACCAAATCAATTGAGTCATTAAAGAGCACCTGCAAAAAAGTGAGATACTATTAATTATATATATTACTTGTGGTCAAGCAATAAAAATTCAATATGAGAAATATTCGTCACGTATCTATTGATTCACTGCAAAACTTATACACGAGTAACTTTATCTTCTGCATGATTCCATCCTCAAAATATGAAGATATATAAGATATATTCGACGCATATCCATTAATTTACAGCAAAATATTCGTCATCCTCAAAATATGAAAAATTGAAAGTGCATGATGGATAAACGAATTAAGGTCCCATACATACAGTAAATCAATGCAAAAATGGTTCACTTAAGCCTGTCAACCGGTTTGGGTTAACCGGTTCAAACCGGTAACCGGACAGGTAAAACCGGAACCGGTTTACCGGTTCCGGTTAACCGTTTAATACTATCCGGTCCGGTTTCGATATTTTTGGGACCGGAACCGGACCGGTTAAACCGGTCAAATTTTTTTTTTTTTTTTTTTTTAAATGTAGCCGTTGGGACATTGGGGACCGTCGTCATCCATTGCAAAATGGCCGTTGCCAAACGGTTCCAAACTCCCCTTTGGCCCCCCCCCCCCCCCCCCCCAAACTTTTTTTTTTAACACTTTAACCCATCCCCCACCCCTATATAAACCCGTCTCCATTTTCATTTTAATCCACACCAATTCACTCTTCTCTTTTTCTTAATCTCTCAATTATAGTTATTTTGCAACAATTAGCCACTTTGAATTTTTCTCAATTAAATATTATAAAGTCTTATTCTAGTTTCAATTATTAATTTTGCAATTATAATATTATTGGTGGAGTTGGTGATTTTGCAACAATCCGAAGTAGCTTTGGTGGATTTGCAATTCCGCGCCTTCACTTTGTTGGAAATTAGTCCGATTTGCAATTTGGTACCTTCGTTCCAACTCTATCTTTATTTTTCGCTATTTAATTTACGCAATTTAATTTGTTGCAATTTATTTTCTTGTGATTTATTTGAGTGTGATTTAAATTAATTCTATTTAATAACGGCGAAAAGATTTAGACGTGGTGCCGGTAGTAGTGATATTGTTAGGGGTGGGTTTAATGAAGAAACATTTGTGAACGAAACACCTAATTTAGGTATTGATGTTGGTGGAAATAATCCACTTTTAGATCATGAGGTAATGCAACAACATTATACCGACACTTTTAATGAAATTGATGATGATGATGATGAAACACAAGCCCCCGAAAATCCCATAGGAGATACAGGTCCTGCACAATCACATACACAAGACAAACCGCCTAGAACTCGTAAGCCAACCGCTAAAATCTGGGGATTTATGACTAAGAATAAGGAAAGACAAAAATACATACATGCAATATATGTAAACAAGAATTTGTTTTTAAGCAACAAACTAGTAAGGATGGTGGAACGGGTACACTAACGAATCATATGAAAAGTAGACATAAGGATGTTTGGGGAGAGCAAACGGGTTCAAATCTGGGGGGTATTCAAATGACGATAGACCCACGAACCGGTAAAAATTTTAAGTATGACAAGAAAAAAGCGTGTAGAAATAGCTAAAATGGTAGCTTATGATTGTTTATCATTTTCCTTTCCTTCGGGTTTGGGGTTTGTTACTTATATTCAACGTTGTTATAATCCGTTATTTGAGGGTATTCCTAGAAGTACTTGTAGAGCGGATGTTATAGATTTGTATAAAAAATATAGATTTTATTTGTGCTATGTATTTAATTCTTTAAATTGTAATGTTTCTCTTACCGCCAATTTGGGTCTTAGTCTTAACAACTTAGATTTTTTTGCTATTACATGTCATTGGGTTGATGATAATTGGGTGATGCAAAAAAGAATTATTGCTTTTTTATATGATGAAGGGAAAGGTCGTCACGATGGAAAAAATTTAGCGGATTCAATGTCTACTATTATGAGATTTTTTAACAATTATAGAAAAACACTTTGTATTGCTTTAGATAATGCTTCTGATAATACAAAAGCGGTTGGTCTTTTAAAAAGGGAATTAAACCCTCCGCTAAAAAAAAATTCATGTGAGATGTAGTTATCACATTTTAAACTTGATTATTAAAGATGGTCTTGAGTGTTTTGAAGATTCTATTCAAAAAGTTAGAAATGCGGTTGCGTTTCTTTTTTGTAATGCTAATAGGGCAAAACTGAGAGATTTTAAGAATTCTTGTGTGGAAAATGGCCTTAGACCTAGGAAAATTCAAGTAGAAGTTGAGACTAGGTGGAACTACACTTACATTATGTTACAACAAGTATATGAGTATAGGATTCCCATACAACAAGTTCACAGCCATTTTAATACGAATAGTGATGATTGGTTAAATAATACGGATTGGGAAGATGTTAAGGAATGTGTTGAACTCTTACAAAAATTTTATAATGCAACTCTTGCTTTTTCCAGACAATTCTATCCCACGGTAACCGAAATTTTAGCCTACTTAGCGGAAATAGCTAAAGTTTTACAAGAGTATAAATATAAATCCGGTTATCAAGCGGCTATTTTTAATATGATAACAAAATTTAAGAAGTATTTTCTTTCCATCCCAACTTTATATATATTGGGTTCTCTTTTAAATCCTTGTTTAAAAATGTCTTATACTAGAGCATTGGTCAATCAAATTTATACATTTTTAGAAGTTGAAGAGGAAGTTGAACCATCTTTAGCTGAAGCCGAGCTCGCTATTGATGCCGAGTTTAGAAAAGTTTTTAGTCATTATTCTAATTTGGAAGAAAATGCTACACCCGTTGCTCCACGCCCTAATACTTCTCAAAGTAGCAAAAAGGACTTGTCGGGTTTGTCGCATTTAAAAGTTTTACATTCACATCCAACTCCTTATTCTAATGCAAACTTTGATGAATATCACCTTTATTTGATGCAGCAAAATGTGGATATCGACCAACTAGATGATTTGAACGTCTTAGCATGGTGGAAGAAATACAAGGCGAGTCATCCGATACTTTCAAGAATGGCTCAAGATATCCTTACGGTTCAAATATTAACCGTGGCTTCGGAGAGTGCATTTAACCAAGGAAGACAACAAATTGGAGACCATAGACACTCATTATCCGGATTTAGCTTGCAAGTACTAGTGTGCATTCGCGATTGGATTAGATCGGAGCGACGCAACCAAAACTTAGAAGCGGTGGAAGGCAAAAAAGAAGAGATTGAAGATTTGATAGCAAGTGGAGCAGACCAAATGGAAGACTTTGAAGATATCTCCATGACCGAATATGATATGGCGGATATTAACCACATGACTGACAATTGGTGGTTTTATTATTCTACTATTTCTTTGCAACTCATGTATTATTTGCAAGTTAAAAAAAATTACAACTTGCAAATAAATGTTATCCATGAATGAATAAAATATATGGCTCATTGAGCTTTCTTCTATTTACTTGTGTTCATATTTTTACTTATATTAAGTTAGGAATATACCTAAAATATACTAAGAATATACTTATAATATACATCTACTTAAATTAAAAACTAGAAAGCTATATACTTGAAAAATAACTAAAATATACTAAGAATATACTTATAATATAAATATACTTACTTTATAAAATAGGAATTTATAAACTCAGAAAAAACTTAAGCTATAAATAACTTAAGTTATAATACATATAACTTAAAATATATATATATATATATATATATATATACCTTATAACTATATATAAGTTATATAACCTAAGTATATTGATATATATAAGTATATTCTTAGTATATTTTAGGTATATATAGTATAAGTTAAGCATATAACTTAATATATATATACGTATATGCTGTTAGTCAGTAAATATAAAACTTTACTTATAAATTAAATAACATATGTAAATATACCTACAATATACTAATAAATACTATAATATATATATATACTATACAAAAAAAAAAGAGGTTTTGGACCGGACCGGTCCGGTTTCTAGTTTGAAATCGATAAACCGGAACCAGTGGCCGGTTCCGATTTTTAGACCGAAAACCGGCCGGTTTACTAACCGGTTACCGGTTCGGTCCGATTTGAACCGGATAACAGGCTTAGGTTCACTCGTAAAACAATAGATACGTGACAAATATTTCTTATTCGTCATCCTCAAAATATGAAAAATTGAAAGTGATGAATAAACGAATTAAGGTCCCATACAAATAGTGGTCATTCAACATATCAAAAGAGCTGTCCACTTTAACAAGTGTCAAGTTGCACTTCTTCTAGAAGAAATGAAGCTATCACACCATTTAGGTTCTAGTTAATTATTGGGGAAAAGGGTCAAATATACCCCTTTACTTTAGTTTAATAGTTTAATATACCTTTCGTTAGTCAAAGTAGATAAATATACCCCTTCCGTTAAGAAAGTACACAAATATACCCCTCGGTTAACGAGAACCCTAATTTCACCATTAATTACCCGATTTAACTGAAAAAACCCATACCCGACCCGCCCCGACCCGCAAATTAAATTCTTTTCACCCAAATATACCCACCACCACTTGCATGTTTTCTTCCATTAGTCAAAGTAGATAGTAAATAGTTTGGGAGGGTAACGACCACCCCATAGTTTAACCATTAAACCCGCAAAACATGGATTAGTTTAGGGAGGGTTTTAGGTATTTAATCTTTTTCTTTTCGAGAAATAAACCAAAGTTGAAATTCTTTATAGTAAAAAGTGGCACTCGAAAAGAAATGTTCGATAACCGATGGGATAGTCATCCAATTAGTCACTAATCCAAGATACTTAAAATTTAGTAGAGCAAAAGAACTTCAAGATATAAGATCAATCCTTCACCCCTTTTATAACAATCGATGAAAGCTAAAAGGACAAAGCTTCCTATAATGCGAAACTAGCGGGATTTACACGACTTATTGTGGAATTATCCTCTTTATAAAGTTCCTTTTCGGATAATCACACTATTAGCTTGAAAACTCGATTATCTTAGTCATGACACGGCACGAATTTCTCATAAATGTAAGTGCTCGTAATAGGTTGTCACTAGAACTTGCAACTCAAAGAACTAACAAAAAGCATTTAACTGCATTGGACTATTATAAATGAGGATATAACTTACATAGCTCCGAAGTTCCTCCTGCAAATGTTTCACCAAAATGTTGTTGTCACTAGAACAACCTTCTTGAAATGTGAAATTTGACGGTTTCTTCTACCTTCAATTTTTACACATTTGCATGCACTGGAAAAAAAACAAGAGAAAATTGTAATTTCATTATAATTAAATAATGCCAATAATGGTAAACTAACAAACAAAAGATGATCCAAATGACAAAAAGAAGAATAGACGGAAGAATACATGCAAGGATGGTTATGAAGAATTCTTGGTTGTGGTGGTGGTGGTTGTGTTGGGTCGATTGTGGTGGTGGTGGGTATATTAGGGTGGAAAGAATTTAATTTGCAGGCCGGGGCAGGTCGGGCATGGTTTTTTTTTAAAGTTAAATCGGATAAATAATGGTGAAATTGGGGATTCTGTTAACTGAGGGGTATATTTGTGTACTTTCTTAACGGAAGGGGGATATTTATCTACTTTGACTAACGGAAAGGGTATATTTATCTACTTTGACTAGCGGAGGGTATATTTAACTATTAAACTAAAGTAGAGAGGTATATTTGACCCTTTTCCCTAATTATTGATACAGTTAAAACCTTATCTATATCGGGTGTTATATCAAATTACTAAAAAATGTACGGTATGTATTTGTATATATAGTTTTTTAATTTAACTATAATTAATTAATATATATATTTCATAATTTGATATAAACATCCGATTCGGGCAAATGTTAACCTCAACTGCACCTGCGCAGTAGCTTCAATTAATTTTAACTACAGTTAAATTCAAGATTTAAATTTTATAGATTTAATCTTGCATTAAAGTACTTAATTATTAGTCCCTTAAAAGGGTTTAAGGTACAATTTATGTAACTTAAAAACTTAAAAGTTACAGGTTCAAACTTACAATTTATTGCAATCATAATGAGTTTAAATTATAACTTAAACACTTAAAAGTTATAGGTTCAAACCTACAATTTATTCCAATCATAATGAATTTTTACTTATATTTTACGTCAAAAAATACTAAATTCACTCGGTGCTATAGGACTGCAGGCCTCTGGTTTTAACTGACTCATACAATTAGACAAATCAACAAATTGCATGAACTTCATCATAGCTCTGTAGGAACATGATTATTTTCCTCTTGAATTGGCACTACAAAGTCTTTATCCAATCAGAAACCTGCATTACATGAATCAACCCAAAATATCTATCTTTCATATAGAAAGCCATCTGCTGAAAATTCAGACATGATCCTTGAAGTCCGTTCAAGTGGTCCATATTTCCAAAAATACATAAACCTGGTTATTTTCAGTCAATTTCCCAATCTCTTAAGTACCGTAAATGACAAAACAGCCCAAAATTATTGGACAACGTTATAACGACTTACAGGGACACGAATAGACAGTTTTTAAAGAATTATAGCATATATATAGCAACATTAATTGATTATCAATTATGGCAGTTTCTGATATACATGATCTTTTTTTGTTAACATACAAGAAATTAATCGTGCGTGAATCACGTAAAACCAGGACACCAAACCGAATCTGATCTATTTTCACGCTAGTTTTTTTTAACAAAACATGAAATTTAAATAACTACATCTCTTAATTAACAGAAACCTAGAGCAATTGAGTTCCTAAATTATAGGCCAACAATTAATGCTCAACAACTGTTACTTATTTTTCATCTCTCTTCGAAGAATGATTTGTCATATGTGGAGGCTTTACACGTTAGGGGAATAATTTATTGCTAACTTGAATATTTGGATAATGATGCATACTTTGATAAATAATGGTAACATTATATTGTTGGTGTATATATGTATTAGTAAATTGTTAGCGAATTATGTACTCTTTATTTTATTTTTTTTTCCTTTTCGGGTTATCAACATATGAAAATTTTTATTTTGTGAGTCACACAACCAACATTACTTATGTAAGTTTAGTTTATTTGTGAGTCACACAATCAACATTACTTATGTGAGTCTAGTTTATTATTTGACAAGTGGACTCATGGGTCCCACAAACTTATTCTTAACTATAAAATATAAAAGATAATATTAAAGTTAGCAGTTTTCCTTATTAGGGTGCTTAGCTAAAAGGAAATTACAAGTTGAAAAGATATCCAAACTCACTTTTGACGGCATCCTAACATAAACAACATTTTTGGGACTTTTTAGTTGCTGGAAGAGTTTGCTTTCGTTATAATTTAAATTTTTAGTGAAGTTCTTGCATTTTAGGATCCGTAACAGTTTAGAAGAAGAGAAATATACTTTGTACTCAAGAATATGGATGGAATACAGCATGGATGGAATACAACTTGCTGGCAACGTAAAACTGGACGATGAACCATGTACTTTCAAAGCACGGAGTATAAATTTATGTGTAAAAATTTATTAAATGATAATAAATAGTTGATATGAACTCATAAATTTAAAAATATAATGGGTGCAATGCTAAGAATCTTAAAGGTTGAATTCAAAAAACTTAAATCCTGAATCCACCTTTGGTTTAATGTCACCCCCGTATAATTGAGAGCTCGATCCGATAACGGGAGTGGAAGATAGTTACAATGTAAAAGAACTTGTAAAAATTATTTGTATTAGGTCATTCTTCATTGAAAAAGAAAAGGTCTCAATTTTCCAAAAGCATGGTCTTTGTATGATGAAGAAAACTGGACTCAGTTGCTTTAGGGTTCTTTTTTCACGAATAACAAAATTAAATATGATCTTAATTGTGTAAAGAACTTGCAAGCAAAAACCTTGTGGCAACTAAAAGTCCCAAGAAAGTCGTCTGTGTTAGGATTACCATCAAAAGTGGGTTTGGAGTTTTTTTTTTTTTCAATTTTTAATTTCCTTTTAGCTAAGCACCCTAATAAGGAAAAATGTAGACTTTAATATTTATTTTTATATTTTATATTTAAGAATGAGCTTGTGGGATCCATGAGTCCACTTGTCAAATAATAAACTAGACTCACATAAATAATGTTAGTTATGTGACTCATATAAATAATGTTAGTTATGTGACTCACAAAATAAAATTTCTTATCAGCATCTGGTTACTGGTTAGGCCTTAGTGTAAACACTTACATGCAAACACTTGCATGCTGTTTACTTCTAATAGTGATATTTTCAGTTGCATACACGTCTTTGGTGGAAAACTTAAAACTAGTATATAGCTCATACTTTGACGTAGAAGAAAATTATAGGGAAACTACAGAAAAAGGAATTTCATTTTCTTTTTCATTTTCCTATGGAGACGGGATAGTGGTCTGTGCTATGTTAATTACGTACCTATGTATTTAGGTTTATTTGAATGTCAAACAATTTGCTTGAATTCTAGGCTATTTAGGTTAATTCTTTTCTTTTTCTCTTGACACTCTATTGCTGATTTTGGACGCACCATTTATTTGGGCTTTGGCTGCTCTATTCATTTGCACGATTGTCCTTCACAGGCACTAGTTTTAATTTTTGGCCCTCAAATTGGTTGTCTTTATTTTTATCCTTCGCTAAAAAAAATTTAGTTTCGTGTTTGAACCCCCACTTAGTTAAAAAAATTAAAAATTGTCAGTTAGAGTTTGGATTCGTAAGGCAGAGTTTCAAACTCTACCTTAAGGTGGAGTTTTGCCTTCAAGCAATTTTTTTTTTACTTAATTGAAATTTTATAAACCTCTGCTTTAAGGCCTAACTTTTGCCCGAATAAGCCTAATTTTGGGCAAAAATTAGGCTTATTTAGGCAGACCTTAAGGCAAACTTCTGCCTGAATAGGCCTAACTTTGCTACAAATTTTTGCGTCGGGATTTTTTTTTTTAATATTTGACTGAGCAGGGATTCGAATCCAAAACTCATGAGTTTTAGACGAAGGACAAAAATTAAAGATTTCAAATTTTAAGGGCAAAAATTAAAGACCAGTGCCTTTGAAAGGTATTCCGCACAAAAAAAATGTTGTACTTACTTCGTGGATCATTCGCACAAAATGTCCCAAATTCAGGGTAGTCTTTAATTTTTGTCCCTCAAATTTGTAGTCTTTAGTTTTTGCTTTTCAACACTTTTGGCGCGGTATAACTTAGATTTCGCTCAAAAAAAAATTATGTTTAGCTTCGGCATATGTATCATAACATCCCACAAGTTATGCCTGACAAGACAAAACTTTCAACACTCAACATAATGTAAAAAAGGGAAAAAGTGTAGGTTTCGCTTAGCAAAGTTTACATTTATCTTCGACATATGTATCATAATATCCACAAAAGTTGTCTTAGGAAAAAGTAAAACTTTCAAGATTCAACATAATCTGAAAAATATTACAGTACACAACTTATGCCGCATATTCAGTTTTTGAAGATAAAAATGTTATAGAACTTATGCCGAGCGAAGCAGGCATGAATATTTTAATTAAATAAGGAGTAGAGACAAAAATTAAAGACCAGTGCATTTGAAGGACGTCAATCCGTGCAAAATTTTCACAATTCATACGGGCCAGTCCATCATAGACCGAGAAGGAGAGGTAAGAGGTCATGTGGGCCACTAAGAGCCCGTTTGGCTAATCTTATAAGTTGATAAAAACAGCTTATATGCTGTTTTTAGTTTTTTTGAGTATTTGACTGGCCAACTTATAAGTCATTTTGTGTTTAAAATAAGCTCAAAAAAATAAGTTGACCTATTTGGATGAGTTTAAAAAAAGCAGCTTATAAGCTGTTTGCCAAAAAAAAAGTTGGGCTACCCCAACTTATTTTTTTTTGGCTTATAAACTGCTTTTTTTTAAGCCCTGTTTGGCTCTAAATCATAGACTTCAATGATCATCTGAACTTACACTTATAAACTTTGGTTCCTGTAGTCCGTAGCTTTGTATTGTTGCAATTCTGGAGCTTTTTATTAACAAACTAGCTAAGATCTTAAATTCCAAAACATGGTTTAAGAAGAAGAGAACGTAGTGCCTTCATCATTTGAAGCCTCTTATTTTCCTTTGGATCATCCCGAGTCCTGGCTTATATGGACTGCTATGCAAAAAGCGAAAATTTGAAACCCATTAATAGTCCGTTTGGTGAAGTTTAAAAATCTACTTATTTTGAGAAGTAATTTTTATCAGAAGTGTCTTTTGAAAAAGTACTTTTAGAGAGTTGCATTTTCGTGTTTCGCTAATCAATACTATCTTCGTCCAGTTTTACTTATCCTGTATACTAAAAATAGTTGTTCATTTTTGTCGTCCCCACCTTTGGGGGGTGGTTTAATTTAACATCCTAAGCGCCAAGCGAACCAACTGTGATATCTAAACTCTGTAACGTGAATCATAGGCCGACAAGGCCGCTGAATAACAATTTTAAGAAGTATATCATAACAACCTGCAAGCAGAGAAGGCCCAACAACACATATATGCATAACTAGGCCGACAAGGCCACAACCAAGAAAGACAACTAGTCAGAAGGTCGGCAGGCCAAACACGATACTTGTAATCGACCGATAGTCCGTAAGCCTCCCCTAAGAGCACTAATATGCATCAGGCGGGTCGCGGACAAGGCCTGACGTACCCATAGCTATACTCTCTATATATATGCACGCATCCTATTTAATGACTCGACCTGCAACTCCGGAGAATGAGATGCGAACATCCCCCGCCTCGAACTTTGGTATCTACCGAGAAAGGTACATCAATCCTTGCTCACCGTACTCGTGGGTATGATCACAACAAGAAAAATGCGTCAAGACAAAAATATGTACCGAGTATGTAAGGCGGTAAGTGTAAATATAACATAAGCATAAGAGATACGGATAATCATGGGAAAAGATCTAGAGACAACCTGAAACTCTGAACGAGGCCACTGAGGGCAACCATAACCATGACATAAATGTAAATGCATGCCCGTAAAATCATTCCTCACTGTGGGAGTATATATCGTATCATATAAACATTAATAAATCCCTCGTGTGGGTGAGCTCATCATCATAACATCATCTACCGCCCAACCGATAGTGGCAATGCACAGCTACGTGCCTACCCGACCGCCTACAACACGGCTCGGTAAAGAAAGAAATACATCTAGGTGCACAGCTACGTGCCTACCCGGCCGCCTACAACACGGCTCGGTAAAGAAAGAAACATGTCTAGGTGCACATATAAGTGCCTACCCGACCGACTATAGCGCGGCTCGGTAATGAAAATAAATACATATATATATATATATATAAGTGCAATGCAAGACTGACCTCAGAAGAGATATCATAAGAAGAGTCGGAGTGACCTGTCGTCGTTACCCTCCGATTTTCATTATTGTCGCCACGTTTATCATTATTTGATCATTAGGCCAAAGAAGTAAAAGTACAAGGAAACATCTTGTTATGAATTATTCACGAAGCCAAAGTTAGTCAAACTCTTATGAAATATGATTGACACAACTTCTATCGAAAAAAAAAAGTGTGCCAACGAGAGATTCGTCACCTTGAAGCAATAGACAATTAACTCAATTAAAGGAAGTATAATCAACTCAACTTTGATGTGAAGAGTACCATAACTAATATCATTCTTCATTCCATAAACAAGAGGGATACGAAATGTGAAAGGTACTTCGATACAAACTATTCATGAGAAAAGGGTAAGCTTAACCATTTTGGGACATAATCGACACAAGCTGAATGGAAAGTTTTTTAATCGATAGCCAAAAGGAGATGTGGACCATAATTTGGTACAAGTCATAGATGAGTATGTGTTAGCTCAATTATCATGGAACGCGATCGATCCAAGTTAGCGGAACAACTTTTCAATGAAAGGTCATTTGTAATCTAGTCATGCCACAAAGAGAATAGAAAGCCCTACATCCCTCGCCGATGGAGTTATATATGTTTCCCGTGAATGCCTTACGAACGATTTCCTACATAATACGTACTATTCGATATCAAAACCAAGGTCATAGCTTATGGAAATCTTCATTTAGATATTTAATCGAGCAACTCATGGGCATGAATTTATAGGCCCTTTATGTATCGAAATTTTCCCGTAAAACGCTACCAAATTCTACTTTTCTACTTCTCCTCTTCAATATGATCCCATCCATATCACCATAACTCCAAACAACACAACAAAACCATATAAAACAACCCAACAAATAAGCTAAGTTCATGAAAGTTTCATAAGAATATAGAAGAGCTTGTTCTATCGGGGTTTTCACCAATTTCTATGATCAATTACTTGTAGAAGTTCAAAGACATCAAAAGGACGTTAAAATATACCTTAGATCATGAAAATCACTTCAACCCCAAGTTACTTCAAAGCAAGGTTTTCCTCCGAAAGGTGAAATAGTGAAGAAATCACAATTTCGGAAGTTGCCATGTTGTTCTTCATGTTAAAGTTGATATATTTGCTCTTGGTTTGGATTGAGATTGATGGAGGATTAATTGGAGAAAGTTTGAGGGTTTTCTAGGTCATGTATGGTGAGGAAAATGGAGAAACAAGTCGTGAAGAGGGGTGTTTTATATAACTTAAAGTGAGCAGCCACCGACCTAGAGCAAACCTTTGTTCCCATGCTTTATGTCCCCGGACGGAAACGCGAATATCTCTATTCGATGTTGTATCGACGAACGGTAAAATGCTCTGGAAACTAGACTCGTAGACCTTCGATTTGGTAGGTGGATCACCCCATAAATCTAAGTAAATTGAGAGAAAAGATCCGAGACATCTGACCCAAATTTCAGTGAAATTTACAAACTTAACTTGCGATTCCCTTTGTCGACTTTTGTATTACAACTCGTTTGACTTCCAAACTTAACAAACGACCATTATACGATTAGAAACTTCATATTATTATTTTCTTAGCATGTGAAGAACTCCTAATCTCACCCAAAGTACAAGTTATCATATTCCCAACTTGCGACTTTTGACGAAACTCATGCTTCTTTGATTCATTCACCCTCCAAATCTTCTACCACTTACTAATATTATTTATAGACTCTTGTAACCATTTTTATTAATAAAATCAATCCCTTTTATCCTCAACATAATTTCTTTTTGAACTTACGTCGACTAACTCATGATGCGACTTTAACATGCGAAAATCCGAGGTGTAACAATTTTTACTTGTTTAGTTTAGAAAACCTAGGATTTTTCCAATTCTTTTTTCCAACACTTTGGAATTATGAAAAGATTTTCCAATTCCTTTTTTCAACACTTCATATAAGATGAAAAGATATGAAAATTTTGGCGCCAAAACTAATTTGTTACTGGGTATACGTGAATTGTTGAAACCCAATATTCAATTAGTTGGCTGCACAATTTTTCTAGTAAGCTATAATTGATTTCAATTATTAGGTTACTTAGCAACAATTATGGGTGATATGGTAAAATTGTCATTTTATTTTTGACTCTTTAATAGACATGCCAAGTCAATACATGACAAGTAAAATTGAAAGAAGGGAGTATAAAAATCAGTTTTGCCAATATAAGATTGTCTTTACAAAGGTTCCAAAAATGCTTTTGGAGAAAACTATTTCTTTTAGCTTATGCAAATTAGCTTTTGCTATTATCAAAAACACTTATTTTTTCTCTAAAAGCTTGTCACAGACTGTTAACTTGTTTAGTCAGCATTTGGTCGCTTATATTACTTGTCTCCCTCAAGTTTTGACCCAAAATAGTGCGAAAACATTCATGGAATATGATAGCAACACTAGTTTTAAAAGAATCAAGTCAATACTTGTCTCATACTACTTCCATTTTCTTTTCCAAAGGAAAATGGTGATGACACACTCTTACCTGCTGCAATATATGACTTCTTTTTGTCTTCTTGGAAGGATAAGACTATCATGGTGACAAATTACAATCTAATGCTACACGCCTCAAGTGATAATTTAAAATAAAATACGTAAGAAAAAAAAAAAGACAAAAAACTACTATCACAACCATTTAGTAGTTAGTAATAATTTTATGTTGAAAGATTGCAGTCAAATAATATATTGCTTAACCTCCAGAATAATAGTAGTAGAAAATTCTCTTCGAAATACTCGAATAATGTTAAATGATTTCTTGAGGCATCTTCGCTCCATGAATCGGGCTGCTATTGAAGCCCAAATGGAAGCAAGCTTGAATTGATAGAACTTTCCGCTACTGACACTTGAAAAAAGCAGCTTTAATATCTTTGATGAATCACTTGAGCCTTCATACATTTTCAGTGCCATAAAGCTAGACCAGAGTCAAGTTCATTACGGTCAGCAAATCAGTCCCGTATCGTATCGATAGTGATTCACATCTGCCCAAGCCAAGCTCGTCGTTCTTTATGTGAATAAATAGTGTATAATTATAAGAAAAAAGCAATTGTTTCATGTTAGCATTTATTTTGATATTCATTTACAACTTCAAAACCCATGAGAAAAAGAGAAAAGAAAAAAAAAGTATAGACTTCGAAGGCATGGATTGCCACTCTTTTTCCTTCTTTCCTCACCGCTTTTTTGGGTCATACCTTCTTTCCTAACCAGAATATTATAAGTCATAGCTTTTCGATTTCTTTTTTTGTGGTTATATACGGGGCTTCTCTTAATTGACCCTTTCGTACTTCAGGGGTTAGGCCCATTGGAAGAGACTAAAGACCAACTAATTATCGCTCTGGCCCACCAGGTGTTCTACAACATACGGCAAAGCCACCAACCTTGAAAACCTTCCAACACTCTAGTAATTAACAATTAATTATTTCAGGAATTTTAATTGTTAAGAAATCACAATTCAAACAAAGTGATCGAGAGCTTGAATCCTAGTGTTTTCGTAGTCTCACTATCATCAATTTCTAGCTTTGAATTGTAATGTACGAGTTTGAATTTCAATGATCTCGTTTAATTTAATCCATTTGCCTATTTTGAATTATGGTGCATTAGTTTGAATTCTGTTAATCTTGTCATTTCATGGTCATTGTTATTCAGCTTTAAATTGCAATATACGAGTGTCAATTTTATGTTTATTATCATTGCATACCACTGTTATCCCGCTAAACCTTTCGAATCTTTATGCACCTATATATATATAATGTATACCAGCGGCGAATAAAGTTAAAATGAAATTATGAAAGATAAAGAGTGAAAACTTAACATCTATTAAAATAAAATACTAAAGTGATATTTTTGTACCTGCCAAATTTTGATGACAAAATTAAGATGCAGATGCCAATGACATAGATAAGTGTGTGCAAATTATTAATCAATAAATTTGATAACGAATCAAATTCTAGTTTACATTTGAAAAACCTTTTTTTTTTTATAATGAGATCAAGAACAACAAGAAAGAATAAATTCAGGAAAAAAAAATGTAAAATTTGTATTTAATACAAAGATACCAATATTAAAAGGAATACTTACTACTCTCTTATTCACTTTTACTCGTCTACTTTCGACTTTACACATTTGCTTAATGGTTAATATATAAAGTATGCATTTTATCATAATCATAACATTCATATTAATTATTGTATAGACTCAATAGATTTGAAAAATAATTTGAAAGAGTAACCAATGCAGAAGTAAAACAAAAAAGGTATATTTACTTTATTTTTTTAAAGTGGACAAATAAAAATAAAAATTTATTTTTAGTACGGTGCACAAAAGCAGGGTGGAGCATTTGAGAAAGGAATAAAAAAAAAGACAAGGGAGGTACCAACTCACACGGCCGTCGCATAAAGCTGAAATTGCACGTTCAGTTTCCAATTCCATCGATCTCTGCTAATTGCCGCCGCCACAAACCACAGCGATTTAGTACACTCTCGATCCTAACTGTGTTTGAACTGAGTATATATCAGTTGATAGAGTGAGCTAAAAAGTAGGCGATCCGGATCTTATATTATATGGCTTCAGAGGATGTGAAGGCGAGCGAATCAGCTGTGGAGAAAATAGTGAATCTGGCTGAAGAGGCGAAGCTAGCTAGACAGGAAATCAGGCCGACTAGCCATGCTGTCATCACTATCTGCAAATCACTCGTTGCCGGAGGTGTCGCCGGAGGCTTGTAAGTTACTATAAATAACTCAATGTTACCCAACATTTTGTCTGAACATTAATCATTTTGAGCGTATATGTTATTATATTGGTCTCTTCGAGGTGTGTTTTGATAGTTGATAAGTAGTTCAGTGCTGTACTTCAGTGTTTTTGACTATTATCTCTATATATGTTGAACATTAATCATTATGAGCGTATATGTTTTTGTTGTAAGGTGTAAAAATATTTTAACATTAACTTCACCTGAGAAATAAAGTTCGGTGAATTTGATGGACTCAACTTCAACGTCGCACTTGATCAAAGATTTTACAGATATTTGTAAAAAAGTTGGAAAAAGAATAATCTTTGTTTGCTTTATTGTTGTATTGTTGGGCATTAAGATAATGTTTGTGTAATACACGACTCCAAGGATAAGTAAACATCTGTAAGTTTTAAGTTAGATTATAATTGAGTCAATTGGAATTGGTTGAGGACCCAAATGGTGTTTTGAAAGGTGCTTGTTCTTCATAAAAAATGAGCTTTTGGTCTCATACTCATGTTGACTTCCCGTAGATGTGCACAAAATATCTTTTGTATTTATACTTTCGGTGTAAGATTTGCAAACCTAATACAGTATTCCATCAGTATATGAGGTACTCGTGACTGTGTATTCGTTCACTTGATCACATGATTTGATTGTAGTGTAAGTTTTGTTTTTCTTTTTTTGATGGACATGTGCAAAAGAGTCTTGAGTGTTCCAGCATATAATTGAGGTTTAATGCACTTATCTCAAACAGAGACTTTGATAAGATTGTAGTGTGTATATGTTTCTCAACTTGGAAGACTGAACTGTGTGGGTTATACTTCCGGGAGTGGTGACTGCCAACTCTATCTACAGCCTACTGTTTTACTGATAAAATAGTGGACCATGTTGACCTGTATGGAGAGCAAGAGCAAATTTCTGGATTGCTTATTGTTTTGAGTTTGAGAGAGAAGTATTAAGATAATAGTTTGAAACATAAAAATGTGGGGTTTTCAGTTAGAAGGCATCACATCAAGTTTATATAATATGAAGTAATACTCCTTCCATCCATTTGATACGTTTTACAGGTTACAATGTTTGAAGTAACAATTGAAAACTTGATGAAGGTAACAACCGTAACATTACTTCAAAGTGTAAATTGGATTTGATAAATGTGCTTGAACTCTATCAACATGAAAGTTGTATGAGATAATATCATGTTTGTTATGACATGAAATGCTTTGGGATGTCCAAAATAGAAAGATTGCCACATGAATTGACGTGGAGGTAGTATATTTCTGTTATTTTGCATTGCATGAAGGAAGTTCTTCATTGAAGAAAATAAGTCAAGTTTTCGAGACAAACAAAGTTAGAACAAATTGGATCTAACTTGTACATCTATATTAATTTTCTTTCAACGGCATAATCTTTCAGAACTTATGAATCCCAGCCTCTTTATAAAAGGCTGACTCTTTCCCTTGAAACATACATCTCAAAGTCTCAGAGATTTGACAAGGTTGTGTGGCGCATATTATTTAGCAACATCGTTTTTGTGCTGGACTTGGTATTGCTGTACATGAGTTCCATGTGATCATGTGATGTTATGAGTACTTGGACAAGTTCTGTTTTCCCTGAACTTTGACTTGATTCTGCACTTACTAGTAGTGTCCTTATCGTGCAGGTCACGAACTGCTGTAGCCCCACTGGAACGGCTAAAGATATTGCTCCAGGTGAAGTGTAGTTTCATGCTTGCAGTTTCTGCCCTATTCAATGGTTTTAGTGAAAGAGGAAAAATATAAACTGACTTGGAACATTTCATACTTGCATTGAATGGATGGAGCATTGTGACCCAGACTTTAATTGTAATCAATGGAACAAATTTTGTTCCTTTTGAAGTTTAGGACAGTGAACTGTTTTCTTTCCAACATGCTTCTTCTTTGAAGGAGTCTAATCTTTTGTCTGCCATGTATATTTATCATTGCATTACGGGGTTCTTCCATCTAGAATAGTTTTGCTTCCTACTTTTAACTGGATTCTGCGTGAAGTGCAGGTTCAAAATCCACATAGCATAAAATACAATGGTACCATTTCCGGCTTAAAATATATCTGGAGAACTGAGGGGTTCAAAGGACTGTTCAAGGGCAATGGCACCAATTGTGCACGTATCGTCCCAAACTCAGCAGTCAAATTCTTCAGCTATGAGCAAGCCTCCAAGTATAGTCATATCTGATCACTATGCATTTTTTGCAACTCAGACTTGCTTGTCGTGTTCCCTTAAAATCAAATATCTGGCATATGTTCCCTCTATTGACTTCTTCATTGATATTGTAACAGGGGTATACTATATCTTTACCAGCAACAAACTGGCAATGGTATGCCTATCTTTCTTTTGGGTTATTTAGTTCTCACGTGTATTTGCGTTTGGTTTCACCACTGGGGCATCGTCCAATGATTTCGTTGAGGATGAACTATGAGATTTCGTATATGAATCCAACCATAGGAAGAAATATCTATAAAACTTTAAGCACATTTCTTTTCCTACTATCTCTATAAAACGTAAAGGAATCTGTACCTACTGGGCGTTATGTTACTATGATTCATTCTGCTGTTACTATGATTCATTCTGCTATTGTTTGTTGAGATTAAGTTTGATCTCATATATGTTCATTTAAGTTCTATTTTTCCCATCACGCTACTTCTAGTTTAAGTTCATTTTCTGCTAATGTATATTTGGTTGTTAGTCATGTAAAAAAGAAACTCTTTATGTTGGTTGTTACAGATGCTATGTTTGATTTAGCAATGGAATATATCTGTACTCTCCTTCTCCTGGTCGCTATGTTTGCTTATTATGTTGTCTAGGAAGGGCCTTGGCTTGGTGGGTGGTAAAAGCTCAATCTGTTCTAGTGCGCAAAATGCCAGTTCTAGTTGCGGGCACCCACTTCATGCAAAATGAGCCGGAGGTTAGGTCTGTACCCAGTTCAACCCTTCCAACCCCCTGGATTGAGGGGCCAAAGCTTTGGGTAATGGCTATTATACTTGCCACTATTGTCTTTTCCTTATAGTGGATGACCCTTTGTCTTTCATTTATGCTTAGTGACGTCTTTCCAGGATTCATCCATTTGAAAGAAGATATATTATTAAGATAAGAAAAGAGGAAGTAAATATTGGTCTCCATATAGATTCTTCTGCTCCACTTTACTTACCTGAGCTTATTGTATTCCAGGATCCAACTATTTCTAGTGCTTTTCAGCTTACCAATATAGTTTACCGTCACAGCAGGCCTTAGTATTTAATCTCATTCGACCATTGTATTCAGAGTAAGAAATTTTACCCGACAACGCATATGGGCCAACACGTTGGTTAATCAAGTCAAAATATAAGCTGAGGCAGCAAAAAATAAATCTGAAATTTCATATTTCAGGGAAAATCTGGATTTAGGTTTGAATGTATGCATCCTCATCCTGATATATCCGTAACTTCAGTTGCCAAAATAAGGGTTTAGAGTCAGATTAGAGTTTTTCTCCTTCAATGCAGTTCAGTTTTGCTTCCATATGTTGCTTGTGCTCACTACTGGATTTTCTAGTAGCGGCAGAAAATTATCTGCACATAATTTTTGCTTGTAAGTCATCTTAGGCAAGCAGCTTGACCGAATGCCATGGTCACACGACGTATTTAAGCCCTATATTGTGAGCATTTACTTGCTAGACTATTCTGCATCTACCATGCACATTTAATTTCGTAAGCAACGATCATCTGATGAAGTTCTTTTTAATGTGTTAAAGTTAGTGAATATTGTCTGATGGTTTTGCTGGGTCTTTTGTGCAAATGAGAAGTCATACTACGCCTATGCTAGTAGCCTGAATAAAATGAAAAAGGAATAGAAATGGAATTACCTCGCCTTATCCCAAAAAAAAAAAAAAAAGGAATAGAAAGATATTCCCAAGAATTTGACATCATTTGGACCGTCATCTTCCTTTTTCCACAGAGGATGCGCAGCTCACTCCCTTACTACGTCTTGGAGCTGGAGCTTGTGCTGGCATAATTGCCATGTCTGCAACTTACCCAATGGACATGGTGCGGGGCAGAATCACTGTGCAGGTATTTTATGAGTTCTCGTGAAGAAATATTGCCTGTTCTGATGTTTTGCGTACCGTATAATGACTATGGAGCACTCTGCTACTACACCTTTCTTGAAAATCCTCTTTCCTGCTTTGCAGACAGAGAAGTCTCCTTATCAGTACAGAGGAATGGTCCATGCTCTATCCACCATACTCCGTGAGGAAGGTCCCCGTGCTTTGTATAAAGGATGGCTTCCTTCTGTCATAGGAGTTGTAAGTTTTGCTTTCCTGAATTTATAAGGAAATGATTGTTTACTAAATTGGTAACCATGCTCAAACGTCTGGTGTTGTCATAGAATGAATCTCCAAATTTGATGTTGTTTATGAGGTGCAAAATACTCGTAATAATACAGTGAGCATACTATAATTTCTTTATACATTTAGTTGCAAGTTTCAATCTACTTGACACCCCTAAAAAACGACGCTTCAAAGCTTGTTGAGAAGAATAAAATGGTGTTAAGAACTTTATCCACTAGTTAATTAGCCAAAATATTACTGTAAGCCAACTATTCCTGGCAGAAGTTTAAAATGTCTTCTCCCTGAATAGGGTGACGCAAAGGAAAAGAAAAGAACAACCAACACAAATGTTCTTCTGATTTTTGTGAAAGTTCATAATTTAATTGGTGTTTGCAGATTCCATATGTGGGACTTAACTTTGCAGTTTATGAATCTCTAAAAGACTGGTTGGTCAAAACAAAACCACTTGGTCTAGTTGATGATTCTACGGAGCTTGGTGTTGTTACAAGGCTGGCATGTGGGGCTGTGGCAGGGACTGTGGGGCAAACTGTTGCTTACCCTCTTGACGTTGTACGCAGAAGGATGCAGATGGTGGGTTGGAAAGATGCTTCATCCATCGTTACTGGTGATGGGAGGAGCAAGGCTTCCCTTGAATATTCTGGTATGATTGATACTTTCAGGAAAACAGTTAGGTATGAGGGCTTCAGGGCCTTGTACAAGGGTTTGGTGCCTAATTCAGTGAAGGTTAGTCTCGTTTTCATACCTTCTACCTTTTGGTGTTTTCCATTGAGACTTGGATGAAGTTCATTAGTTTCTCTTATTTAGGCACATAGAATTGGCTTCCCTTTTGTGGCAACTTTGTTTAAATAGGAAACTTTTGCTCTGGGTTAGACATTACTTTTTCATTACTATGCTCTACAGAGTAGACGACATCCACTTTTACTTATCAAGACCTCTAATTACATATCCTTAATGGATTAAACTTTGTTGGTCTCCAATACCTGATGCTCTCAGTATATTGGCAGTAATCAAATTTCAGCTTCTTATTTTGCCCATAGTCATGCTCAATATAAATTGTTTCTACTTGGGACTAATTGGACCAGCCAATGTCATATTTAATGGCATTTCTGGAGGAGATTTCTGCAGTATCAAAATTTGTCAAAATCTCCATTTGAGTTGTGAAATAGTTGGTCAGCGCACAGTCAAAATTTCACTTCACAAGCTCTAATTCTCTCTCGACTACTGTTGGCAGTATTACTGTGCTTCTTGTAAAGTATGAAACTATTAACTATCTTCTTTATACCTAGATGTGATGAACTTTTTAAGGACTGATAATTGGTTTAACTGAGTTACTATGGTTAATTCCCTTTATGATATATTTCAGGATCATTCCTAACTGTAGTTCATTATTTGTTCAGGTTGTCCCTTCAATAGCTATTGCTTTTGTTACATATGAGCAAGTGAAAGACCTATTGGGAGTTGAGATCAGGATATCTGACTGATGAAGACAAGCTCCAGTGTTTTTTCCTGGCATATGATAAAAGTAGGCAAGGATAGATAGAGTGATAATAACATGGCGGGTTACACCGTCTAAGCAGAGAATTTGCGCTTCTGTTCTAGCTTGTGACAGAAAATTTAGGATCTTCTAGTTGTGCTTACAATTTCCTTATGCATCTGCCTATTGCTTATTCGATAAATAAGCAAATTTTACAAGAACAGTGTAATGACTAATTTGAATGTCTTGGTATGGTTCAAGTGAAGAAAAGCTGATTGCTGATTGCTCGTTGCCTTCACTAATCCTGGTCTTCTTTGTACTTGTACCAAATTTTTCTCGTGTCTTCGATCTTTTTCTTTTTTTTTTTTTTTTTGGGAAAAGTTGAACGGTTTAAGTATGAAGGGTACTCACTCTCATGATCAGATATAATTTTTGTAGTGCCACTAATTGACATGCTGATTTCTGACGTAAATTGTTTATTTTTTTTTAAAAAAACAAAAATTGGTTGCTTGATGTATGCTGTCTATTGAGCTGCTTTATCGGCTGGGGGACTATATATTTTGCTGCCTTGCGTAGTAGGTTGGCGTTTGGTATGTGTAATGGATGAAAATCAATGAGTTCGAGCACGAGAATGGAGAACCTCTTAATAAGAAGCACTTTACCAGATAAATTTTGATTAGTTGAATCAATGATTTTCGGATACCAGAAGCAAAAGAAAAAACAGAGTTGGCATTTGCCAAAATGAGAAGTATCAGTTCTATTTCTAGTACTACTCTTTTACATGTATGTTTTCTTCTCTCTCTGGCACTCATCTTTTAATGCAAATAACATACTATGAAGGTAGCTTTTATGGCCTTGCTGGTAACCTTCTTTTGGTATCTCTTGTTGCTAGCTTTGCTTGATGTTGATTTCTTTCACATTCTTCTGCAATGCCTGAATCAAAAGGAAGAAAGAGGAATCATCTTGGTGGCAAAGGGTACGAATTTTAAGACATTATCAAGTAGTACTAATTTTGTGCTCTTTCTGTCAAAAAAAATGACGTGATGTCAAAGCATCTAATTGTTCGGTATAAAAATATCGAAAATTTAGTTATAGATGTTAAAAAACTGTTTGAGAAATCATAGTAAAAGAAAAAATTATTTGACCTCCAAATGATAATTATAAGGTTTTTACCTGCAATCTCTAAACTTGGTTGAGGACCTCTGTATTTCTGGTTCAACAGTATTGTATTGATTGATACCACCCCGTTTTCTGCAACGTAGATGAGAAACAACTTTTTGTTGTTGCTGAACTTTGACATTTTCGTTAATCTCCTTTGCCTCAAAATCAAGTTCTTCAGATGATAATGAAAGAAACGAGAGAATTAGAACAAGATTCAGCTCTTTAAGAAACAGTGCCCTTGAATTTTCATCTTCCTCTGTATCCACTAAATGTTCTTCTTGCACCATTCCCTTGATTGCAGCAGATTCACCCATTTCTGTTTTCTAATTTGCAAGAGAAACAGTGGAGGGATTACACATTAATACACATAATAGTTGAATATATCATCAGAAAGAAAACAAACTGTATAAATTGTTACCTTGTTGTTTGAATTGTTACCTTCTTGTGTGTGTTAGGAAGTTTTGGAAGTATATTAGAAATGAAAGAGGATGACGTTGCATATATATAGGAGTGCAATCGGTGCGGGTTAATATATGGTTTTCAACTTTGTTTTAACCATCCACCCTTTTTTCTTATGGTTTTCAATAGGCAAATGTTTAGCTAATAAATTGGGAATGACCTTTCGATTATTTAATTCTCTTGCTCCCCTTAATCCAATGCCCAATTCATTATTGTGTAAGGAGAGTCTGTTGGATTGCATAGTAATGCTCTAAACATGCAACTGAAACAAAAATAAGCCTAGCAAGATTTATTTGCGTACCTGTAGGAAACTTTTCTCGTAAGAAGATGTAGCTTGGGTTGCACGTAATCTACTCTGATTAACAACACCTTGAAGAACGGACGGAGAAAGAGACTTAAGTAGGCAAAACTTTTCTTAAGTTTGGGTTCTGACTTGGGAATAGAGAAATTTTTATTAGGAACTGTTTCTCTTTGGGCAATCCCCCTTCGCTGGGGGGTGGTCTCTAATTTTTGTGCCTCAAAATGGTGGTTTTTAACTGTTGGTAAGGCAGAATTTGCAGGAATTTGTCCATGCAAATTCTGCCTTAATTGGGCCTTACAGGCAGAATTTGCAAACTTTTGCCTTAAGGCAGGATTCAAATTTTGTCTTGCGATTTTTTTTTTTTTTTTAATGAAATTTAATGATCACAACTTCGGGTATTAGGTGAAGGAATAAAACTTAAAAGGCCACGATTTGAATGCCAAAAATTAAAGACCACCCCAAATGAAGGACCATCTGCGCAAAAAAATGTTTCACTTTAGTTAGTGGGCCATTAAATTTGTGTTGCGAATTGCCCATCTTTTGGGGTGGTCTTTAAATTTTGCATGCGAATTGCCCTTCTTTTGAAATGTCTTTAAATTTTTTCTTCAAATCTTTAAAACCGTCTTTCTCGCTAAAATCCTGTGTTCGAACCCCCACACATGAAAATTTTAAAAAAAATCGCAAGACGTAGTTTAAATTTCGCTATGCCTCCACCAGATACACTTGTGAAGGAATTACCAAAGTTATCGGATCCGTGATACTTATGCCTTATGGGCAGACTTAGATAAGTATCATGGCTCCGCATAACTTTGCAGTAATTCCTTCACAAGTTTGCCGGTCCCAGATAAAAGTTTGCCTATTAAAAGTATGCCCCCACCGCATAAACTTATTAAAGAATTATCAAAAATTATCGAATCGGGCATACTTGTGCTAAGTGCATAAGGCATGAGTATGCGGTTCGCATAAATTTGATAATAAGCAACAAGTGTATGCGAGTCCTATACACGCGACCCAAACCTTATCTTGCAATTTTTTTTTTTTAATTTATGGCAGCGGGAGTTCGAACTCGAATCCTCACGATTTCGTGAACGCTCGTAGTTACAATGCGAAGGGCAAAAATTAAAGGCAAGCGATATGAGGGCGTAATTTAAAATGATAATTTAAAGACCACAAATATAACCCAAAAGAAGGGCAATCCGCCCAAAAAATTGGATAGAAAGGGTATAGTCTTTAATGGGCCGCTGCACAAATCTAAAATAGTTGACCATGAATTTGAGGTTCTAGCTTTGGAAACTGAGAAATTTTAGTAGGAAGTATTTTGTAGGGTGAACTTTAACTAATCAGCCACCTGATACATATGGTTGCCAAAAAGAACTTTATTTCTTGGCGGCCACCCGACCTGCCTTTTGTTTTGTGGAGTGATTTTTCTTTTCTCTCTAGATTAGTTCTTGAGTTTGTAGTGTTTGCAAATACTACTGCTCTCTCCGTCCCAATTTGTTGAACGTTGACCAGTTTGGGACAAATAGTTTTTTCTTTGATTACGATTTTTTCAAACTATTTTTATATGTTATGAATTATTAATTATGCAGTCTTATAGTAGTTTCTATGTAATTTTTAAATATATAAATTTTATTATAAAATATTTAAAAAATTATGTTTAAAATTAAGTCAAAAAAATTGTTTAACTCCCAAACTGGTCAACCTTCGAACAAATTGGGACTGAGGGAGTACTACTTATGCTATTCCAAAAGGAGGGTAAGCACGGAACATTCCCATCACAATTAGGAATCAACTTTTTAATTCCAAATTGAATACTAGCCTTTTGTATCCCAAAATAGGAATGCAAGAATGTAGAAATAATTTTTCATAGGATTAATCAGTTTCCAGTATTTAATTATCAAATTAATAATTTAATAATGATTAAACCTGAAATACTACACTAAACTCTAGCAACACGCACTAAGCTTATTTAGGCAAAAGGCAATACAAAAAGAAATATTACACGTTTGCTTATTTAGGCGAATGGCAGTAATCTCATTCTCACTTTACGGGTTAAGATGCCTGTATTATGTTTGCTTACTTAGGCTTTTCCACGTTGCAACTTAAGGCAAATCTTTTGCTCTCTCTATTCAAGGGTCCAACTCTTTGAGCTTGCTGCTTTAAGTATTTTTCGTGCATTCTGGTTTAAAGGTTTGAACTTTATATCTATTTTGATTCTTGATTTTCTGTTATGTGTTTCTGTGTTTAATTATCTTGGCAGTATAATTTTTCACCCTCTCAATTTTTTACCCAGTCGTGATGTTATGATACAAACTAGTGTCTAATAGGATATACGTTCCTTCGGGATTTTGTTCACTCTCCAGTTTTTAGGAAAGATATTCTCCACTTGATTCTGCCTCTAACTCCTTCAAACAAGGCAGATAGTGGAGTTTGTGTATTATGAATACTTGAGTGAAGACTGAAAACTGTTCGTATATTGAATACTAAGGTGAGTTTAAATACAAGTCAATTATGTTCAACGAAATTTTGAGTGATGAACTGATGTCTGACTGTAAGAGTGCTAAAACGCCAATAAGTGCTACAAAGTTGTTAAAATTCAATGAAGGAACCCCACTCATTGATGCAACTCGCTATTGCCAAATCTTGGCAGACTGCAATATTTGTCCTTCACCCGACCGGACATCTCTTTTTTGTTTTGTTTTGTTTTTGTTTTTGTTGATAAATTAAGTTTTATTAAGAAACAGCAGACAGGACATTTCTTAGGCAGTCAACAAACTGTCCCAGTTTGTGGATCCTCCTTCTGAACTGCATTGGAAGTCTATTAAGTGAGTTCTTAGGTGCCTCCGTGGCACAATTCAATTTTCCCTACGTGAGACCCCAATGTGGACTTTAACTTGCACATGTACTCTGATGTTGACTGGCTGGCGATCTCACTGACATAGCATCCACTTCTGGTTACATTCTATTTCTTGGCCGCAATCCTATTGGTTGGTCCTAAGAGACAGAAAACTGTAGCTTGTTGATCCACTGAAGCCGAGTATAAGGCGGTGGCGAATGCTCTTGCTGAAGCACTTTGGATGAAAAATCTACTGTGTGAGCTGCACCTTCCAACCCATGACATCCCTACCATCTATTGTGACAACATTGGTATCAGCGAGAATCCAGTTCTTCGCAGTCACATGAAACATGTTAAGGTAGACTTCCGTTTTGTTCTCAATCATGTTAAAAAAAAATTGGGTTTCATATCCACTCTGCTGATACACTCACTAAAACACTTGCCAAGTCAGCCTTTGTTCGTAATCTGTTCAGGTTAGGCTTATTGTCATCTTACTAGTTTGGGAATATTCTAGAATTATGTGGTATAAGTCGGTTAAATTTATGGCTCTTTGAAACACTTTTTGTTTTCCGAAACAGTAGCTTGCCATTGTTCTCCGGTTGCGGTTTTTGTTTGGGACGTTTCTGCTTTTGACAGATTGTTGGAGAAAAAGAAGTGTAGATTTCACCACAAATATTTACCTCTACCTTGTTAATATCTAGGTTCTCCAGCAACGTCCATTGACATACAATACTATAACTAACTATGTTATATTTTCTCTAAAAGATAACAATTTGTTGAACGGTTAACTGTTATCCTTTACTGGTGATCATTATCTTTTTTAACTAGAGAGCTCAGCGTGGACTCTTCCTTCTCTCTCCAACCCCCCAGTCCATACCATACATCCATAGTAAAAAAAAAAAAAAATGGGTAGTAAGGATAAAGGGGAGAACAATGTGTGTGTATTTCTTTTTTATGTCAATATCTTCTGTCTGTAGATCCATTTTTCTCTGGCATTTCTTTCAGTTCTCCGCAAAATGATACTTACATTAATACAATTGTTGATCTCTTCTTCATGCACCTTAGGATAACTGATATATGCTGAGCACAACACTAATATGCCGGTGCCATTTCATTCCCTTTGTTAGAAAGCAAATGGAAGGCACACCAAACCTGAGAGAGTCTAAGGAGGCATCAACAGCACTTTTTGAACCAAGAAAAACCCTCTTGCACTCAAAAAACACTTGTAACTTTTAAAAACCACAACTAGTCCAAACAGATCTTTTTTCTTCAAAAAAAAAAAAACTCTTTTCTCCAAAATTGTCCATATGGCTCCTAAATAATTTCTGCAAGCTGAATGAGGGAGCTAAATTGCGTCTTATAACCCTTTCAAATCTTACACAATTTAGGGTTGTAAATCTAGTTTGACAAATGAGGATCAGTGAGGAGCTTCTGAATGCCCTGTTCTGAACTGCCAGTCCCTTCCCAATATGAGACACTAGGGGTTATATATTACACAAAACAAGTAACAACAATGAATATCTCAAACTGCAATCATGTTATTTGTTGACTGGGTTGGGTCAGAATGTCTTACAAAATGTTGGATAATTTGGAAACTAGTTAAGGAAGCTCCGAATCTGATGCATGACCAGATGATCTCCTTGTTCTTGGGCTGTTCATCATCATTAACTGGCTTTCGGAATTCTGCCTTATAGTACGTAGGTTTGGGGGTCTTACCGACCGTTCCCTTGGTGTTCTTGGTGTTCCTAAAACAATGATCATGATGATGTTTCAGACTATGAAAAACAATATGGAAACTACACAATCAGAATCATTCGTCTTTTCTTTTGTAGCTTGAACAAATAGTTTATGATAAGGGAAGTCATGATGCCGGTAGACTAATCATTGCACAAGGTATGGCTTGCATCAATTTGTAGAGTGTTCTCTTAGAATCATTCTTGTTCTGGCAACTCTGTGACTGAAGTTCATAGATACATGATAATATGGCTGCTCCTATTTACGGTGTTGATAATAATTCTAACATTGTAATTTTGGTTGATATCAATGTAAAGGGTCATAAATGATATCATTTTAACTATGAGATAAGAAATTGTAAACATTTTTTTTATGCATGGGAACCCGCAGTCGCTACCCTTCGGGTGCGCACAGGGTAAACCCAACTTCTGTGCAATAGCTCGCAAACCACACTGGAGAGATAACCTGCAATAGGCAAGCCCTGTGCGACGAGCTTGACCCAGAAGGCAGATCCCCAGCTGTCGTAGGAAGGGGGTTCGAACCTGAGACTTCCATTATGAAAGCCGCATGCTTAACATTATTACTTCACGTCTACCTCTTAAGTATTCCACACTTCTAGTCAGGGTTTAGCAAATGAAAACTTAATTTGGGATTTGTTGTTAGTAAGGAGCAAATAACAATAAAATTGAAGTATATGTTGTTCTGGCGTCCCAGAGTTTCTCTTAGGCAGTCGACTTTCTTTAAAATTTTGGAACAAGATAAAGTAGTCTTTAGGAAAAGGAAGATTAGGCGAAAATGTTGCAAGATATAGTTTTTGAGCCAAGTTATGCTACCTGGTTGCTTGCCGACTTTGATATCTGCAGGTTTCCTAATTGTAAGTCTCCTGGTCAAAATCTCAGGAGATGCAATCTTCTTTTCAGTTGGTGATGGAATTGGATCATCTGCCGTTACAGGATCATCCCCACATGCTGAAGCTCCATCACTTCCTGATTCAGAATTTATTTCTCTATGAATTGTGCTTGACTTTTCTTTCTCTGTCACCCTGTATGCAAACATCTGGAAAGGTATTTGTGTGACAGGCAGAGGATCCGATTCAGAATTTCCTAAAAAGGGGAAGCTTCTTAAGATGGTAGCTTCAATCTCACCGTAGTCTACTGGTGGCAGTGGTGAGTCTTGTTGGCTGTGTTCAGGGTTCATCACCAAGAATCTCTTTACATATCGGAGAACCCTACAGATGGATGAGAAACTTGGTCGTTGATATGGATCAGTATGCCAACACTTCTTTGTCAAGGTTGTCACATATTTTGGTGAGTGAAATGGGAATAATGGCCTCTCTCCTGCCCTTATATTTCTACTCATTTTGTCTCCTTGTAGATGGCTATCTTCAAATGGAACTTTCCCAGTTAAAACCTCAAAACATATCATCCCAAAACTGTACACATCAGATTTCTCAGTACACTTGATATTCCCTCCATTCCCCGACTGCTCTTGTTCAGTTAGGACTTCTGGGGCAAACCAAATGAATGGGAGTGTCCCATTATTTTGATTCACATTAGCTTTCTGAGGACGTTTGATAGAACATGATGAGCCAAATCCACAAACTTTTGCATGTAAATACCCTTCTGTAGATACGTTCCTCGCCTTTACAAGGACGTTGGAAGGACTCAATTCACCATGATAGATTTTCTTCGAGTGGAGGTACTCCATGCCTCTTGCGATCTGAAGGAGTAAATCAATTGCAACTGGAAGAGAAAATGGTACTCGCTTCCTTGGTCCACAGATCTCTTTGATGTAACTAGATAAATCTTTGTTCATAAGTTCCATGATTAAGAAACATTCTCTCTTTTCTTCGTCAGTGAAACCACAAGCGATGTGCATTACATTTGGATGGGAGAGATGCAGTTCTTGAGAAATATCTGGAATCAGGGGCTTAATATCTCCGAACAAATGCCTTAAACAGAAGGTCTCCCCCAACCATTGGATCTCCTTGTATTGACTTCCACCGCCTAATCGCCTTCTTATCTGGTAATCCTTAGAATTTACAAGAACTGAGCTAGGTAAAAGTTTGTGATCACTTTCTGTCTCCATCTCGTTTAAGTTTTTCAAGAGGAGATCAGCAAGTCGCTGCTCATGCTTTGACAAAGTACATGAACCTGAATTCTTCTTCCCTCGAATTTTATTCTGCAAAATCCATTTGTCTTCATTCCAAACTAAGTTTACCCTTTCGCAGAACTTCTGGGAAACCATGTACTGTTTTCCAAATTTCCATTGGAAGATTTTTGGGTCTTTACACTCTTTCTGATACTTCATCGAGTAAATAAATCTCTTCTTCTGTATCTCATCATGGTCACTACCTGAAATCTCTCCTGCTATTTCTATGGCCTCAATGACAATTGGCACACAAGAGAGCAAATTGTGAATGTGAAATTCAACACAATCTGTATTCTTATAGAGAACTATGGCTTTTGCCCAAAAATCCTTAGTTTCCAGGGATTGCTTGATGTACTGCTCTGCTTCTTTGAACACCCTGAGAAGCTCTCTTAAGGGGTTCTCAATAATTTTCCATTTGATATTCTTCTCTTCAAATCTCAAGTTCTGTTTCATGGTTTCTGCAATTGTCTTGTAGGCACATTTGAGCATGTCCACCAACAAACAACATTGTTTTTGATTTATTTGTATGTCATCTTGGAAAACCATTAGAGCTTTAAGACTTCCAATTACCTCTCCTATCTGCCTGAATTCCTCCAACGCCGGCATGCTTGGACATAAAGCAGAGATGGATCTGGTCATAAGCATATCAATCAATCAATCAACTACGTCTCAATTATGAGTATCAGTCCGATGATAAGCGTAATCAAGAAAATATTATTGCCTGAACAAATATTTTGAAGGGAAAAAAAAATAGCTTACCGAAAAATTGTGATTCTTGAAAAAGGTCCCAACAAACCTAAGGGATATCAAAGTTACCCTTGATTAAACATCATGCCAAAATGCATCGTCCAGTTCTTGAATCAAAGCCTGAGGGAATTCAAGAACTGAAAAGTGGGAAATTGTATATGATATTGTATTGAATCTGAGCTTTCAGCAAGAAAATATGATACCACAATGTAAAACCTGATTGCATTACTATGACGATGAGATCACAAGGGGACAATCAAGCTCTGTAGGAATTTTCAGAATTACAGAAACTAAGAATATAAAGTAAGAAAAAAGATTACAAGGAGGAACTTTGTTGATGGCCCAACACTTGGCAGACTCTCTACTAATTTTTGCTTAGTGCCAAATTGCACGTTTTAGGCCGGCAAAGTTGTATATTCCATTACATGCTGTTGAGTGTTGACATTTTCGACTTTGTAATATGTGAAATGGTATCATTTTCTATATTGTTAATTGCAATGCATCTTTCTGAGTAGAATGAAATAATATGGATGATTCACATAGGTACCAACTGATTTAAGATTCATGCATAGATGATTGGTTGGTAACTTGGTATTTATATAATTCGGGCATAAGTAGATGCTTTTGCATCCGTATCCAAAGGATGGATCCACCCCTACCAATTTTATAGTAATAAACTCCTCACCATGTAACAAATAGAAAGAAGTTATAGTATTAAAATTAAATATGTCTGATAAATAAATAAACAATAAGATAGATTTTGGTTTTCTAAACTCTTTATTTTAAGGAACAAGTATTTTAAGTAATATAATGTACAATATAATGTTGGGGACTTATTTTTTGGCACTATAAATTTTCAATAAAGACTTTAGATAAAGTTAAGTTAAATGGATTATTTTTTGAGCTTATTAGCAAAAAAAATTTGTGTGACAACAAAAAAAGGCGAAAACGAACATAGTAAATTACGGGCTCATAATGTGTTACCCGGGATTTTGGTAGGATGGATTATGACCTGCTTCCCAGTGCTTTGCAACCTGAGAATTTAAATTAGTCGAACGCATTTTAAACCTGGAGTGGAAAACAAAAAAATAATATGTTATGTCAATTTTTTCTGTTTTGATATACTGGCTATATGTCTTTTGATGATTACACAGTATTTTGGAACATAAAGAAATCATTTTCTAATTTTTATGAATTACTATTGAAATTATTAAAACATTTTCACGGAATAAACAAAAAACAAATGGGATACACTAATACCACGCCTAATGTAACTTTTTGTAATTAATTTTACAAGAATTCTGGTTGATTTTATCAAAGCATTTTTTAACAGTTAATGAGTTCAAGTAATGTCAAGTTTGGCACGGAAACATACAGCGGAATATTGAGCCAAATCTGAAATACCCAGTGGCACTTGTGACAGTGTGTACGGAAAACTTACAAAGAAGAAAACTCCTCAAAAACGATTCACATTTCGCCGGAAAGACAGGCAACAAAACTCCGGCGAGATGCGGTGGTACGTCGTCGCTTCGCTTCTCACCGTTCTCACCAGCTCACAGGTTTCTCTCACTTCCATTCTCCATTCTCTGATCTCTGTTTTTTACTAACACTTAACGGATTAGTTCATCAATATGAGTGTAAAATTGTTTAGCTTTGAATCTAATACAGTAAAATCAACTTTACTTTTTACCACGAAGTGTATTGAGCCGATAAGGATAATTAGTGGTTCAATTACATATCAAGGATCGATTAACACTTAGAGGATTAGGTCATCAATATGAGTGTAAAATTGCTTAGCATTGAATCTACAAGAGTAAAATCAACTTTACTTTTATCACCAAGTGTATTGAGCCGATTAATGAGATTTTCTGTCATTTTTAGTTTAGGTATTATTGTTAAAGGGATATAATTAGTGGTTTTATTACATATCAAGGATTGATTTATTATATATTAGATACATGTAGGTTGATAGTTCTGGATTTATGGATTAGTTCATCACTATGAGCGTAAATTTGCTTAGCGTTGAATCTAGAAGAGCAAAATCAAGTTTACTTTTTACCACAAAGTTTATTGAGCCGGTTAATGAGATTTTCTGTCATTTTAATCTAAATATTATTGAAAAAGGGATAATTAGGGGTTTGATTACATATCAAGGATTGTTTAATTGTATATTACATACATTTAGGTTGATAGTTCTGGATTTATGTTTGAACTATGCGTCTCCTGGCAGGGAATTTTGACGACTTTATCTCAAAGTAATGGAGGATACAAATATGATTATGCTACTGTTCCTTTTCTGGCTGAAGTTTTCAAGGTATCATTTCTTATATTAGCTTTTCTGCTTAAGAGGCAGTACATTGCGTTCTATCACTATTAAAATACTAGAATTTGAGGAATTCTCTTTTTTTGCTATAGCTTTTAAGTATATCGTATCTAGAAGTAGGAAGGAAGCTTTAAATTGGATCCTCATTCTTCTTATACTACTAGCTGTACTATCATGTTTCCTTCCTTCCAAACTCAGTATCGTGCTTTTCATTATGTTCTAAAGAAAATATTCTATTTGAAAAATACTAGAACGGAGAGGTTTTGAGGAATTCTTCCCCTCTTGGCTTGCAAGTAACAAATAATATTGAAGTAGGAAGGAAGCTGTAAATTGAATGCAAGGTTAATTCTTCCTGTATCAGCTATAGTATCATGTTCCCTGCATTTTAAAATTAGCGTTGTGCTTAACATTTCAACCGTCCCAAATTCTTTGTCGTGATCAAAAGCTGGTATGATATTTACACTTTTAAACATGTAAAGAGAGCAAAGATCCTAAGTTTTGGATGTATTTGATATCGAATGTTTCGCTCTTAGTCTTCAGCTTAATGGAATGAAATTTGCTATGTGTCTATTTTGTTTCAAAAGTTCTCCTCATGTTCATCTCTAATTAGAGAAATCTCTTAAAAATTATGGACGATCCAGTTTGACTGGATATGTACTTTCGGAAGGAACTTCTGGAGAGGGCATTGAATGGGGCTATTATTTTTTTTTTTTGGTAGTACATGATAGTTACTTCTTCATTTGAGAATTTTCTCTGCGATTTTCCTCCTTAATTCATTTGTCAACCTGCAGCTTCTAGTATCTAGTGCCTTTCTTTGGAGAGAGATACAAAACTCACCGCCTCCTAAGATGACGATGGAGTGGAAGAGTGTTCGTTTGTACCCGATTCCATCTATCATTTATCTCATCCACAACAATGTTCAGTTTGCTACATTGACATATGTAGATACCTCGACTTATCAGATAATGGGCAACTTAAAGATCGTTACTACGGGAATATTGTTCAGGTACTCGGTGCTGGCTTTTCTGCCTAGTTTCCCTACCTTTTCACTTCTTTTCATTCAGCATCCATTCTTTATTTCCTGTATTGAAGTTGGTAAAGTAAATTAGAGAATCATCTTTCATATTTTAGGCTGTTTCTGAAGAAGAAGCTTACGAATTTGCAGTGGATGGCAATTATACTTTTGGCTGTTGGAACAACCACAAGCCAGGTGCTTATGGAATCTATTTGCATATTTCTAAGCATTATGATTTGGGTGTGCCAAACCATGTCATGCATATATATATATATATATATATATATATATATATATATATATATATTATTTTATGTTTTTCTTTTGGAGACCTGACGTAAAACATAACCATGTATGGTGTTAGAACTGGCATGCCAAATTGAAGTCCTGTATTCCAGCTGTTTTGTTAATTAAAAGCATAACCTGTTTGTCATGAAGGATGGCTATGACTCTGTGATTGCTCAATCTAGAATTTGTGCTGTCAATATGTAGTAGATTGGTTCAGTTATAGGATTAAGATTGGCAGTGAACTACCTGATGGATATACCAGTTTAGTTTGTTCTGGACTATTTTGTGTCATTCTCTGTGATATCTTAGAAAAAAGTTCTTTCAAAAAATATGCTAATGACCTACTCTTACCTCACTCAAAGAAAGAAAAAGAATAAAAAATTTATATCGTTTCATTTAAACATGAAACTGGAATCTTCATTTTATTTCGTCAATTTTGATTAAGAACTCAGAAGTCAAGTTTCATTCAAATTAGTTAACAATTAAGCGTTTGACTGACTGTTTTTACGTAAATAATCTCTCTACTATTTTTCTGGGGCAATCATAAATGCAATTTTGAGAGCCATCTTGACAAGGTGTTTTTTGGTACTGCCTGTCTGCATTATAGTTCAAGCTTAATCTAATGACTACTCCAGACTCTAGTCGATTTATCTTCAGGTATGCATATATATCGTAGAAAAGTAGATATCATGATGTTGCCTCTTGTGTCACCATTTCAAATAAATGAAGTGATATTCTCCGTTCCAATATATGGGACACTTTTTCCGTTTTGAGACGTCAAAATATTTGACCCTATTCCATTTCTGAAATAAATTTCACAACTTTCAAGAACTCAATTTCATTGAACTATTCAAATTTTAAACTTTGACGTGATTCTTTATCTATCAGACTAATGTTCAACCATTTATTTAGTATATACTTTCACTATTACCAATATAACAGATAGGTCAAATTTAAATCTTTTGTCCAGTCAAATACCGTGATGTGAAATGGAACTGAGAGAATATTAATAATTGTTCCACATTTTCCTGGTGATCAACACAGGTGAAAGGCTGTGGAGAGGCTTCTTGTGACTCATTCTTTTCATCACCTGTTCAAGGATATTTGTTTGGTGTACTCTCTGCTTGTCTTTCAGCACTAGCCGGTGTTTATACTGAGTTCTTGATGAAAAAGAATAATGACAGCCTGTACTGGCAGAATGTCCAATTATACACGTGAGTTCTTCCTAACGAAGCGGTATAAACTGTTCCCATTATTGAATGCAATTGAGCTCATCCTCTCTACATAAGTTAAAACTCTGAAGTAGAAGATAGTTTCATGGGACCGTAAGGAAGAAGATTTTGTTAGTCTTCATATACTGACTTGAGTCCTGTTATGAGATCAAATTCCATTCTAGTGGTACAGGCCCATGATTTTGATTTGATAATTTGAAATAGTGCATTGGACTTTCAGATTTGGCGCAATATTCAACATGGGGCGACTTCTGATGGATGATTTTAGAAGTGGGTTCGAGGCAGGACCGTGGTGGCAGCGCCTTTTCAATGGATACAACATGACCACATGGTTGGTAGTATTGAATCTTGGAACCACTGGCCTTTTGGTTTCATGGTTGATGAAGTATGCTGACAATATTGTAAAGGTATCTTGTCTTCCTGAATTTGATGCTTTTGCTTTCTATTCCGTTTGTAAACGATTTTGATCACCTTTGATAGGTTTGTTACGAAAGTTACATATCGTAAACTTCTATCTAATTCCCCTCGCTTTTTATGGCGTTTGTCTATGTTCTTGTACTTTAAGAGTTACAACACCTACTAAAATAACTCTAAAAAATTTATAGATTCCTGATTCTGATTCTGATTCTCAAGTAAATTATCCAGGGGATGAGAAAGCTGAGGAGTTATTTGGATGGCATCTTTGCCTAGAAATTGAGAGAGACTAGGGGAAGGGGGTGGTGGCAGGACACATTTGTGGTTTCTCAATGAGAACGGACTTTTTAAGAGGAAGAAAGACAAGGGTCAGACAGTTTTAAGAAAAGACTAGGGTCAGAGCTAACTACTTCTCATTATGTCAACTCCTCCACTATTGCTATACTATATCTCATTATATTCGACGACTCCACTATTTATTAAAAAAACGCACTTTGTCGACAGTCGACTCCACCGTTGCTATAGTTTAACCTTAACCCAGTGGTTTTTATTAGATACATTATGGTCAATCTGGCTTGGACTTATTCTTAAGTGGTTGATTTACAATACATGGAAACTTAAATGAATTTCTTAAGGAGATGCTTGGGCCATAAATAATATTTCATTATGCAAATACTGAAGTTCAATACTATGTGCAAATACTGGTTTGGATATTGTTATTTGCAAATACTGAACATCAGTATTTGAAGTACTGATGAAACATTGAGAAACTATTTTGAGGCCAATGAAAATATTGAGAAGCTATTTTGAGGCTAATGAAATATTGAAAAACTATTTTGAGGAATATTTCAAGTGAAATAAATGATTTTTACTCGGAGAAATTCAACTTTTTTTTTTTTCCAGTCCAATTGGAAACTATGCAATTGCTTGGAGCCATCCAAGCATGGAACAAACAAAACAAGAAAGGAAAGGGCTCATGTACTTGGATGCAGTTGTTAATGGAAGTGAAATTAATATTCAGACACAGTTTCAACTTCAAATACTCTTTTTTTAACTTCAACTTCGAATACTCCTTCGTTTTACAACTTCAACCAAATAATGTCCAAACGCTTACAAAATCCTTTTAGTTGAATTCTCAATATGCAACTCAATATTTTTGGGGCAAGAACCTATCCAACTCTGATAGGAATTATTTTTTGTACTTTTTGGGTAGAAGTGAAGGAGAAATCTAAGGAACAATGCAATCTAATAATTATATTCCATTCTCATTCGTTTAGCTTCTGCATAGAACATATCATTACATGGAAATTATCAATAAGGCTGTTATGCATGGTCATATAGCATTTTACTGCATTGTCAATTGATGTTAATTTACTTAAACTAAGAAGCTAACTAGCAGTGATATTACCTATTCTTTTCCAACAGGTGTACGCCACTTCTATGGCAATGCTCCTGACAATGGTGTTATCAGTGCTACTCTTCAGCTTCAAGCCAACAGTACAGGTAGGCTCCAGAGAGCTGATCCTAATTTGAATAGTTTTTTATTTGCCGTTATATTTCATAAACGTGTCTACCGTGTCATTGTCAGTTTCTTCGTAGTGTTTATTCTTTTCTTAATTTTTCTATTTGCAGCTCTTTTTGGGTATCATTATTTGCATGATGTCCCTACATATGTATTTTGCTCCTCCAAGCACACTGGTGGACTTACCTTTGACAGTAAAACCAGTTACGGAGAGTGTATCTGAAGTTTCTGTTGAACGAAAAACAGATTCCTGATGTACAAAATACTGCCACCAATTTTTTTCTTTGATTTGTGCAAAGCTACTTACAAGTTGAGCCTCAGCAAATGCAAATGGCTAAACTGTTGCATAACCATCACTTGGATCCCAGTTAATCAAGTTGACGTGATTCAAGAGTTGAGGTCAGAAGCTTTCTGATAATAGGAGCTTCTTCCCACCCTGGTAATGAGCATCAAGGTTGGACGAGCACTGATGTCTTCCTTTTTTAACCAAACCTAGTACAAACTTAATGGCACGGTAAAGAGCAATTTGCATTTCTGGTGTCAACTAGAAAACACACGAAATCAAGAAAACGCAAGCAATGACTAGGATGGGGATTACATAACTTCTGTTGTGTTCTGTAATGATTCATATCCAAAGTTAGCTAGTATAGACATGAAACTTTGAGTGGAAGGATTTGCATGAGAAAACATAAGATCTTTTTTGTGCCAGTGGAGATTGTGTAATTGCATGAAAGAATAGCTTAGTTATTTACCTGTTTCATGGTTGTTGTAACTCTTTGATCACCAGGTGGTATATTTTCAAGCCATTCACTGAAAGACAGCTAATTACCTTGATATTTTCTCATTGCTGCAAATTTTATTCGGCTTAAATAGCTAAGTTGCACTAACATTTTCAAGAGATTATCATTTCAGTTTGATTCTCAATTAATTAGGTTCAATAGTAATGTGTCCTTTTAGTTATATCTTTATATGTACCCAATTACTGATGGGGAAGATATGCCGCTAGAAGTATGAAACTCGAGCACGCTGGCTTCAAGCAACTGTTAAGTAACAACTCCAACTAAATTGCAGAAATGGACAGAAAACCAGAGAAAATTGTACCTAAAAGTTTGAGGAACTTGTGGTCTCAATTGTTAGTAATTGTATGTAATAGCAACACCTATTGATTTGACAGCAAATAAGAAAAACCAAAGGTAGTGCTTTAATATCAGGAAAAGCTAGTTTTACTATTGATGAACAGGTAATAGCGAAGTAGGGTGCCTTCAGCTTCCGATCATAGAAAGTTTGAACCAATGGCAGCCACAATTTAGTGTACAGCTAATCGATCATTCAATGATTTAATTGCAGTACTTTAGTTATCGATTTTGTGGTTGCTAGCATCTGACAGAACGTCTACTTTCTTGCTGCCATTCAATATGGACAATTATGTGATAGGCGTTAGCCCACCTGTATTGTATCATTGATTGTAAAGGAGTAGTATTGATTCCGGACATTAATGTCGATAATTTCCGAGAGTCGAGTATTAAAAACAAAATTAGCAATTGTAAAGAAGCAAATGTTATATTTATTTTTCTTACTACAGTAGGTTCTAATGAGCATTCTGATCATCATTTTGATAAATTTCAGCTTAGTTTTTCATTCTTTAACACAATAATTTGGGTTTAAGGTAAGAAAGAGAACAAGAGTGCGAGAATATAATCACTAATTCTAGTACTCATATGTTTTCTTAAGAAGAGGATACTGTATTTTTTTTATGGTAAAGTGGAAAGGAAAAGTTATATATATATATATATCATTGAAATTTGAACTCATGACATTACGATGATCTTATATTGTTGGATATGATTATCCCTTAGAAAACAAAGTGAAAGTGTAATACTACACTAGGGCTCGTTTGGTTAGAAAACAAGTTATCCCGGGATAACTAATTCCAGGATTAGTTATCCCGGGATTGTTATGCCACCCTCAATGTGGGATAAAAAAACACTATAATCCCGGGATTAGTTATCCGAGCTTTTATTAATCCAAACATGAGATAAGGCAATTACACTAAATTTTTATCCGTGACTATTTTCTTTATCCATCGTACCAAACGAGCCTTAAGAGTAGCCATAAAATGGCCTTCAAGGCTACAACTCACCTTTTGTTCTCCACATGATTTCAAAGAAGAAAATTTCAATCTGACTTTGGTTGAGTATTATTTAAGGGGCCTTCTTTTACCAGTTGGTAAAGTTTGCTCCCAGGAGCAACACGTAACAAACCAATTTAAAGTCTCATTAAATGACAATTTTCTACTGATAGGTGTACCATCTTGGCTAACAAAACAATTCCAGGAGTAACAAGTGTGTAAAATTCACATTAGTTGTATTTTTGGTCAAAAATTATCTTCTCTAATCCTTACACTCAAGTACTCAACTGTGCCACCTACCATCTATAATCCTAATTTGGGAGTTTCAGAAGAGTAACAATGCATCTTTCCTCTGTCGTCTGCAACATATGTCATGCTAATTAAAAAGTCATACTCTGTTTCTCATTTTATGTGATATAGTTTGATTAGGCACGAAATTTTAGAAAGAAAGGAAGACTTTTGAAACTTGTGATCTAAAACAAGTCAAAAATATTCGTGTGGCTGTAAATAATTTCATTAAGCTTAAAAAGGAAAGTTTTAAGTTAAATTATTTCTAAATATAAAAAAGTATCATTCTTTTTGGAACAAACTAAAACGAAAAGTGTATCACATAAACCGGGACAAAGAGAGTATGTAATTAGAATTAGGAATTTCGTTCCCGGTTTTGTTAAAACCAAAACCAAATCGAAAATTTAACCAAACCGAATAAAAAAACCGACATTGAGCATTTGGTTTGGTTTGGTTTGATTTGGTTTTAAATTTTAAAAACCGATAATATTTGGTTTGGTTATGGTTATATGAAAAATAACCGAATAAATAACCGAACCAAACCGATATATTATATACATAAATTTTATAATTATTTATATGTATAATATTAGTTTTTCATAAATAATTATAAATATTTTATACCTTTTAATCATTAATTTGATTTCTGGTCTAGTTATTTCACATGATTGTTTAAGGCCCGTGTTTTTAAGAATATGTTCAAACCCATGTCTTTAAGTCTTTTAACTCTTTAAGTGTTAAGTGAACCTACTAATGTGTTCTCATGTTAGATTCTAATGTCTTTTAACTTAAATTTTTAGCCTTTCTTTGTCCATTTGATTTTAGGTTATTTCTTCTTCTTTTTTCGAATTTATATCAATGAGGTCCTAAACTTCTAATATTTTTCATATGAAAAAAATTGTAGATTTCTGTTAACGGTAGAACGGTAATGTCCTGTATTCTTCCGTATAATCCTCCTAAAAAGCGATAAAGTCGCCTGCAATCGAGACCACAGCGCAGGGATAATGATAGAAAAACAATATAGTTTTTTTAATTGGGAGAATCAGGGCAAAATATCTACAAAGTTTGGGATCATTACACAAAGTTTTTTTATTTTATTTCTGTTAATTGATATGTATGTTTGTAACAACAACTAAAATCCTATGCTCTACTTTACAGGTATGTATATTAAGATAACAAAAAATTACATACATTTTTTATATATGTAATAGTTTAAAATTGAACTTGATGTTTCTATCACTAATAATAAAATGTTTACTATGATTTATGTTCCACCTTAAACTATAAATAAAAGATATCGTTTGAACAAAAAAAAAAGACTTTTCTTTTTCAACTGATAAGAACGATAATCATAAACCTCAACCAAACCGACAATAACCAAACGGTGGTTATTATTTTATTTGGTTTGGTTATGGTTTTTTTATTTTTCTTATGATTGTAATCAATACAAACTTTTGATAACACCCCTAATTAGAATCACAATATCACAAATTAAAAAAATTCTATTTCTGTTAACTAGAAAATTGCACATATATGACGATGTTAGATCAGCTCAAACAATATATGTGAAATTGAAAATTTCTTACTTCTTTTTTCCTGCACTTAATATTATGAAAAAAGTTGTAACTTGAAATAATTACTCCTTCCGGTTTATGTGGAAATATTTCCTTTTTTCTCTGTTTCAAAAGCATGATAACTTTTTAAATTTGAAAACGATCGAATTTAATTTTCTTATTTAACTCTTAATAAGAAATTTCATAGCTACATAAATATTACTCTCTCTGTCCCAATTTATATGAGGGTTGATCTATTTGGGAGTCAAACAGCTCTTTCTTTTACTCAATTTCAAACATAAATTCTTCGAATATTTGATAATAAAGTTTACATATTTCAAAACTACATAAAAAATATTATAAGTATGAGTAATTAATAATTAACAATATATAAAAAGAGTATGAGAAAATCGTAGTCAAGCAAAGAGTTGTTTTAAACTCCGTATCTATTCATGCCTGTGAAGGGAAAAAAGGAAATAGAAAAGTGAACTGGCTTTCTTTCCTCTATAAATACCCCAGTACTTCTAGTGTTTTTTCTCCACACCAATATATAAACTTTCCAAGAAAATGAGTGGAGGTGGAATGGAGTCGATGGCACAGCCAACTCTGCCCGATGTAGGCGGCGTTGGCGGTGGAGTGAATAGCCATCACGGCGGAGAACGGTGTGGCTATGGCTTTCATATGCCTTTGCATTACCCAAGATACACACGAGCTGAATATGAGGCCATGCCTGAATGGAAGTTGGATTGTTTGCTTACTCAATATGGACTGCCTATAAATGGAGATGTTAATCAAAAGAGGAAGTTTGCTATGGGAGCTTTTCTTTGGACTTATAAACAATGATCAGTTAAATTTCCTTTTCTATAGCATGTAAGATCTTTGGGTTATTGATCAGTTTGTTTTGTGTGCGTGTGTATCGTTTTGTAATATGTAAAATGGGTTGATCATGGTTTACTTTTTTACAATTTTAGTATTATAAGTTTCGTTATCAAAATGAATTTTGATCTATGATCAATTGTTATCTACGTACCCTTGGTTTAATTGGCACATCTCAGTGGTCTTTTACCGATGAAACTTACATTACATGCTAATAACATGTACTGTTGCTAATTAAAAGCTGAAAAATACAGATTAGTGACTCGGTCTCTTTTTCTTTTCAAATTAGTGATTCGATCAACCAAACTTAAAATGATACCTCGAGGATTTCTTGTTTCGAAGATCAAAACTAATACTCCAAAATCAGTGATCACAAGTTCATCTTTATATTCTGATCATCTTCTGATTCTTTATTTCTACTTACCTAACATAGTAGAAGGTGCAATTTATTTAATTTATAATCTAGTTGTATCTAGGATACATATATGCACTCCTTACTATAATGAACCCAAAGGTTTGCCTTTACACCGAAATTTTTGTGCAACGTTTTAGCAACTGATTCACTATTATTGTCACCGGATGAACAATTCAATGACTAAATGTTAGTACAATATAATTTGAACCAATATAGAGTATTGTTTAGTTGGGTTTTCCCTACACTTTAATAAAATTCTCAAGCTGTTGATATTATGAACTTTTAACATCACATACGGATGAAATTGAACACATCAAATCGAATTCCAGACAAAGATTTGTTGAAAACTCGTTAGAATATTTGTATTTTGATGGTATAGAAGGAAATGGACCAGACCAATATCCCTTCAACTGAAGTCCACAGACACAACGGAGCACAGCTCACTGGGCAATTTGCACGATTGGCCTTATTCGGGGGCGGTATTTAATTTTTGTCCTTCGCCTAAAAATTAAGGAAATCTACATGGTATAAGAGAACATTCCTTATTTATATTTAAAAATTATATTTTACCTAAATTACATCTCAGGCCTAAATCATATATGTCAATTACATAAGATAACTAGATAGTAAAATTATATTGTATTTATATTAGGCAGAGTTTTCTTTCTCTCTATTCTCTCACAATCTCCTATTTTCCTCAATTTTTCTCTTATCATATCTCTCTCCAAGCCGTCTTCTTTTTGCTCCAACAACCATGGAGATCTCCACCGCCGCTTCTTCTTTCTCCACCGCCACTAAAAACCAAGGAGATCTAACCAGTTCCACCACCGTCGTTGTTCTCTCTCTATCCTTAAATTTCTTTGTTTTTCTAGAGAGAAAAGGCTCCAAAGTTACATTAATGGCTTCAAAGCTTCAAAGTCCGCGGAGCTATGCTTTCGGGACCGGCGTCATTCATTAAAGACCGCCGCTTCGCCACCTCCTCATCATCAACAACATATCCTTTGTTATTTTCTTAGAGAGAAAGCTCTTTTTTTTTTGTATTACATGTATCAATCAGTCAATTCTTTAAGAATCTTCGAGCTTTTATTTATTTTTTATTTCAAAAAAGAGTGTATACATATGTAAATGATATATATGTATTTCGAAGGAGACCTTTTCGTATACAAATGAATACAGTAAATTTGAAGTGTATACAAATGAATACAATGAATTTTATTTCTTGTATTCGGTGATTGGATGTATTCATTATTTTTTTCGGGGAAAATTCAACTAACGGGTGCGGGGGAATACAATTTTTTTTGTATTTATGTTGTTTGAATACCACGTTAAATTTTAAATACAATAAATATATACAATGTAAAAAGTATAAAGATTAGAAATATTAATTGAGCCTAAAACTCATTTTCTTGAATACGTATGACATTGAATACGGTCTCAAAAGAATTTTTGAAAAATTTTATTCGTTGTATTCATGAATACCAACTAGAATCATTCAAAACATTTTTAGTTTTCTTGGATGTTTTTCCCTTTTCTATGGTGAAGATGAAGCTAGAATGTAAATATTGTTTTTAAAAGAAATAATTTTAAACCCCCATGGACAGTGTAGTCATTTAGTATGAAAATTTCCAAAAAATTAATGGGTTCAGCTCGAACTTTATTTAATAAAATTAAAAGAAAAAATTCGTATTTCAATAATTTAAAATCATTGTCCCAAAAATACCCAAGGCAAAGTTTGCTACCTTATATAAGGCAGAGTTTGCCTTAGAGTTTGAATCCTATATACTATCAATATTTTTTTGTGTTTTGTTAATTTTTATGGATGCGATAGTCAAGAATAGAAGAAAGAAAAAATTCACCAACATTTGAGGGACAACCGATAAATCGACCGCCTTTAAGGACAATCCGTTAATGGAAAAAAATGCAGCTCAATGGTGTCATGGGCCATGAGGATATCCTTTGTTATTTGGGCCTAGTCTGTACAATCAGTCAATTCTTTAAGAATCTTCGCTTTTAATTTTGTAAGTAACTGAAGAAGAGCCGAATTCAAATGTAAATGATATATAGTTACTCTTTTTGTGAAAATAAAATTTGAACAAAGGTATCTCTAGCTAGAGACACGAAAAGGTGTCCTGGATCAAATTGGAACACAATTTGCTGAAGTAGAGCGGATGGATGTCTCACTTGGCGAGAAAAGGACGTGAAGTCAAAATCTTTTGAATCAAGCCAAGTTGGGTGATAAAAGACAGAAACAACTTAATGTTTCAAACCTTAAAAAATAGAATCTTTAACCACATCATTCTTGACCATGTCGTGCGAATTTACTCTAGTTTTACATGTGTATTCTCTCCTATATATTATCCATGTCTTATATTAGGAATATGTTTATCCATGAAGTTTTGGATTAACATGTTTGTTTAAATGGGACAAGGCAGGCATGTGAAGTGGAGAGGTGGACCATTTCTTGCACAAAATATGAACATATAGGACATGCAATGGCAAGTGGTGTCTTGTAGTTGAGACGGATATAGCGTGTAAATTAGTGGTTCAACTAAATTTAATACTTTCAATGTACGAGATTATAAAAGCTATATTACATTTTAAAGCATCATTTTTGAAGATTAATGAATTAAGTGATAAAAATCTAAAGGTTGAACCTATTAACTAAAATTTTAGATCTGCCTCTATCTCGTAGTAGAGAGATAGAATTATTTTATTCCAATATAGAGATGTGTTCATGCTAGTCCTAATTTGCATGTGGAGTTTCCCTATTCCGAGTATTCTTTGCTCCCCCAACGGCCCACCCCACCTTCTGCATTATGGGCCTCTTTCTCTCAATTTCAAACCAACTTGTCTCAATATTATTTCCCTATTTCTTTAACAATATCCCAAAACAAAAACAGAAAAGAAAACAGAAAAACCGAAAACAATTCAAGGAAAGAATATTACTTAATGAGGAGCTTATATTCTTGAGGTATCGGGAAAAAATTTCCAGTCAATAAACGTGGATTCATGTAATAGAATTTTTGGAAAAAAAAAAAGATGCAAGGAAAAATGCAACACCTTTTTTCTGCGATATATGTTTATGCTGAGTTTGGATATGTTATAACAATGGACTAGTAAATAATATTCTATTCCCACTTATTAAAAAAAAACAAAAAACGATATGCCTTTAGTAGTGACAACATTTAATATTTTCGATGCTGAAATTTGTTTGTTTTATAAATTTGAATACAGAGTTTCAATATTGAAATTTGTTTTGTAGGCACTCGCTTAGAAAAAGTGCCTAAAAAATGTGAAAATCCACAAAGAGTTTGAAGAGTTCAGTAAATAATTCTGCCATTGCCATCGGCATTACTATAAATCCTGCTCCTTTGAGATGATTAATTACCATCGGATGACAAATTTAAAAGGACAAATGCAATGAAATCTTTGAGAAAACAATTAATTTAATTAAATGTATCCATCCAGATGTAACGGCTATAACTTTTATTAACAAAAAAAAGGCTAGATAGCTTTTATGTTTCCATAACAGCTAGATAACTACTCACCTAGATACATGTAACAATTTAAATTTAAATTAGGTGGTTGTTGATAATTGAGGTGTCAATCAACCTTTAGGATTCTCGCGGAACTCCATTTCAAATGTTTTATGTATCCTATTTGGATTGACAGAGGGAAAAAATAATCAAAAATAGTATCCTATTTGGATTGTTATTAGCTGTTAGGTTGTTATTATCCCTTTAAGGGTGAAAATCATTGTCCTCTCTAAATATTTATTTATTTATTTAAAAGTAAGTAAACTTCAGAAGGGTATTTTTAAAAAAAGTTCACAAAATCAGTGACATTTAAGGTTATACATTTGGCCTAAAATAAAGAAATTACAATAAAATGTCCAACTTATCTGTCAAAAGATAGAGAGTCTAAAGTCCAGCTCCATTTAGCATACATTTAAATTGACAATAATGATTTGAACAAGTGTAAATAATTTTAAAAACTTTTATTTATGCTATATCCATTAATTGTGATTAATTAAAATGGCTGAGGTTTAATGAGAAAAATAAAATAAGAGTTGAAAAAGGAGGTGGCACATGGGTTTACAAACAAGAAAGTTTGATAGACCCCACAATTTAGCTGGTTTCTCACTTTCTCTTTGCTCACTTTAAAGAATAAAATAAAATAAAATAAAGTTTTATGGACCGGTAGGGTAAAAAATATTGACACAATCATGTCACTTACTATAAGATGATTAAAAATAAATCTCTATGATGATAATTAATTGATTATCTAATAAAAATGGTAATTATCCAACTATAACTAAATAGCTTTACACTGTCAATATATAAAACTTCAATTCTAAAACAAAACAAAACAAAAAAGAATAAAAAAATCCTACTAACTAACTATATAAACCTCCACAAGTCTCAGCCAGCATTTATCCCTTCTTTGTTTCCAAGTTTCATTTTTTTCTCTCTTGAGTTACAAAAGTTGGGAGATTATGGCTGTTTCTAAAATTGTAGTCTCAATGTTCTTGGTCATCTTTGCCATGGCATTTTTCACTGTTCAAGCTCAGGAGTTTGCCCCTGCTCCTGCCCCTACCAGTGATGGTTTGTTCTGTTCCCTTCTCTTTTCATTAGCGGTATATAACTTATATACACTGACGATGTAAATAACTGATTCTAACAGGTTAATTAGTCAATTAATCACATTAGAATTAATATACATAGTTGTAGAATCTGATTTTCACTTCTTTGAAAGGGTTAATTGTTTCCTAGTTTATTCAGATTCTTGCAATTACCTTTCTGGGTTTTATTGGGTGTCTTTTATTTTTGTTTAAACAATTTCAACATCAAAATCCAAATTAATATAAAGTTGCATAAAACTTTTGTGAACTATCTTAGATGTTATGTATACTAAATTCACACTATGGGTTCACATAATGCGAAATTAAATGAAGCCTTTAATCAAATAGGTGCAGTAGCTAGATCTCTGTATGGAACAACTTGTGTATTTGTTACTGGTACAAGAACCAAGTAAAGAGACAGAAACCTTAGTAGTAATTAATTTGACACAGGCTGAGTATATGTCTCGCATAGTGTTTTTGATATTTTCCTAATATTTGGAGTAGGGTTTAAGCTCTATCTACCAGCTTAAATTACATTGCTAGTGTAATTATCACTGATAGTATATTAACAACTTAAAATCCTTTGGACTAATATGATCATGGTAAATTTGCAGGAGTATCGGTAGATCAAGGGATTGCATACGTGCTAATGCTGGTGGCTTTAGTTCTTACATATCTCATCCACCCTATGGATGCTTCTTCCTACAATTTCTTCTAAATTCCTCTCCAAGTTTAGTTAGAACCTTAAATTATGCTTCATTTTTCACTTTGGGACAATGGTTGTAATCATTCTTCACATGGATTTCATTATTAATCCATTCATGTTTATTTTCTGGTTGTCTTTTTCTCATTTCTCCTTTTGTCAACATCTGAAGTGTCAGACAGACATCTATCTCATTTCTTCTGGGATATAAAAGAAAGGGAAATGCACCATCCATCACACAATGATTAATACATCTAAAAGAAGACATGAATGAACGAAATGAGAAATGGACGTAAAAAGAGAATGAGAAGCTAATTACTTTTTTTGAATATTTTATTAGTCAAGTGCTAGCGCTCTTTAAAAGTAAAACTTATATGTTATCAACAAAACTAATATGAATACGCTGGCTGATGCACTAGAGTAAAGTCTAGTCTCTTTCACCTAAGAGCATTTGTACGAAGAAAAGAATCTCGTGAAAAAAATAGAAAGAACACTATTATCTTATTTCAGGTATATCTCCTGCCCTTCCAATTCAGAAAAACTTAGTCGAAAATTGCCCTTTCTTCCCATAATATTTTGCCATCGAATGCCTCCAAGGCGTATACTTACATTTTATCACCAATGGTACTTCTTGAACACTTTTCACTTAATTATTGAATTGTAGTTACGTATTACAACTCCCATTTTGTGCACTCGTGTAACCCACCACCAATTGCAAGCAATTTCAAGTGCATTCTCCTTTGGTTCCCTCCAGGAAGTTTCCTACAATAACTACTACTACTATATCGTTATGTCCACGCAACAAATCAGTCTAGTTTCTTTGGTTTACTTGTACAAAGTTTCTGAAATACACAATGGTACAATTGTTTTTCTCTTATTAATCTGTATGTACGAAGTACTGTGGGAGAAGGATTATGAATTTACAAAGTAACAAGGCATAAATGGCTGCCTATTATGAACCAAACATACAGCTCCACCACTGGAGAAACTTCTAAGCTTGCTTGAATAAATCAACCTTCAAGCCTCACAGGCAAAATTGGCTAGAAGGAATTACCCTGTGATGAGCCAAATCGCTGAAACAGTCAGGTCTTCAGTATATTACACTTGATCGAATATCAACCTTTAGCTCTTCAGCCTGTCTTATTGGTACAAGTTCTGCTAATATCATTTGCCTCATTGGCTTGGAAGCTAGATCACAATGCTATAAATCAGCACCTTCACTCTGCCGATGCATATGCCTATGGCGCAAACCATATTTTACCACCTCGTAGAAGGAAACAACGATCCCAACTGAAGGACCAGCTCGAGCAACTCGGGGACCAACTCCAGTGAACAACCCCTTAAATCCCCCATCCCTGGTTCATGAAAACAATAATTAGCACAGCCCACAGCACAAAAAACTATCAAGACGTCCTGAGATACTCGCATTACGCTTCAAACTATTTCGAGTACAAGAACAAATCTTTTAGCACTTTCTTTGAGCAACTAGCAAGATGCTCAGTTCAGGGAGACACAAGGTCAAGGGTATTCCAAGGTTCATCTTAATCAAAATGGAACTACGTGTATCTGCTACTGCTAGGCATTCTTTTTACTAACTTAAAACTTACTAAGCACCCAAATAAAATACTCCGTACTAATTATTTTCTCAGCAGCATGAAAATCCCTCTCTCTTACAATGAAAGAATAAATCGAGACAGACAACGAGACGAAACAGATATTCCAGAACACCTAGCCGATCAATTGGATTCATCATTCACAAAAGGGCAAGGAAGAGAAGATGCTAACTCGTCTTAAGTTCAGCTGTATCTGCTCCGGGACCCCAAACACTTTTAGCTAAGTAATCTCTTAATGGGATTGAGGTCCCACTAACCCTTCCATCCTCTGCTATCTTGTCCCCTCCAAAACACACACCTCCTTCATACATCTATCTTATCGTACTTTTTTTAAGGGAAAAAAAAAAATTATCCTATCAGCAATTGGCACACTAAGAAAAAGATTAGTTTGTGAAAACCAAAATAAATCCAATCAACTCATGAGAGCTCATTACTGCTACTGTTGTCTATCTTTTCGTCAACTAGATCAAAACATACTGCAGTATCTGAAAAAGATGGGGGGTTGGAAGGGGAGACGGGGTTTGCATCTGAAGATAAAGAAATAAAATGAAGTCGTACCTCCATATCTCAACTAACGTTTGTCTCGTGGTCATTCTCAGTGCTCGTTCAGGATCATTCTGCAATGTCAAATGAAGATTCCATTAAACCAACAAAAAAGAAAGAGGGAAATCATAATAACAATAGTTTCTAAAAACGAAAAGCACAAAAGAGCGACAAGGTCCTTGGGGCTTAAAGCGAAAAAACGAGAAGTGCATGCTAGAGAGTTGGGCATTCCAAGTCATAATGCATGATTACTTAATGGGGGATTCACCGCAAAATACTAGCTTGGCTCATTATTGTCGAGATAATAGTCTACTTCTTCACATCCACCATGCTTCTTCAAATTAATAAAAATAACAGGCAATGCATGTTAATCTAACAATCAGGTTCTCGAAAGTTGTAGCCTCCTCCTATTCCAGTCGAAACTCTAAGCTAAAACATCCAAATCAAACACATCAAACAGACTGCCATATCAACAAACAACTGGAACAAAAGGTATGGAGTAACTAGAGAATCTGGATACGAAATTTAAAATCTTAACAGTTCCACCAGGATACAGAAATAAGTTCTGTAAAATGAGTGTTGACAAACTCATTCGCCACCAAAATTATTTGATGTTTCAAACTTTCTGTGTTAAGTTTAGAACTACACTACCACAGGTTTAACATATTAACTCCCTTTCCTCATTCTTACTTTTCCTTTATTAGAATGATGGAAATGCAAGTCCTCCCCTACTGGGGAGCATTACAATACTGAATCATCTAACAATTATGCGACAGAATAAATAGTAGATCAAAAAGATATGCATATTTGGGAGAGAGATTATAAAGTCAACAAGTAACTCTGCTTCCACGGAGAGTTGTACCAAAGAACTCTTGTTTTGGTGCCTGGACGTGACAGTTTGTGCAAAACCTTGTCTTTTGAAGATACATCTGATGCAAAAAATCCTCTACTTCTAAATGTGACATTACGAGAACTAATTATAGTTAACTCTTACTGTAAGTTTTTAGTTGCTGATCCTTAAAGTACTAACTAATGGCCCTGTAGGAACATATGGAGATCAAAGTCACCATTGAAAGTGACTTTTTTGTGTGGCTAGTTGCAAGAAAAGCCTGCTTGACACAGGACAACCTTCAGAAAAGAGGTTTTCAGCTTTGTAGCAGGTGCCATCTTTGTGGAACAAATTCAGAACAACCATTTATTTTTGCACTTCCCTATTGTTTCACAACTATGGAACTTATTTCTGGATATGCTGGGATTACAATGGACAATGCCTGAATAAATAATTGATTCGATGAAGGTGGTATAGAAGGGATTTGTATAAAGAACAGCACAAATGGTGGAGAACTATCCCAGCTGCTATCTGGAAAGAGAGAAATGCAAGATGCTTTGGAGATACAGCTAGCTCTACAGAGAAAAGAGAAAAGATAAAAAACAATACTTTTGATTTCTTTTTGCTCCAAAGAGGATTTGATTATGATGCAGAATCTTTGTTAGACACATTTGAGTCCATGCTGATTTGATGTGAAGCTGGATTTTTTTGTAAATATTCAAGCACAATTCCTGCTGCTTTTATAAAACTTAGCCTTATCTCCAAAAAAAGTTCTTTGTATTTAACTGCACTGAATTCAAATAGAAGTTCTTTGTATTTGATATTGTTACCAACTACAGGTTTCATCAATGTAAACCCATACCTAAGAAAAAGTATTACATGAACGTTTTCCCTTCAAAATCATGTTTGATCCAACCCAAGACTTATCACCTGATTGAGGTTAAATGTATTATCCTCTCAGCATTTTGAAATAGATCCAGGAAAGCAAGAGTTCTACACTCACACTCCACGGCCAAACTAGAAGAAATTTATTTAGGTGTGTGCTTCAGGCGGAAATTTCTCAAGATTCTGTACTTAACATCAGCCAATTATTAAGAGGTCCAACTACTCATGTGATCCAAGAAAACTTCACAATAGGTAATCACACTTTCTGTTAGTTGTTTCTTTTAGGAATTGTTTAGGTGAATATAAATGGGAGAAGACCAACCTCTATATGTCTTCTAGTTCTTGCCACATCTAAAGGACACGTTGCAGCAGCTGCAAGACTTCCTGCAACAAATCCAGCAGAGAAATTTGCACCAAGGACAGTAGTTGCACTTGCTTCATCTCCCACCAGGCCTAGTAGCTTCCTCCTAACCTTCACAAAAGTAGCGAGAGTTCTATTCAATCAAATGCAGTGTGAGTGCAGGGATAGCACCAAGTTACGGGCTAGAAACACTTACTGGCTCAAGAGTAGACCAGCAAATTGCAGAGAAAGGAACATCACGAGCTAGTTGTGCCCCTAGACCAGTCCAGAGGAGGCGGTAGGCTTGCATTGCTATCCATTGGTTGGTGGGAAGCAATTAACCACAATGTGTTAGCATAGCATTAAAAAACAAAAGGCAAGAGCTGGAGCAGGTAAACTTCCATTACGGATTACTCAAAGAAATTGAATATGTTCAATGCCATATCCTGTAAGTTAAACTTTTAGCTGATATATTCTGTGTCTCTCAAACAACTAAAACTAGAGGGCAGTTAGTTAATTAGGATGGAATTTAACTTGTATCTTCTTACTTATTTTGAAAGGATCAAGTATTTCTTAGCAAAAACCTTGAAAAGTCTAAGCTTCTTATAGAATCTATTCAAAAATCAATTAAGGACAAGACAATTCGGAGAGAACTTCTTCACAGAAAGCATTATTGGTATGTTGAATTTCCCCATAAATTTACAATGAAATAAGGTCCCTTAGGTAATTATTTTACAAGAAAACCTGCACTTCAATGGGAATCCCAAGGAATCCAAGGAAGAGACGAAAGCTCCACCTAGTGTATTGTCATTGTCACTGAAGGAGCATAAGACGGCGGAGGGAAAATAAAAAAGGAAGAGCATAAGATGGCCAAAATAGATAGTTCGGAGGATAAGACTAATGCAGGTTTAAGGTGGATGGCCCTAATCAGTATAGAGCATGTAAATCCACATAACCTGCCTGTTTATTCAAACAACTTTTATATATGTATAAGGCAGGAACCTATCGAATCAAGACTAATGCTAACGATGAAGAGGGATAGATAGTACAACATAACTATGTGCAGTCAACTAAAGTAAGTTTGATGAAGAAGTATTACAATTTTGATGATAGCTGTTTGCACTATTGACTGGAGAAACGACCCCAACTAACGTCTTCCACACTCCTGGGGGCTTCACACCGTTTTTTGTGTCTTTGAACGCCTATAACAAATGAAATCACATGAAGAAGTAAAATTTAGCAGAAAAATAAAGTAGAGAAGGTGTCCAAAACATAGATAATATGATAAACCCAAACACCTAACAAAATGGTGCTGCTGTCTCTGAAAAGGAAATTAACATATCTAGAAAGTTTCAAGCACCCTGAATAATAATGATAAGGACAACATAAAAATAAAAATGGAAACTAACATTCCCAAACTACAAATGTGACAACCCTTCAATTTTCCTAACAGAGGAACAATATTTCCATCTTCACCTTTTAGCTTTTACCATAGCTAGTCACTAATTCACAACACTGAAAAGTGACTGAAAAGTGAGAACTAAGAAACATCTAGAAAGGATACAAGCCCTCACCCAGTAAAACATTTTTAAAAACTGAAAAAAAAGGTTAAATTATCTCCTGGAGCATCCAGATGCATGCTCAAAATATGTGATTTATTTTGATCTGTAAATGTAAATTCAAATGATTAAATATCTGAAAAATTGTAAGGTTTACACATTCCATAAGATTAAACTGTAATAATGACAAACATCTTCCGGCGGCAAGAGATTCCTTTAGCATAGTACTCTCACTAGTAATCATGTAATGCCGCCATCCACATCAAGCAGATAATCAGATTACCTGCATACGTGTCCTTGCAAGCTCAACTGGATAGAGAGTGATGCAAGCAATGGAACGTGCTAAGGATCCTGCTACCAAGGGGACATATGGTGTAGCAATTGGTAGATTACGTAATGTATAATCTTCCATACAGTTGCGGAAAATGTCATAAAGAGGCAAATATATCCCCACCTACAAAAGGGAAAAAACATTTACTAAGAACCCTTACGAAACAAAACTGTTGCACATAACGGCATCGCTTAAATGCTTGAATAACCAATTAAAATTGAAAAAAACAAATGAATTCCTAAATTGAGACTTACAGAAGGGATTGCCAATGTTAGACTTGCATTAGTGCCTCTCCACAATCTGGTAAATCCTTCCTGTAAAAGTTACCTGGGTTAAATAGAGGACAAAGTTGACTTTACTTTCACACAACAATTAAATACAGAAATGAACGGGAAGAAGATGCTGAGAGAAACTCCGACTTTGCAGGCTCAATGGTTTTTATTTCTTTTATTTGTTGACCTGATAATATTGCATGACTTCACAACAACTATGGCACAGCTACTGGTGTCAGCTTCCAACCAATAATGCCAACAATCAACCTTTTTTGGGGGGTGGAATTGTGACAGTAAACCCTTGCAAGGGTCATCCTATTTACAGATGTCATAGCTGTTTTGTGAGTACATCACAGATGTCATAATGAGAAGAGAATTGTCTCGCATGCTCCAGAAAAAGGAACTAGAATTATACCACTTGAAATTTTTTGCAGCCTGATTAGAAAAATCACCCTCAAGACTTTCTTAGATGACTAGTTCATGATGGATGCTGTTGTGATAGTAGTCATAACTTTGAGTGGATTTCAGCTAAGAAACTCAGATTTTCAAAGCATAGGATCTCAAATCATGTGCAAAAGGTCACTATTACTTCTTTCTTAGAGAGAGAGAGAGAGAGAGAGAACTGCATTACTTCCCACAGAATGTAACTAACCTCACGTATTACTTTAAAAAAGACATCAAGTGTTCCTTTATATCTGAAACAATCTGGGGTACATGTTGGTTCAGCACCAAGAACAGCACGCGTCCCTGCAGAGTTGTTCTTCACACCTGTCAGCACCTAAACAAGATTACAGAGCCAAAATTATATGCTGAACAACTTATAGTGAAAACATAATCAACTTAAGTTGGTCCTTGCAACTTTAGATTGATAATGGAGGTCAAACTGAAAACATCTCGAGCATAAAATTTGGGAGAGAGCATGAAACACAACAGGCCAGCCCCGATAGCTTTCCATCCCCCCCTTCCCCTAGTTTCCGCAATCAAAAGTTCCTTTTCTTCTGCGGGTTTCACAGGTTGAAGTGGCATGACACGTAGGGAAAAAAAAAAAAAGGAAAATTGGGATGAAATGCTGGGACCTACTGTATTTGCATGAACATGTCCCAAACTACACAGGCTGTCATAAGGGACACCAGCAGCCTGAGCTTGCAACCTTGTCTGCAAAGGAGGAAAGAAGATCTGATCAAAATTTAAACAACTTGAAAGAAAAGAAATGACAAGCAAGTAAAGAATACTCGAGCATTATCAACTCAAGACTAGAACTTTTAACTTGTAAGTTTTAGACAGGTTCTCCTAGGTATGATCCATGTTTAAGCACTAAATTAGCAGTGTAACAGTGGAACACACAAATAAATAGAATTAGAGATTCCTGTACCAAAATAAAAATATAGGTCTAGCTTAATTATCAATCACTACTCCTCGATATCCCAATTCATAGCCTGTTCCAAAATTGTACTTTTAGAGTGTAATCGTTTGTGTTTGGCTAATCAATTTAAAAAATACTTTTACCAATATTAAAATAATAATTTGTGCTTGATTAACGTTCCAAAAATACTTCCGGAGCAAATCTATTTTTTCCAGCTAAACAACTTCTTTTACTACTCAAAAACACCTTTGTTTTTTCTAAAAGCTAGGCCAAACACCTCCAACTATCTAAAATAAGCATTTTTGGCTTCCCATAAGCTTGGTCAAACAGACTATTATTAATTGAGGTTCGCTAAATGAAGCATGTTACAATTCCATTCATTTAAGGTCCATTTCATTCCAATACTAAATTATTTACCTTACAAGGCAAATTCAAAGAAAGTAAATGATCCTCAAACATTATCAACTAAAGATTAGAACTTTTAATCTTGTAAGCTGTTACGCAGGTTCTCTTCGGTATAAATCCATGTTTAAGCACTAATAATAGCAATTTAACAGTAGAACAAAGGGGACATCATATAACTTACATCAGTTAAATTAGAACACACAAATAAACAGAAATACAAATTACTGCACGATAAATAAATAAATAAATAGAAATATAAATAGGTTCAACTTAAGTATCAATCAATCACTACTCCTCAATATCCCAATTTGAAAGTCCTCTAAATGAATCATCATCTATACCATTCTGCTCAATTCAGGTCCATTTCATTCCAATACTAAATAATTTACCTTTAAAGGCAATTCAAAGATGGCGTTTAATTTAAGAACAAATAATAAAAGGGAGCAAAAAGTAACCTTGGCAACATCAAGAGTAGTAGTTCGTGTTTGGCTAATCAATTTAAAAGATACTTTTGTCAGTATTAATATAATACATGTGCTTGACTAAGGTATCCGGAACAAAACTATTTTTTTAACGTTCTTAAAAAACAACTTGTTTTACTACTCAAAAGCAGCTTTTTTCGCCTAAAAGCTAGGACAAATGCCTCAACTATCTAAAATAAGCATTTTTGGCTCCACAGAAGCTTGGTCAAACAGACTATCAATTGAGGTCCGCTAAATGAACCATCTTACAACCATTCAGGTCAATTTCATTCCAATACTAAATAAGTTACCTTTTAAGGAAATTTCAAATAACAATATGGGTATAATTGAAGAACAAATATTAAAAGGGGGGCAAAATGTAAACCTTGGCAACATCAAGGGGGTTGACGAGGATAGCGGAGAGAACAGCAGCGCCGGCGGCGGAAATAGCCCTCTCTCCAAAACCCAAATTCACATCGGTAAAGTGGTTGGAATGTGAAGGAGGCTCAGTTGATGACGTGTCGCCACCAGAAACGGCCACGTTTTTGTCGAATTCAACGGTGGTGGTTCTTGTTGCAGTGGCTGCCCCTATCCATGATGGCAACCCCTGTTTTGTTGATGATGATCCAACCATCAATTTTTCAATTGAAAAATTGTAGCTTTTGGTTGAACAGCTTTTTGTCTTTGTATAGGAATCAATTTAAATTCCTAATGTTTTCTGTGATTCTGGAGGCGGAAATTTGGGTATCTTTTGGGGCTGAACTAATTTTCTTTTTTCGTATTAAAATTGATGGAAATTTCTAGGGGTTTTGTGCGATTCTTGGAGGTGGAAAAATTGACTTTTAATTAGTAATAAAATAATACTAGTATTTTTGCATGGAGAAATTGAAATGAGAAGAAAAATGAATCCGTGGCGTGGGAGAAAAGCTAAGTCGTGGCAGCTGTTTGTACCAACAGAATCTTTATTCCCAATCTTTTGGAACGAGTCTGTTGCATTTTGCACCATTAATGTGTGCTCCCTTTTGCAGCTTGCATCACATTCTATTTTTTTTATGACTTGCACCCTAAACTTTTCAACTTCTTGCAAAACAATAAAACTACTCTTTTTTTAAAAAACTCACGGGGGCAGAATCGGAAATACAAATAATATATCATATTTTTCTTAAATTTATTTATTTTAATGTAGGAGGCTAGAGTAACTGAAACGTTCCCGCCATCAACCCTTACATTGTGAAATTAGGTTAACATGTCCAAGCTTAAACATCATAAAGCAGCAGTTCATATTTTATTGCAGACAATTGCAACACCAGTAAATCATTAACGGATACGAATAAGGAGAAACAGTTTAATCTAATTCAGTTTGATCCTATACAATTCCAAAGGTAAAAGAAAAGGATGTAGTGCTCAAACATTCATCGGGAAGGAAAGTACTATCAACTGATTCAAGTCTCAAGCACAAATTAATTAACATGTTAAAGTAAGGTGAACTGCATCTTCGATTCACATACCCAAAAAAAAAAAAAAAAACCACAACACACACCGACGAGCAAAATAAATTGAAGATAAAAAGAAAGAAGACGCAAAGATAAATATCTCACAAGCACGAGCAATTACATTTGTTACTTCCGACCAATATCTTATTACATCTTCATCATTTTCTTGGTTCTTGCTAATGGCCAACAGATTACATCTTCATCTGTTCATTCTTGGTGTAAATTTAGAAATAAATCTTGGCTAAGATTTTAGCTGAGATTCGTCGGACTTGGAGCAGAGGCTAAAGTCCATTTCATGAGCTCTTCGATGTTCTCTAGGTGAAAAAGAAAGGAAGTACTGGTGTTGAAAGAGATTTTTTTTTTTTTTTGAAAGTTACTTTTTTTTAATTTTGATGTCATTTCTTTAGTTTTTAAATTTGTATTTCCAATTCTACCCTCGTTTTTTTTTTTTTAAAAAAGAGTAGTTTTATTATTTTGCAAGTTGAAGATATGAAAAATAAGCTCATTAAAAAAAATAGTATAAGGTGCAAGTTGCAAAAGGAAGCACACATTAAGGGTGCAAAATGCAACGGACCCTTTTGGAACCGTGGGTGGATCTTAGTAATTGCTCAGTCATGTGAATTTTAGTAATTACTCTCCGTTTTACTGAGATAATTTGTTTCCCTAATTGAGAGAGATCTTTTGAGAAAGTAATTTTTCATTATCAATTTATACGGCGTCTATCCAAATTTGTATGACATAGTTAGGATTTCGAGAATTTATTGTGACTTATAATATTTTTTATGTAATTTCTAAATATGTAAATTATTTTTCAAAATACTTGAGAATTGTATGTCCAATTCATAGTCAAAATATAGAAATTTTGACTCTTGAAATTCAAACTATGTCATACAAATTGGGATAGGAGTACTAAATTATATCACTAACATATTATAGTTATATTAAAGTGATAATGCGTAATATTATTAACTACTACATACTCCTACAATTTATTGATAATAGTATAATTTTTTTTCCAGTATATAAATTAATCTTTTTAGTAGTAGTATATACGTATGTACTTTTTGACGAAGTTGATTTTTTTATAGCATAGTTCAATGGACAGCCAGGAGCCAAGTTGAGTTTGTTGCTCAAGCTGTGTTGGTCGATACGATAGTTTTCATTACAGACTGTATAAGACGAAAAGGAAATTGGGGGAACTAGAGTCAGACTTATTAGGTGGAAGATTCACAAATATCAATAAAAAATCTAAGCTTTGATTAGTAGATGAAAAGTAAATTTGCTCGTAATAAAATTCCCGACTTTTGATAGTATATTGGTCAAAAATTTAAATTTGGAATTGATTCAAAAAACGATCTAATTTAAATAAATTAGAACTCTAATTTGAGGGGTCTTGAGTTAAATATGTATAGAAATGCCTGCACAAATCACTATCAATAATGCTGCTGCTATTTGAGTGACAATCAATCCCTCCTTGTCTGCAATTCCATAGCAGCAAATTAAACATGTTCAGCAAAATGGAGTCCTTCATTATTGATATTATCAAGTCGAACCCCATATCTGTCAATCAGAATGTTCAAATCTTTGTGGAAGTTCATCTTCTTCAATATGTGTCAAAGCAAAATGCCCCATCAATCATTTTATTTATAGTTTGAATGTTTCTTGCCTTTGTTTCTTTCTTTCTTTCTTTCTTTGTTTTCTTCTTTTGGTTGGGGAATTTTGTGACCATTTGGAATTAATGTAAGGTTGGACACTTTGCTACTTTAGTGGTCTGCATCTGCTGTTTTTAACCTAATCATTTTGTTTACCTTTCTTTTTGTCACCTTTTTCATGTGGTATTATATTCCTTCAATGGGCAAGTTTTATCTGCAGCTGATCAGAGCCTTAGCTGTTCATTGCCCCACCATGCATTGATTTTGCATGCAAAAGGCTCCATTTTGAAAGCGAAGTGTCAAATGAAATTTTGAGGCAATTTTGAGAAAGCCAAATATGTATAGCATTGATTATAAAGTGGTCTAGCAAAGGAAATTTGGAGTACTCATATATATCGATATATTCTGATCACATTACTCAAAAACAGATTGATAGTCAAGTAACATAGACAAAATCAACTCTTTAAACCATGAAGCTGTTGACTTTTGTAGTTTATGTGGCAACTGTAGTCCTGACAAGACTAATTTCTTATAGTGCTAACACAATTCCTTTAAGATAGTTGTGTGGATGAAGATTAGTAGTTAACTCCGACCACGCGCTAACTCACTATTATAAATATTATGGAAGTCGTTTGTGTACAAACTAAAAAATAAATCCAGAGTAGAGCTAATGAGTAATGACCCCATTTAATCCTACTATATAAGAAGAGAGTGGGGTACAGCTGGAGCAGACATGTATTCGTTGACATGCCTGCTTGCTGCGGGGCTAGTTTGGAAAAATTCACATATTTATATGCTATTAATGCATTGTAATTTGTAAGTGATAGCTTTAAAGCTATTGTACCTTGACCGCCTCACCCTCTGCCTTATCCATTCTCTCCCTGTTTAGCAGCCAAAGCAGTTCAATGATTAAATTGAGAGAGGATGCGCCATCCCACAATACACTTGCAAAATAAAACGTTAGGTATCACTTGATATCCATCGTTGTCCAAACTATAATTATCTTGGTCCTGTCTCGAAGATTATTTGGGTCTCAATACATGCATGTGTATCACAATACTTAGAATTATATCTTACACTTGTCTCGAAGATGGAGGCTATATGAGTGTCGGCTCCTTTTCCCAGCAGTCACTTTGCCTGGTAGTCGGTGTGTGTAAGAGCTATAAAGAGTATTATTCATAAGAAAATTGATTTTCGGCTTAATTCAATTTCAAAAGTCAGCTCACGAAGAAAGAATTGTTTAAGATTGCATAAGAAGATCAAAGAGGTGATGTATGGGAACTCAATGTACACTTTCCCAGCACGCGAATAGACATTTAGAGCGTGGTCAATATAAAATGGGTTCAAAGTTCGAACATTAGGTAAATCATGAATTGGAATGGAATACCTTAATAAGAAAAATGAATCTTAGACCAAATTAATTCAACTACAAAGGTTACTCTTCGGGTGAAAATTACCCAAAGCTATATAGGGAGACCAAAGAACCCACTGTACTACTTCACTAAGTGGCGGATTCAGAATTTTCACTCAGGGAGTTTAGAAAAAATAACAAAAGCTAAATATAAAAAATAATATTGTTCCTAGGAATTGAACCTAGAACGCTAGAGACAATTTTGAATAACACGGACCACTTGAGCTAACCTTTTGCATTTGTTCAACGTATTCAAAAGTCAATACATGTACATAAACACAGAAAATTTAGTCTATATACACTGTAAGTTTTTGCGGATGGTGTTCAGGTGAACACCCTTACCACCCTCTAAATCCGCCCCTGACTTCACTAATGTGGGAACTCAACAAGCTAAGTATAACCTAATGAATAAAATCACTTCTAAAAAATCTCTATTTTCCACTGATTTCTCACTAGAAAACCTTCAGTGGCTATTTCTCACTGAATGGCGGTGGAAAAAACCTTAATAATACTAGTGTTTTCTCAAGTAAAAATTAATAAGTTTCCCAGCGTTTCAGTGATAACCTGTTTCCCACCATACGTTTTCCCAATGAGCTGGTTCGTTGTGAATGAGGTGGGAAAATCATGTTTTGTAGCACAAATTTTCCACTGAATGTCGTTCATGGAAAAAACCTTTGTTTCTAGTAGTGAATTTATGAATATTTTGTCACTATAAAGAAATTTATATCATTATGTACTCAGATATATTATAGCATATTACTTAATTAAATAATTACCTTAAATGATGTTCTCGGTGACATGTTGTGTACTTGTGTAATAAGTCTTTTTACGACGTAACAAATTAAACTCCCAAACATAAATGTGACGAGTGAGGGGTCCAACCTAGCTATATGTAGCATGCTGCACTAGCTTGCTTGCAGCAATCCAAAATCCTTTTCGTTGGGACATAACATTGAATTCACTTCACCACTAGGTTGGTTGCTTCTCAGTATTTAACTTTTGGACCACAGTAAAAATAAAAAGGATTTTAATTTTACTACAGCTGTTGTCAATTTGTCTTTCAGCTTTAATGCTTTGTAACATTAGTTAGCGTGTTTCTTCACTCTCACTAGTTGGTGTGTATTTAAGGGATATGAACAGAAGGATGAAGAAGAATAGCACTGGTGACAGTATACATACATAGTGTATATAGCAAGCACCAGCACCAGAAGAGCAGCAACATCAGAGACCGACAAAGATTTGAAAGGATACGTTATTTATTAATTTATGAGGGGACAAGCCCCTACCTATGGGAGCATGCAGAAGAAATTGCTACAGAGCTCAGAATAATTAGCTAGGCATAATTAATACTACCAACGAGAGCAGTCAAATAGCGGTCTACTCGAAATTTTGCACAAACACTATTGTTGTATATTGGGAGATTAAAGCGATTTGACGATCTATTACTAACGTTTAATTAGTCATATGACATTTTCCATGGGAAAAATATAGTGTAGAGGTAATAAAATGTAGGAGTATCATTTTTGCAACATTATTGATTTTTATTCAAATTGTGACTGGTCATATATTGGAGATCATTTCTTCTGGATTCGGCATATCATGTTGTCCCCATTCGTCTTGCCGTTAGGTTTAGTTTGGAACTTTGGTGCTAGTTTGGAACTTTGGTGCTCTTAAAGTCTTGCTTGTGTTTTAAATTGATATTTAAACACTTTGTATTATTTCCAATGGTATCAGCATATTGGGTAAAAACTTATCGGCACCGGGTGTTTACATCTACCAATATAATTTACCATGGTTAAGTGATTTAATCAAGTGAACATATACATTAAGAGTTGTTAGATAGTTTCATTTATTTTTCTTCAAGTATGATTGAATTATTGACTGAACCTCATAGACATAACTATTGGCCTTTTTCCTTTATTAGCATAAAGAACAATTTCTTAAAGTTTTCCTTAATTAACATAAAGACAGAAAATCTCTACTTTCTGATATTAGATCATTTAAAATACTTTAGTACTTATAAGTGGTTGTAAATGCTGTAAACATGATAGGAAAGAGCGTTTCGTGGAACTTCAATTCTATTATGGTCTTTTGAATACATTGATAGTACTAAATGTATACGTTTACTTTGGAATTATTTTTATGCACGCGCTCTCATTACCGGAAAAAGATATATTACTATAAATATATGAAGAGAGGCCGTTATCGCCATGTACGTAATTTGTGCATTAATTGCTCCCTAGTAAAAAGGTTCCTATATATGCATTTTTTATGCTATACTCTGTATTTACATTATTACTGTATATAATTTAAACACAAAAGTAAATCCATCCCTCTTGCGAAGCGTGGATGTGTATATGAACATAGCTTTGCAACTAAAAACTATGGCTATCTAATAGCCTGTTTGCTCAAACTACTAGACTCTAGTAGGTCAAAAAGGCTTTTTTTTTCTTTTTTTTTTTTTTTTTTTTTTTTTTTTATTTATTGACTTGAGGAGTTTGATCAAACTCAGAAAAAATATAAATATTTATAAGTAATAGCAAAAGATGGAAAAAAATAGTTTCCCCAAAAGCAGAAGCTATTTAATTTTTCTGTTAATAAGTTGTTGTTCTAATACATATTAGTATTTTCAAAATTTATTAGCTAAATACATATTGTCAGTTTTTAAAAGTATTTTTATTTTTAAAAAAAAAAAAAAGCACTTAAGCAAAAAAAGAACAATTTTAGTATAAAAATAAGCAAATTTGAATTTTTTTCCCAAAAAGGCTGTAAGTATAAAATGGGCCTGAAAGTGTATCCTGCACGAAGTGAAAAAAGAAAAAGAAAAAGACACACCCACGGCAACGTTATTGCAGTTTCCCATTTGCTGGTTCATATTAAAGATTGTTTTGACCATGCCATTTATTCAAAGCATTATAGATACAACCTGTTATGTATAATCTGCATTCATTGTTTTCCCCATAAAATCGATTTTGTGGGACCAACAATAAATTCAGACACGTCCATTTCCCTCATATATTCCAACTCAATCTTTGTCTTTTTAGGGAAATTAGCACTTTTAGCTCCTCAAAAATTGAAAAGTTAAGATTTTGGTCATTGTGATTTTTGTTTGAGCATTTATATCCTCCAAGAATTGATATTTGCATTTGTATCCCGCTCTCTATGTTTGTTCATAAATTTAATGAATTAAGTGCTAAACTATTCAATTATCGATGTGTTATGCTAAATTTATACTTTTTCAGAAAAATATAATTCTAAAATAGTCTGCATATCATATATTTCTTGCATTGAGACAAAAAAAAAACTATTAGTTAATTGAACGTTTTTCTACCCCTCCCACCAGGAGCTTCCCTCTTTTTGCTCCTTTGGTGGCTCGAACTCACAACCTTCGGGTTGGAGGTGGAGGGTGCATACCATTTGAGCAATCCCTCTTGACAGTTAATTGAACGTTAAATGTATTTAACCAAAAACACATCTTAATTTACTTAGAATGAAGGTGTATGTGTTGTTTATGTTAATTTAAACCTGTTAAAATTTTAAGTAAATTGTTTTTTTTCACAAGGTTAATGACAATAGTTTCTATGCACATATAATGGCTCTTATGTCATTTTCACACAATTAGTCTATAGTCATAATCTTTAAAAGAGTAATAGCCACGCTGCAAGAACCAAAGAATCCTAAACGTGAAGGACAAGTGGGATTTTGAAACAATCTTAGCTAAATATAAAATCCTACTACTTCTAATCATATCCTGTCACTTTTCTAGCGTGTAACAAACTCAGTCTTATCTCTTCTAAAATTTCTAACTTAATTAATTATTCTTTTTAGATAGCTTAGCTTAGATGTTTATTCTGAATTTCGAATCTTATTTAGCACAGGTTTATTTTAATGGAAAAGAAACTACGTATGCATACGGCGGGTACTTTTTTTTTTTCAACTAAAAGAATCTATATTTCTCATTTTCGTATTTAAACTTGGACATATATAATTTTTCTCAATATATGATTTTTAAACTTATAAAGGACAAAATGAACGACAGAAAAGCAAAAGCAAAACGGGAACAGTGGAGAAAGAAAAGCAATTGGGCGTCAAAGTCAAAATTAGAAAGTCCTACGCATGAAAGACTGCAAATGCAAGTGCCAAAGGCTGCACAAGAGACCATTTGTTCATAGTGGCAGATGTATAGTTATGTACTACGTACTACTTATATAGTATTTTTTTTCCAGCAAAATAGGTACGGTGTTACTCTACATAATTCTACTTAAAATTTTGAAGTTTCTCTTGATTAGATAAACTGTTCTTGGGACTTAATGTGTTTTGTTCGATGTATTCACACATTCTTATTTTACTTCGTTATGTGTAGGAGTAATATGTAAGTATTTCCTTATGTTAATTAGCTTAGTGATAATATATAATCAAAGGTAGTAAAAGGTGCCGAGGAGAAAGGAAAAAGAAGGAAAATATGGAAGAATTTCTTAGCAGAAAGGTGTACTTTTAAATTTATTTACTTATTTTTGCTGAAGTAAAGTGTTCAATTTAGACTATATGAACATGATTATTAGAAAGCCGTCTTACGTAACCCCACACGTCCATGACATAGAAGTACAAAAGGAGTAGACTCTACTATTATGTCTATTATTATAACTAATAATTAGAACCAAATGAGCAGAACAGAGCTCGACATTATAAATCATGAGATTTTAGTTCACCTACTTCATCACTTTGCGTTTAATATCTTTATTTTAGGAGTTTAAGTCAAAAATTGACTCGGCATTAGGGGTGAATGCATCAACTCTCATAGTACCTGAATTCTAGATCCGATACTTTTTATCAGAACAGATTAAATAGGTAATGTTAATTCTTTTTTAAATACTCGTATAGGGTATATTTCTTCAGGGACAAAATAGTACTAGTAGTACTACTTTTATGCCACATGAATAGTTCCCGTCACTCTGTTTGGATGGTTGTTTTCCGTAGTTCATTAATGTACAGTATGATATTATACGGTATGGTCTTGTATTGTATCGTACTGTATTAATGAACATAATGTTTGCATAGACAGTATCGTTTGTTGTGGTTTAATAACATTTGTATTGCTTGACTTGACTGTATGGTACTGTATAATAACTTGTTAGTTTACTAAAATACCCTTAATCTTATTTAGAAATTAGTTTATATATCAATAAAATTCAGGCAAAGGATAAAATAGGAACTTTAAATAATAAGTAAATGGTGGGTGGGGATGGTGGCGGGGTGGGTGGTGTGAGGTGGGTGGTTTGGGGGTGGGGGGTTGAGTAGTGGTGAGGGTGGTGGAGGGGTGGGTGGTGTGAGGAGAGTGGTTGTGGGATGAGGGTGGTGGAGTGGGTGGTAGGGTAGGGGTGCGTGGTTGTGAGGGGTTAGGTGGTAGTGGGGGGTGGTTGGGGCTGGTGGGTGGTAGGGTGGGGTGGGGTAGTTGGGGCTGGGGTGGGTGGTAGGGTAGGCGTGGGGTAGGGATGAGGTGGTGGAGAGTAGAGGTAAATGGAGAAATGAAATACGTAACCACGCAAAAACCACCAAATCCCTGATTACAAAAATTAAAGTTTTTCATGATTATATAACTGTGGAATTACAACGGGTTTATAACACCGTACCACAGAATTTTAAGAACAATGGATACGTGATTTCATAGAAAATCATACATTAATGAACCACGGGAAACAACCATCCAAACAGGGGGTTAGTAGTTACCAGTAATTAGCATTAAACTTAATAAATGTCATTATCAAATCAAAACTTAAAATAGAAACAAACAAAAAACTTTTATAAATAAAGTAACATATAAAAATACCACTCAATAACTTAGCATACTTGCACGGACTCACTCCTTTGACACGATTGACGAAGACTAAACATCAAATTACTTTACACAATTGACGAAGACGAAAAAAAAACATAGTACTTGAACCAAATCATAGTTATGCACCAAGAATTTCCACTAAAAACTTTCCTTACATGTTCTTGGAAATAAAAGCAAAGAAAGCTTCAAAAATATTCTAATTACTCACCCGAAAGGAAAAAAAATACTTAATATATTTACTTTCTATTCCCACTTCCATAATTCTCCATGGCAATTAGCAAAAGTCTTCCAAGAAATCATTCACATCCCACGTACATGACTCCAAATCTTCATCCAAATCTTCATTTCCATAAAAGTTCACTTCTGGTAATAAGTCCATTTCATCACAAAATACTGGCAATAATAAATCATCCATTAACGGAGAAGGAGACCGAAAATCAAAGAAATCCTTAAGGAAACACTGATCCATTAATGGCAAATTATCATCTAAGAAAATCCCATTTTCATCATTTTGCATAACAAATTCCACTCTTTTCCTATCATCCTTCATTTCTTCCTTAACAATATTAGCACCACCAACACCAATATTATTATTATTATTATTATCGTGCCTCAAAACAGAGGTAGGAGAACTGAGGTTTTCAGATTCCGCTGGTGAATCATAGTCCGAAACTGAAGTAACAATACTCTCTTTTTTCAAGGGCGGCTTAATAATATTAGTCAAAGCATCGGGCCCACGTATTTGAATAGCAGCTCGATCATAACCCAAAGCAGCATCTTCAGCGGTTTCAAAAGTACCTAACCAAATTCGAGTCTTTGTAACCGGATCTCGAATCTCTGCAGCCCATTTTCCCCATGGCCTTTGCCTAACACCGCGATATTTCTTAACATTTTCGTCTTTCTTCAAAATCATCATCTTCTTTTTCTTCTTACTCAAATTAGACGATTTCTTCACATCACAAGACACTTTTTTGTCATATCTAATCTCTGTAACATATTTTTTTACTCGATTTCTCTCTTGATCATCATCATCATCACTTGAAGAATCAGTAGCATCACAATCAGTGTAACAAATCCGAACAACTTTAGGCATATTAGGAGTAGTCAACTTGTTGTGATCATGTTTAGTACTAGTGACAGTCCTGTGGACTACACACTTCTTGATTTTTTGTGAAGTTTTTCCTTCCATTTTTTGAACATGGAGAGTGAGGAAGAAGAAAAAGGGTGATGATATATATGATAATCTTGAGAAAAAAGTTAAAAGGGGTGATTGTGAAAAAATGGAAAGAGAGAGAGAGAGAAGAGAGAAATTAAAGGAAGAACAAGTCTTGAAGGAGGAGAAAGTGAAACGGTAACTGATGATGAAATGGAGTATTATGTGAATTTAAGAGTGAGGGGGTTTTAACGACTAGTCAATGAAACCAAAGTGTATAGCTAGAGACGAGGGATATATATGGAACAGAATCATCAAGAGATATATAGGAGGAAGATACACTTGAGTCCTTAGTCAAAGTAACAACTATATTTTACTCCGATTTTTTCTCTTTGTTTTGGAGTTTTCTTGCTTTTCTAGTCTTTTTTTATTCTAATTAATTAATTAGTTTTCAAAAAATTAGTGATTAACTAATAAATAACGTGATTTCTTGTGTTTTTTGGATGTTTCTTTTCACAATAAATTTTAAAAAAAAAAACTTCTTTTGGAATTGTCTTATTTTGTAGTCTTTTTTTATTAATCAATTAGATTCACAAAATTAATCATTAACTAGTTCTACCAATAAATAACGTGATTTTCTTATGCTTTTTGGATGTTCCTTTTCATAGTAGTAAAATATAAAGAGCAAAGCTTTAATTAATTTGAGATAAGAATGTTTTGGAGTTTATTTTCTTTTATTTGTGCTTTGTAACATTTTTTTGTTGTTTTCTTTCTCCTTTTTTAGGGAGGTACCCATTTTTATTTTTATTTTACATAAAAAACGCACTCCCTCTGTTCAATTTATGTGAACTCATTTTTTTATTAGTCCGTGTAAAAAAAAATGACCTCTTTTTATATTTGAAAACAATTTACTTTTATGCAGTGATTTATAACTACACAAAATATATGTGACTCATTTTACACCACAAGTTTAGAAGTCTTTTCTACTTTCTTAAACCCTATGTCCAGTCAAATGAGTTCACATAAATTGAAACAGAGGAAGTATTATATATTTTAGTTTGTCGTCACAAACAGGGTGTAAGCTTTTATTTAATTTTGAAAGCAAAATCATTATTGGTATTGGATGAAGTTTTACTTTGAAATATTACCTTCTGATGAGATATAAACGAATTTGGTATTATCAAATCAAAATAAAATCACATGTCGATGATAGTCAAATATAAAAATTTGGAAAAAGAAAAAAATCTACTTGTAAAAGCAAGTAATTAAATTATTATAGGAAGAATATGAAGTATGATATTCGAATTTTAGATCAAATTTCAATAAGAATTCTTTTTTCCTTTCAGTTGGATCTTATATTGCTGGATTTATGTTTTTCCTTTTAATTAATTGTAATTAAACCAAATAAAACGTTTTATTGCTGAAGAAAATACTTTAAATAAGGCGGTTAATACGAGTCGCCGCATGGGGGTGTGGGCCAGGTAAATGTGCCTATCTCCTACGCTCCTTGGGCAGCAAGTTTTTGCTCATTTGACTGTCCCCACTCTGATCTCATATCATAAATAAATAATTACTCCTATTTCTTAGTAAGGAAATAATATATTTTTAGTATTTTGTACAAAAAAATATTTACTCATCATAATGAAGAACTGTTGCCGAGAACTCAAATGATTAGAATCTTTTAGATGTTATTAATTATTATATTAAAAAAATTAAATTATAGTATTTTATATGTAATTTTTATTTTAAATATGTAATTCTACTTCCTTTTAAAAAAGTAAGATACTACTTGAATAATATTTTTTATTCATATAAATTTTCTTAGATTATTTTTCCTAAAGATCCTACTTTGGGATTCACCTTAAACTTATTTTCGAGGTGGTTATATATAATTAATCATTGTAAACACAATATAAAAGGATTAATTAGGTAATGTATCACCGACTTGCATCACCGATTGTGTGTCAGCCAAATACATCTAACCCATAATTAATACTAACATCCTAAGTCCTAACAAATCTGACTAAACTCTTACTAAATATATGATCGATTAAGTAAACCCCTTTTTGCTAAGCGATTACATTCTTTGCTTGTCAACCAAGCACATAATCTTCAAACCCATGAAAATAGTGGTTTAGAGATCAAATAAAAATGTAATTTCACGGTTTGAATCCTAAACTAGTGACACCAGATTGAGACTTTCTTATTCCTCTGTTAAATATGTATAAAAAATAATTAATCTTTAATTACTTTCATAAAAGTTTCCTATTATTTTTTTTTATTTTCTCAATTTACTAAGTGCGTTGTTGGTTGGAAATCATAAAAAAAAAATGTATTGTAGGGCGGCTCAACGGTGATAATAGTAAGGCTTTTGCTTTAGGCCCCCTAAATATCGAGGCTCCAAAAATTAAGTTTAAGATTTTATTTTGGCTAAGACAATACTAAAGATTGCAAGGACCAAAAAAAAAAAAAAAAAAAAAAAAAAAACTCCCCACTTTTTAACATAAATATTTTAAAATTTTGAATTAAACTATTCAAATCTTCATATTAATAAACAAAGTTTTTATAACAACATCCAAGGTAATGTATTGCAAACATATAGCTAACATTTTACTAACTTGAATTAATCCTTAACAGTATAAATAATAATATTACTATGTATTGTTAGAAAAGCTTTATACGTCGATTACGAATACTACATTAAAAACAAGTATGAAGAAAAAATAAAAAAAGGTAACACTATTTTTATTATGTTACTTAAAGCTTCTTATAAGAATTTACTCATTTTATTGAGACGCCTTGATGCATTTATTCATACCATTGAATTTGTTTAAGCGAAACATTTCAGTATGATTGTATGCTTAAATTGGTTATATCACAACATCCTTTTTTTGTTTCATTTTTGAATTATATGTTTCGTAATTGCTATTGCTTGCACTCTAAGGTATAATAGGAATTCAAAACAAGATATGACTGTACTTGTTTTGAAACCAGAATGTGGTGTGAGAATAAGAAGAAAGAGGGAAATGAAACATAATCAAGAGATACTAAGATATATAGGAGGAAGATCCCACTTTTGAGGCCTTAGTGGCCATATGTCAGGCAAATACATTTAGCCAATAATTAATAGTACTACTAACTTCTTATTGATTAAGAAAATCCCTTCTGCTAATAATCTAAAACTAGTATATTTTTACCAATCAATCAAGAACCTAATATTCAATCCCAAGAAAATAGTGGTTTAAAGATCAACACATAAAATGTAATATCACGAGTTTGAATCCAAAATTACTAATACCAAATTGGGTCTTTTCTTATTCCTATATTAATTATGTAAAAAAAAAAAAAAAAAAAACTTCAATTTCTTTCATTATTTTTCCATAAAAGTTTCATATTTGTTTTTATTTTCTTAGTTTACTAGGTGTCTGTTGTTGGTTGGAAATTATTAAACAATTGCATTGATTCGGTCACCCTTAAGCGATATTTTTCCCTCTTTTTCCATATTGAATCATTTATACTTAGTTGTATACTTAAATTGGTTATATCACAACATATTTTATTTGTTCCATTTTTAATAGATATGTTTCAGAATTATTATTGCTTGCACTCCAAGGTATAAAAGCAATTCAAAATAAGATATTAACTAAATAATAATATTAGCAACAAAAAAAAAAAGGATGACGATATCAATTAAAAAGATTTACAAACAATTTTTAGTTTACCACCTAAAGTTAATACAAAATAATAACCAAGTTCACATATTTAAATATTTATAAATACTTAGGGGACTTCTTAGTAAATACACTAAGTCAGATGAACATGTAATAAACACCTTAAGTTCGCCCAATCGCTTAGACCAAAATATTGTTTTTGTATAGTGAGATATTATTTACAAATTAGTTTGTTTTACTATTACTTTCATTTTTTGAAATTCAAGTTTAACATAGAAAATTCAAAGTTGGAAAATTGATTTGAGGCAGAGGAGAGGTTCAATTATTAGATTTTTATCACTGATTAATTACACTTTTTTTAATGTTGGGTTCAGAATTAATCCTTTGCTACAATTTTAGTAATGTTTACATATATTTCTATACTAGAATTTTTTTTTCCAAGTGAATTTCAAATCCAAATAGAATTTCAACTTTCTAATTTTTTTCTAACTTCAACTTTAAATATTCATTGTTTTTAATTTCAACCAAGTATAGTCTGAATATAGAATTAGCTAGAGGACAAACAGTTGCACAAATTATATGAAGTCGCAGAATAGGGCCAAGGAACACTTCCCGATCCAAATTAGAAAATATCAAATCACCAATTTTCAAGGCTGAAATCTTTTCTTTTTTTTGGGTACTGGGTTTGAAAGCTTGGGCCCCAAGCAAAGGAGACTTAGGGAAAAAAGAATTACTCCCTCAATCCTAAAAAGATTATCCTCTTTTCCTTTTTAGTCTGTCCTAAAAAGATTGTCCCTTTTCTATATTTAAAAATAATTTAATTTTATGAGATGATTTACAGCCACACAAATATCTAAGGGTTGTTTTGGACCACACATTTCAAAAGCCTTCCTTTATTTTTTAAATTTAATACCAAGTCAAAAGAGGGCAATTTTTGTTGAGACGGAGGGAGTAGTTTATAAGGACAGCAAGAGTCCCAAATTCAAAGAACATCGTACATGTGTTGCAACTATACACGAATACCTAATCTCCTTCATCAAAGGAATAGATACAGACTACAGTACATGATAAAAGCTGGCTTCTAGATATTTGTGTCTCATTGCTTAAGGAGGCAAAAGGTTTGTGCAAACTTGACGCACTAATACATAAACTAGAAGCAGATGGCATTTTATGAGTTATGATTTATTCGATTTAGATAGTTTATTATCTGTGTGAAATGGTTAAAAATTACTCTCAAACATTTGCTAATATATGCCCTTCATTAACCTATACATTTACTTTTTTTTCCGCGGATTGCCCTTCATTTGGGGAGGTCTTTAATTTTTGCCCTTCAAATTGGTGGTCTTTAAGTATTGCCCCTCGCCTAACAACCTGAGGTTGTGGGTTCGAACTCCAGCTCAGTAAAAAAAAAAAAATATCGCAAGGCAGAATTTTGCAAATTTGCCATGCAATTCTACTATTTGGCTTAGGCGCGTAATTTCAGACGCACAGTGACTGAAGTAATTACATGCAAATACGCTCGAATACTGCAGAATTTAAAGATCACCATTTTGAGGGGTAAAAATTAAAGACCACCTCTAGCGAAGGGCAATCCTGCCCATACATTTAAAGAAGCTTTCGTTGTTATCTCTCGTCTCAAATATGGCCTTTTCACTAATAATTTTCTACTATGAATAAATTGCTCTGATTTTGTTGACAAGATGGAAACCACCTTTTTAATTGTTCAAAAACATGCTTCAAATTATTGCACTTGCTGCTGAATAACTTAGTTCTTTTCTTATTCTTAAATAACTTAAATTTAAGTAATATATACATTGATAGTGTAAGAATATTTGGTCATTGGTGTAACAGATCGATTGATATAGTGATATTATAGGGCCCAGTTTTTGGCCTTTGAAGTCGTTTTACCATTTCATATCATTGTACGCACTCACAGCGACAAAGACATGACTGAGAATGAGGGAACAGTTGGTTCAATGAATTGGATCATACATATAATTGGCTTCAATGATTTGAGTTTGGTAAATGACACCTCGGGCTAAAAAAAAAAATCGGATGACTCTTATGGGAAGAAACATCACTTTCAAAATTGCCATGACTTGAGCTGAAATTTAATTTGTAGCTTTGTAGGACAATGCTCATGGATCAAAAGGACAAATAAGGAAGACCATAAACAAATGCATGCACCACCAGAAATTACCAGGAAAGGTAACAGGGCCTAAGCAAATCTATTAAAATCAATGTTAGAACAAAAATAGAAGAACGAAAACCATACCTGATCATTAACCTGGCAACCGGCCCGGTTCAAACTAGTAACCGGACCGGTAAAACCGGAACCGGAACCGGTTTACCGGTTACGGTTAATCGTTTATAACCTACCGGTCCGGTTTTGATTTTTTTGAGACAGGAACCGGACCGGTTAAACCGGTCAAAATAATTTATTATTTTTTTTTTTTAATGTAGTCGTTGCGTAAAATGGGCTGGACCGTCGGCCAACGGTTCCAAACTCCCCTTTTGGCCCCCCAACCCCCCAAACTTTTTTTTTTAACACTTTAACCCATCCCCCACCCCTATATAAACCCCTCTCCATTTCCATTTTAATCCACACCAATTCACTCATCTCTTTCTCTCAATTTCTCTCAATTATAGTTACTTTGCAACAATTAGCCACTTTAAATTTCTCTCAATTAAATATTATAAAGTTTTATTCTAGTTTCAATTATTAATTTTGCAATTATAATATTGTTGGTGGAGTTGGTGATTTCGCAACAATCCGAAGTAGCTTTGGTGGATTTGCAATTCTAGCCGCCTTCACCTTGTTGAAAATTAGTCCGGCAATTTGGTACCTTCGTTCCAACTCTATCTTTATTTTTCGCTATTTAATTTACGCAATTTAATTCTAGCAATTTAATTTGTTGCAATTTATTTTCTTGTGATTTATTTGATTGTGATTTAAATTAATTCTATTTAATAATAGCGAAGAGATTTAAACGTGGTGCCGATAGTAGTGGTATTGTTAGGGGTGGGTTTAATGAGGAAACACTGTGAACGAAACGCCTAATTTAGGTATTGATGTTGGTGGAAATAATCCACTTTTAGATCATGAGGCAATGCAACAACATTATACCGACACTTTTAATGAAATTGATGATAATGATGATGATGAAACACAAGCCCCGGAAAATCCCATAGGAGATACAGGTCCTGCACAATCACATACACAAGACAAACCTCCAAGAACTCATAAGCCAACCGCTAAAATCTGGGAATTTATGACTAAGAATAAGGAAAGACAAACAGCTACATGCAATATATGTAGACAAGAATTTGTTTTTAAGCAACAAACTAGTAAGGATGGTGGAACGGCGAATCATATGAAAGGTAAACATAAGGATGTTTGGGGAGGGCAAACGGGTTCAAATCTAGGGGGTATTCAAATGACAATAGACCCACGAACCGCTAAAAATTTTAAGTATGACAAGAAAAAAGGGCGTGTAGAAATAGCTAAAATAGTTGCTTTCGATGCTCTACCATTTTTCTTTCCTTCGGGTTTGGGGTTTGTTACTTATATTCAACGTTGTTATAATCCGCTATTTGAGGGTATTCCTAGAAGTACTTGTAGAGCGGATGTTATAGATTTGTATAAAAAATATAGATTTTATTTGTGCCATGTATTTAATTATTTAAATTGTAATGTTTCTCTTACCGCCGATTTGGGTCTTAGTCTTAACAATTAGATTTTTTTGCTATTACATGCCATTGGGTTGATGATAATTGGGTGATGCAAAAAAGAATTATAGCTTTTTTATATGATGAAGGGAAGGTCGTCACGATGGAAAAATTTTAGCGGATTCAATGTCTACTATTATGAGATTTTTTAACATTTATAGAAAAACACTTTATATTCCTTTAGATAATGCTTCTAATAATACAAAGGCGATTGGTCTTTTAAAAAGGGAATTAAATCCTCCGCTAAAAAATATTTTTCATGTGAGATGTAGTTGTCACATTTTAAACTTGATTGTTAAAGATGGTCTTGAGTGTTTTCAAGATTCTATTCAAAAAGTTAGAAATGCGGTTGCGTTTCTTTTTGGTAATGCTAATAGGGTAAAACTGAGAGATTTTAAGAATTCTTGTGTGGAAAATGGCCTTAGACATAGGAAAATTTAAGTAGAAGTTGACACTAGGTGGAACTACACTTACATTATGTTACAACAAGCATATGATTATAGGATTCCCATACAACAAGTTCACAACCATTTTAATACGAATAGTGATGATTGGTTAAATATTACCGATTGGGAAGATGTTAAGGAATGTGTTGAACTCTTACAAAAATTTTATAATGCAACTCTTGCTTTTTCTAGCTAATTCTATCCCACGGTAACCTAAATTTTAGCCTACTTAGCGAAAATAGCTAGAGTTTTACAAGAATATAAAAATAAATTCGCTTATCAAGCGGCTATTTTTAATATGACAAAAAAATTTAAGAAGTATTTTTTTTCCCATCCCAACTTTATTTATATTGGGTTCTCTTTTAAATCCTTGTTTAAAAATGTCTTATACTAGAGCATTGGTTAATCAAATTTATACCTTTTTAGAAATTGAAGAGGATGTTAAACCATCTTTAACTGACGTCGAGCTCGTGATTGATGCCGAGTTTAGAAAAGTTTTTAGTCATTATTCTAATTTGGAAGAAAATACTACACCCGTTGCTCCAAGCCGTACTACTTCTCAAAGTAGCAAAAAGGGCTTGTCGGGTTTGTCGCATTTAAAAGTTTTACATTCACATCCAACTCCTTCTCATAATGCAAACTTTGATGAATATCACTTTTATTTGATGCATCCAAATGTGGATATCAACCAACTAGATGATTTGGACGTCTTAGCATAGTGGAAGAAATACAAGGCGAGTCATCCGATATTTTCAAGAATGGCTCGAGATATCCTTACGGTTCAAATATCAATCGTGGCTTTGAAGAGTGCATTTAGCCAAGGAAGACAACAAATTGGAGACCATAGACACTCATTATCCGGATTTAGCTTGCAAGTACTAGTGTGCATTCGCGATTGGATTAGATCGGAGCGACGCAACCAAAACTTAGAAGCGGTGGAAGGCGAAGAGGAAGAGATTGAAGATTTGATAGCAAATGGAGTAGACCAAATGGAAGACTTTGAAGATATCTCCATGACCGAATATGATATGGCGGATATTAGCCAAATGATTGACACTTTTTTATTTTATTATTCTACTATTTCTTTGCAACTCATGTATTATTTGCAAGTTAAAAAAAATTACAACTTGCAAATAAATGTTATCCATGAATGAATAAAATATATGGCTCATTGAGCTTTCTTCTATTTACTTGTGTTCGTATTTTTACTTATATTAAGTTAGGAATATACCTAAAATATACTAAGAATATACTTATAATATACATCTACTTAAATTAAAAACTAGAAAGTTATATACTTGAAAAATAACTAAAATATACTAAGAATATACTTACAATATACATCTACTTAAATTAAAAACTAGAAAGTTATATACTTGAAAAATAACTAAAATATACTAAGAATATACTTATAATATAAATATACTTAATTTATAAAATAGGAATTTATAAACTTAGAAAAAACTTAAGCTATAAATAACTTAAGTTATAATACATATAACTTAAACATATATATATACATACATATATATATATAAGTTATAAGTATATATAGTATATATATAACTTAAACATATATATATAAGCTATAACTATATATAGTATACAAATAACTTAAACATATATATATAACTTATAGCTATATATAGTATACATATAACTTAAACATATATATATAACTTATAACTATATATAGTATATATAACTTAAATATATATATATATATATATATATATAAGTTATATAACCTAAGTATATTGATATATATATAAGTATATTCTTTGTATATTTTAGATATATATAGTATAACTTGAGCATATAACTTAATATATATATATATATATATATATATATATATATATATATATACACACACACGTATATCTTTGTTAGTCAGTAAATATTTAAACTTTACCTATAAACTTATATAACATATGTAATTATACCTACAATATACTAATAAATACTATAATGTATATACACTATACAAAAAAAAAAAAAAAAAAAAAAAAAGGGGTTTTCTAACATTTTGGACCGGTCCGGTCCGATTTCCAGTTTGAAATTGGTAAACCGGAACCGGTGGCCGGTTTCGGTTTTTACACCGGAAACCGGCCGGTTTTATAACTGGTTACCGGTCCGTTCCGGTCAAACCGGTTGCCAGGCTTACCTGATCAGTTTGTACAAAGATGGAATAACACGGACACTAATTAAAGGCGATCCAGTCTCATTTTTCTGTATCAAAGATTCTGTTATACAACCTTTCAGGACGTTGCATGGTTAGATGAAACTAGATAATAATAAGATGAAGATATCCCACCTCAGCGAATGGAAGAATAGTTCTCAAACATGTTATAAGAGTGTTTATCTGAAGTAAGAAACACGATCGGAAATTAAATACAGAAACTGTCAAAGTTTTACACAAACCATTGAAATCAAAGCTGTAACTTTAATCCAGATAAATAACCCTTCCCAGATTTCTTCAGATGTTAGTATCCATACAAAAATATTCAAAGCATCTCCTTTTTCTTGGAGAGGACAATGTTTAATGCTATTCTATACTTGTTCATTGGGAGAGTAGAGAGAACAGACGCATGAATTCTTTTTACAAGGATTCAGACCCTCATAGGTAATATCTTAACCCATGGCATACTTCTGGGTCCAACTCCGGGCAGTTGATTCGTATTTGGCCCTGTCTGTCTTGTACATGTGAGCAATCTCGGGCACCAGGGGGTCATCAGGGTTTGGGTCCGTCAGAAGTGAGCAAATTGAAAGCAAAACCTGAAGGCAATACAAAAACCTTTCCCCCTTAATAAACATATCTATATGCACACACTCAATAAAAATCAACCAGCTAATTGGTGGAGAGCGCTGTTCAAAGAGAATATATTAATCCATGCAAAAGATTCATGATCTCATTAGAGTACTCATACACGATAATATTCAGCAACACTGTTGCATGGGTTTAATGCAGAGGTGGATGGAGCACTATAACTAGGGGTTCAATTGAACCCCAAACTTTTGATGCGGGGTATAAATTTATGTGTAAAATTTACTTAAATTACAATAAATAGTAGATATGAACCCATAACTTTAGAAATATATTAGTTCAATGCTAAAAAATTTAAAAGATTGAACCCCTAAAATTTAAATCCTAGATCCGCCTCTGGTTAATGGACATCTTACATAGAACTGAACTGCTTCACCAGTACTACAAAGGCTAGAATGAAAACCACAAAGAGGGCCCAAGGAAAAAATCCCTATCATCTGTAATGTACACTTAAATAATTTCCTTTTTTTTTTTCCTTTTTTTTTTTTTTTTTGGAAACTGGTACTATTAAAATCATTTCCTTTTTTAATGTCTATTTATTTTTATTTTCTATCCAACTATCCTTCAGATTATATCAATTGGCTGATGGCTTCAAAATCTATTTGAACCATGATGACTCCCAAGGCCCTAAAAGAATATTCATGTTTCTTTAGCTTGTATTACTTAGCAGAAGATAAAAGTTAGCTTGAAAGGTAAGAACGGACCTTGGAAATAGTTAAGGCAGGGCTCCATTGCTCCTTCAATATGTCAAGGCATATACTGCCATTACTGTTAATATTTGGATGGAAAACTTTTGTCCTAAAAGCAACCTGCAAGGATACATCCATAACTGTAACACAGTACGTTGACAGGAAAATAACACATGTTTATGTATGCACATGAGCTCCACCAAATATTGCCAGATAAGTATCATGGCTGACATGTTGAGTTTTCAAATAGTTGGGATGTATACGTATTATAGTTCTACTATGAATGTGTACAGACACATGGAGAGAGAGACAACTATGTTGATCTTAACCATGAGTTCTTCCCAGTGAAGCTGAACCTTGCACATTCTCAATGTTTCACCAAGAAGAAATTTATTCATTCTATAAATGCTGTATTGAGTACTCTGTGCTGCTAAGTGTGGCCGGCAGGAAGATACAGGATACGGTGTTTTTCATGAAATATATTATACTAATAAGATGTTTCCTGGAGTTCCAGTACATGACTCACAATGCTTAATTGGTAAGTCACACTCAACAATAAGCCTAAATTCAATGAGGAAGCTCCCACTAGTCCTCTTTCGTTACCTATCAGGGACCCGAGAAAAAAGTGAAAAGCATGCAAAATAAGCTAATTGAAGTACCTATATATCTTCTCTATCTTTTCTCTATTTTCTAGGCTTGAGCTAGTTCATGTAACTTAGAGAAATTGACGTCTCAACTATCCAACAGGTGTAATCAACAAGCCTACAAGAAAATAAACCAGCAGTCGATCCGCTACTGACATGTCGCAAGTTAACAGCCCAGATCTACTTAAACAGCCCAGATCTACTTATTCTGTTGGGTGCAATGCCCTAAAAAGCTATGCTCCATAACCAGGAGCTCGTTACCAGAAAATCTACACCAACATCCTCATTCAAAGTTAAATTAGAAAACAGTTGAATTCAACAGAACTATGCTCCAAGTAGTGAACCTGAAAAATAAATATGGCATTGGCAAACAGCAGAAATAATTACTAAGGCAGAAGTCATTAACTCATGAAGTAATTTGAACCATTTCATACCTTAGGAGGTTTGAATGGATAATCAGGAGGAAAATGTATAGTAACTAAAAATACACCGCCGGTATAAGGGCTGTCTGGGGGACCCATAATTGTGGCCTGCCAGTGAAACATGTCCTCTCCAACAGGCCCTGTTACCAGATGGTAAAAAGGCAAGGAAGATAATAACAGTCAAGGATCAATCACATAGCACGTACATCCCTTACAAAGGTGCAATAATATTGTCACACCATGTTGAAGAATTAACAAAAGGCCATATACCACAAGTCCACAACTAAATAAGCTTACAAGATACTCTAGTGGATACTCCATAGGACAGAAAAAGTTAAGACACAGCTGGCAACAACAATAGCATTTTGAGAAAACTAGAAAGAACTATGATACACATAATGCACTGGGATAACAATGTAGGCAGAGAATTCTCAATGAAGACATCTAGGCTGGGACTACATTTAATTGCAAGGCTTCAATAAGAATAATATGGTTCTCCCTCACCACATGAGGAGAACAAACACAAAGTGGAAGGAATGAACTGAATGTGTGATGAATGAATGATATACTACAAAACAAACCAACACTTGCAATCGCTTCAAGAAAGTATCTATTGTTGTATAGGTTATGTAAAGAGAACCCATTACACAAAACCCTCACGTATAAACCTTTTTTCTTCTTGTCAAGAGGAATCGGTACTTCTAAACTAAAGAGTAAACAAATACGACAGCCTACATATGGATAAAATGAAATCTCTACAGAAAAGCTTTTCCAATCTTCATTAGAAATCCAGACTGCACTCAGCCAAAATATGCTTCAGCTCAACACAAGAAAGAAGAGCGCTTATCCCAATCTATGCTGAAGGACGAAGCAAATACAGGTACTTAGCTCACTAATTAACTTCCCTCATATCACCGCCTAAACTACAGTGTCCAAGGTTGGTCTTTATAGTCCACAAAGCACGCAAGAGACAGGAAGCACAACAGTAGAAGATGCTTAAAAAACCTTATGGCTGACCTCACATGAGATGGCTTGTCAAGGTAACCTGGCACGACTGTCCTAGAATTAACTTATTAAAAGATACAACATATCAATTTTAACAAAAGTGTGAAACTTCTATCCATGGCTTTCTGCAATTACCATTTCAAATTTTAAGGGTAACATGCAGAACCTTAGAGAATGTTTCTAAAATTTTCTAAAATTAAACCTTATCTAGAATTAAACCTTATTGCAATTTGCTCCTATACAATCGGTGCTTGCTTAGACAATGACAGTTAAATATACTCCGAACTTCATAGAAATAGAAATAGCTGTTTACATTCTGACATAGCATGATTATTTTCCCCTTTGAAAATCTATGTCGTCTGATTCCTTCTCAAAAGAAAAGTCTGTGTTGTCTGACTATTGAGTGAAACTTCTTTTCCCAGAGAACAATACAAAGTTCGACTCTCATAAGGAAATTAACATGGGAGAAAACATACTAAACCATCCCCAGTCTTTACCACCTCTAGTTGTCTCAGCTGAGCTGTGTCATACCTTCCTCATATGGAACCAAAACTTACTCTAAAGGACTTAGCATTTCCTGATGTTAATTAAAGGCAGCGCTGTAAAGGAAAGAAGCAAACTCGAGCTTGGCTATATTTTACATGAATTAAGATCAAGCTCATGCTCCGCCTGAGTAAATTTTGAGTTTAAGATTAGCCAATTCATTGGTAAAGAGTAGCCTACATGAGGCTCGTTTAAACTCCATTCTTTTATCTATTCTTCTTAAATACAAATAAACCAACATGCTAATTAAACTAATCATTTTCCAGTTATTAGGGAACATGGAAACTCTAACCGAAGAGGAAATGACTTCCATAGAAAAAGAGGGTAGCAACAACGAGTCAAACCAAGCTTTCCCGGATTCTGTTTGACTAACAATTAAGCAACAAAACAAGCTCAAAATTTGTTCACTTCATAAATAAATGAGACATGTCAAGAATTGACGAGCCTAGTCAAGTTGTTCACTTACAGCTCTAATAAAGATGGCAAAGAAGTGTAGGAGTTAATATAGTTTAAATTAACTCTAGAGAAAATAAAAGGCAAAATGAAATCCAGATATAGAACCACTATCTAGGGCCTAAAATATGAAAGTAGATACATAGTAATATAAAGAGTGATCAGAAAATCAAAAATCATAAAATGACAATGACAGAGAGACATGTGATTGGGAGATCGATTGTTTAACGAAGGAACAATAAACAATGAAACTTTACGGCAGCCTCTTCGTTCACTTGCATTGCATCACATTCAAAATATCAAAATTATTCAATTGAGAGACAGATCCCTCAGAGACAAATAGCAATAAAGGAGAAATTCTTAAGATTACATTTGTTCTCTACTTTTCTCCGAAATAAAGAGAATCTAGCATTTGATTTCGATACAAAAATGTTTAGACAATTGAATTTTCTTTCTATATTATGTTGCATCAGCATTCAAAAGTTGATCCAGCACATTAAGTCTTAGCTTAAAGTGTTTTTAGGTTCAAAAGGAGTAAAATATCTACAAGGGTAGCCCAGAGGGATAGAAGGTTCAAGAATTCTCAGAAAAGGGGCTTCGTAAAACTCCAATCTAGTATTCATATTTGAGGGGAGAATTGTACTTTTATTTGTAATAATAATAACTAACTAACTGGATAATCCATACGATTTTGCACTTCTCGACAAATATCATTTGTTTTATTCTAAGTGGGCATTCAGTTTTGGGTAATGCGAAACTACAAAATCCTTCACTATATTGTTGTGCTTGAATCGTAGCAAATCTTGACTATGGTATCACAATGAGCCACACCACAAAATAATTTTTAGGAAGGAGCCATACTAAAAATCAAGCATCAGAACAAGGTATAAAAAACGCAAACCACCTCAGCAAAGTTGAGCCTAAACTTTTTACCCTAATAAATAAGTCAATTTCTTATTTGAGTGGCAAGTTCTCCCTCTGTTCACTTTTACTTGTCAATTTGAATAATCTTCAGAGCTATATTGAATTAGATTAATTCAATATTTTAAAATTTAAATTTAAATGTTTAAAAACTAGATGAAAAATAATATAAGTTAGCAATTCTCCTCGTAATAGTATGATGAAAAAATACACAAAGTCCACTTTAGTTTTACTCTCGATAAGCGAAACATGACAAGTAAAAGTAAAAGCATGTAATATACTATAAAACAATGACAGATAACCAAGGAATATTACCGAAAAATTGAAAACATTACACAAACATTATTTAAAAAAACAAAAAAAGGTGTAATGAGAGAAGAAGGGTACCGGCGCTGCAAGAGGTAGGAGGATCCTTTTGAAGATCCTTAAGCTCCTTCAATATCCGTTTCGAAGCCATCACACACAAGGCACAAAAATCGAGATCTAATCTGATATAACCAAATACAATAACCTGATCAGATGCAAAAATTCACGAGAAACACAACCAATTATATAGATATGCGAAGAACTGAAGAACCTGATTCAGAGAGAATAATTGGTTCCGTTCCTTGTTGGTTCCGCAGAGTGGCTGCCTTTTAACGCCAACAGGGCAGGCCCCCTTTTCCCAATATAGAGTATTTAATTTCTCCGTGTTACACACCTTCCGTCCAAATGCAACTTCCCCGGTCCAATCATTCCAAATAATTAACATTTTTAGTACATAGTTATAACTATATATGTGATTTTTTTTTAAAAAAAAAAAAAAAAGTGCAGTCAAATGCAGATTTATTCAACTTTACTGAATAAGAAATAACGATATGACAATAAACATAATTGAGTCGTCAATTGTGTCAATGGGAACTGAGGTTACTGGGTTAAGATTATTTCTTCTCAAATTATGGAGTGTGTTAAAGTACAACAACAACAACAACCAAAATAAATCTACAACGTGAGGTCGGGGAGGAGGGTAGAGAGTGTACGCAGATCTTACTCCTCTAATGGACGGTTTCCGAAAGACCTCGGCTCGATAGAAAGAGCATAAATAGAGGTCGGATAAAGCAAGAAATTCAAACGATATGGAAATGAAGATAACGAAAGCGATTAAGCGGGTGACGACGAAGCAATTCGAAAGGACGAAGCTATCACATATAAAATAAGATAATCAAAAATACGAGAAAGAACAAATAGTAGCAGAAATCAAAACACAAGAAATTATAGCGCAATAATGCGACTACTAATAAGAAAGGATAAACGAGACTATCTGGTAGCCTTCTACCTAATCTGAGTCCTCCATACCTTCCTATCTAAGGTCATGTCCTCGCAAGTCAGAATCGCGTCATGTCATTTCTAATCACCTCTCCCAAATACTTCTTCGCCTACCCCTATCGCTTTCCGAAACCATCCATGGTCAACCTCTCACACCTCCGCACCTGGGGGGCATCCGTGTCTCTCTCTTCACATGCCCAAACCATCTCGGTCTCGCTTTCCGCATCTTGTCTTCCACCGAGGCCACTCCCACCTTGTCCCGGATAGCCTCATTCCTAATTCTGTCTGATGCAATCCTAGTTGCCCCAAGATCACCAACTTGGAATCAAGTCAAGGAACCCCAAACATCACGTGGTTAGACTTAAGATACGCGCTCGCCCACGTATGACATGGAGAAGAGTCGAAGATGGTCACCGCTTACAGTAATGTGGTACTTAAGTTGTGGTTTCAGTTCTTTCCCATCACGTAGATACCCAAAACGCGAACTCTTCTTCATTTCATAAAAGTGTAATAATGTATGTGTGACTTCGTTTTCGAGCTTTAGTATAAATAGTAGTTTCTTTCATTTGGAAGACTTAGACTATTTTGATTATTATTACTTAATATTTGGATATTGTAATGGCGAGAGGTGCGAGTTCTTAGCCTTGGATTGGGTGATTGCGGTGAGGATAGGTTATTTAATTAATCTCTCTTGGTCTTCTAAGAATTTGGCCGTTTTTGTCCCTTAAATTTAGAGGATCTAATAAATAATTTTGGTTGCTAAATTTTGATGGATAGAGTTGTCGATTATCTATCTCTTTTATTTCTTGCATTTTATTATTGTTTTTGTATATACTAGATAGAATAATCGACGTAACAATAATATAAAAAAAGTTGTGTTAACCCTATATATTAGTATCTGGGTTTTGATTCACCAAAAAAAAGATGTGAATTTTTGTTGATTTTGTTGAATCAATATTGTAATGTATATAATATTACAAAAAAATATAATTACACTTCAATTTCAAACTAATCGTGATAATTATAATTTAAATGAATCATCTTAATATTCAAGAATTTGCATTTAAAGAGAAATTATGAATTCTCTAAACTTAGGACCGTCTAAATTCAAAACTTTAACCGTATTAAACAAGTTTCTAACTAAGCAAAAGATATCTGACAACCAATGACGTTAGTTGTCCTAATCTGATCACGGGATTAACTAGGATAAAAAAGATTACATGTTTATATTATCTATGGGGGTTTAAGCCCATTAAAATGAGTTATGGAAGGATTTAAGAAAAAACAAATAAAAGGAATGGAGTTCTGTGGGAACTTTGGTAAAACTTTAAAAATTTAATGGACAAGATTTTGAGTAATAAAGAAAGGCATATCTCCTAGAATTGGGAGTTTTGTTTGTCCAAATTTTATGGTTCCCCATTGAGTTGTTGACCTATTGCCTTTCCTAACTCTTCAATTGAATTTCCAAGTGACGACTAATGACTATTGACAACAGAAGTCTTTAAAGATAACTAACAGCCCGTTTATATCAGTTGATTATAAGTAGTTGATAATTTTTAAGTGTTGAAACTGATTTTATAAATAAATAATTACTTGTTTGAATAAAAATTTGATGGGTAGTTAATAAGTAGTTAATATATTTGGTTAAAAAATGTTGATAAGCAGCTCTTTTGTTAGAATGCCAAAAAATACCCCTGAAATTTTTGTCAAAAAATAATAAATTTTAAACTGTTCTTGTCTAAAAACCCTCTCTTCAACTCCATAAACTAGTCCAGAGGAGATTAAATATGTTTTGGCAAGAAAAGACATGTGTTAGAATTTTTTTTTTTTTTTTTTTAAAATAGGGATAAAATAATAAAACAGTATAGATATCTTTGACATTGTTTTGGAGCAAGAATTCTTACACATCGACACGCGATGATTTATAAACTTAACGTCTCTTGGTCATAGAGCGAGAAGCGCATCCTTCATTGCCTACAAAAATTATGTCACAATGCGAACAATGCACAACTTTGTATCACTTAGGTTCTTAACTAATGATAAGAAAGAAAGATAGCCAACATTCATGGTAACCATTACAATATATATATATATATATAATGGTACCCAAGAGACACCGCCGCCTTGGATACTATAGTTATGCTCGAAAAAAACAAAGATGGTATATATTTGAATATCTACTCTAAATATTTTTATTATCGATGAGGGATTTACTATATTAGAAGCAAATATTAAATAATTTTCTAATTAGGAGAGGCAACTTGTGGTGGCAATAGTCATTGACAAACCAGAGACCATCAACATAAATAATAAAGATTGAAAATAAAAAATATAATAATAGAGAGAACAAATAATTTTGAGAAGCCACCGCCATTTTCCTTGTCCTTTTGGAAGAAGTAATCACCAAGAGGCCACGTGAAGAATGTGAAACATAAACAACTTAAAAACAAGAGTTGAATATATAACTTAAGTTGAGTCGTCGCAAACAAAAAAGGGATAAGTTTCTAATTTCCGCCACATCATCATACTAAACCTATAGAATTTCACGTGGAACTATTTTTGCCATGTATGAGCTTATTTTTATACAAGTGGCATTTCAAATTAAAGAGTGCAATTCCTTTAGAAGAAGGAGAGATCAAAGGAAAGTCTACAGTTAGTACGTAGTTGAAAAATAGGATTAGTAAATTAGTAGTTAGTAGTCAGTATTAGAAATTGTTATCTTAGTAGTAATAAAGTTAGGTAGTTTAATAGAATAATTAGTAATTATTTGTAAATAACAGTAAGGGAGGTAGTTTGTACAATAATTATTAATTACATACGTTAGTAGTAATGGTAAGAGTAGTATAAATAGGAGGTCATTCATTTGTAAACCATCAAGCAAAAAATCAATCATATTCATTCTTTAAAATAATATATAGATAGATATAGATATATAACTTTTCAATTTTCTCTAATGAAATGATTTATAATCGTATAAATAATCATACAAAAGTTTATACTTGGGTAGCAAGATCGTGAAAGTTTTAAAAGAACTATCTTTGCTTGTGCTTTATGTCAAGTGTCGCACGTGCGCTTAAATTGAAGACAAAAAATATTTTATGACGAGGTACTATGATTATTCCACTCACGGTGCTTATTTCACTATTTGTGTCTAACAAAATATACTTATTTCACTATTTGTGTCTAACAAAATATACTTCAACATTGTTTCACTTATGGTACTTGGGATTATTCACTTTATAACCGCGATGTTCAGCCAGCTTACGCGTACCTTGACTAATTTGACCAAGTACATGCTATTTCTCACCGTTACAATATGGGATACTTATGTATGAGACTTGGTAGGCGTTTGGACATGTGATTTCATCTCATGAGATGAAATCCCAAATCATTCAAAAAGATATGATTTGGGATTCCAAATTATGATTTCAAATTTCGTAAATGTAAAAGTTAACCCATAAGTTTATATTTTGTAAAAGTAGATCCATAAGTTGGTGGATATATTTACTAATCATGTTTACCAACCATTTATATCATATATTAAAAGATCTACAAGTTAGTGGTGTATTTATAATAAATTTACTCTTACCAACCATGAGGGAGGATTATATTAAAGAGTGGTTATACTACAACTCATGTTCAATTTTTCATTTTATTGAATTAAAGTTTGATTAATTGATATTGTATTTTTTAGAAAGGCCTTCTAGTAGCGTATTGATTTTGTTATAAACTATGACATGCTCATTTGGTAAGATTGTATAAGAATTGGGAAATTTTTTATGATTTCACAACTTGTAGGGTTTTTATGTCTATAAAAAAAAATGTAAGAAATCCAAATTGCATGTCCAAACAAAACTTCAACTTTAAATCATCATGATTTCAAATCATGTCCAGACGACTCCCTGGACAAATATAGAGAATTCACCTTGTATTTTTACATTAGCTGGAAATTGAACCTCAAATATCTCAATATACTTAATTGATCACTAGGTCACACCCTTGGGTGCTAGTACCTAAGAAACAATTTCGGTTTCATTGTTACAAACTTAACAAATTTTAGGAGTTTGGACATTTGTTAGTCAAAATTATCCCTTGTTTACGAGATTAGGTCTACTTTGGTCCTTTAAAATATAATGTAGAGCATCTTTAATTGTTAAAGTTTGCTAAAATAGAGCACCTTTGGTCCAACTATCATAATGAACTTAAAAAAATTAAGGGTGCCCATAAAAAACCACTATAAAAACACATGATCGGAACAAATGACCGACCGACAAAATTGAAAGACTTAGGCGGTTTGATCCCAATTTTTTTTTTTAAATAAACCGATTAAGTGGTTCGACAACCGAACCCCCCGAGACCCCCCCCCCCAATTTTTTTTTTGTAAATCATTGAGCTTAAAATTTTTTTTTTGGCCAAAAGTTGAGAAAATAAAAAACCGACCGAGCTCGATCAATTTTTTAATAATTTATTTTAATCTAAAAAATAGATCGAGCTTGTCGATTTTCTCGATTTTTGGGTCAACAAATATTGACCGAGCTTGGCCAATTTATTTTAAAAATTTGAGATCCAATTGATTGAGTTGGTCATTTTTTCGGTCAGTAGTCGGTCAATTTTTAATCAATTTTTACCGTGTTTTGATAGTCACCGTTAGTTTTTAAGTCAATTTTGTTAGTTGGACCAAAGGTACTTCACTTTAAAAACTTAAGGAACTAAAGATGCTCAAAATTATATTTAAAGGACCAAAATAAACCTACTCCCATTGATAATCAACAATTGTGATTAAAAACTTTTTTTTTTTTTTAAAAAAATTTTTTATTTTTGATTTTCCATTATGTGTTCGGTACCCGCATTGGAGCTCAACTATATCCGGATACGCGCCGCGTAGGGCCGCATATGGGGGAAACATTCCCTATCGAGATTTTTTTTCATATCAGGGCTTGAATCGAGACCTCTGGTTTCTAATAAGGGAAAAGGGTCAAAATACCCATCTACTTTGGGAAAAAGACTAAAAATATCCTCCATTATAAATTTGGGTCAAAAATACCCCTCATGCCATTAAAGTTTTCAAACATACTCGTCTTAACGGAAATTGCTAACATAATCCGATTTCATTTTTAAACCCGACCCAACTAAGTAAAAAACTCATGTGAGTTACCCGCTCTTGTGCCTAGTGGCTCCAGATGTAGGACTCGGGAAAAAGTTGGTCGCATATGATTTTTTTATGTAGTTGGATCGTGTTTAAAAATAAAATCGGGTTATTTTTGATGATTTGGGGATTTTAGTTAAGATAGGGTATAATTGAATACTTTAATGATGGAAATAGTATTTTTTATCCAAATTTGTAATGAATGGTATTTTTAGCGATTTTGCCAAAGTAAAGGGGCATGTTTGACCCTTTACCCTTCTAATAAAGAATGGATTTACCAAATATAATGAAATAAAAGGATTGCTAAAATAGAAAATGTGAAAACCCTGATTAGCCTGCTGTAAAACCTCAGGACGTCACGGTCCCTACTCATCCAGGCCGCTGTGCAGTGAATTGGTGTTTGGTATCAAAGATGGAGTACGTCAATCCCGAAGGTCTTCGTTTAGATGGTCGCCGTCCCATGGAGGTTCGTTTCCCTCTTTACACTTACACTTCTATCTCATCACTTAATTTCATGTTAACTTCATTGTGTTATTGTTTTGACTCGTCTTATACCTGGCCATTTTACTTTCAGATGAGACAACTTCGTGCTGAAATAGGGGTTGTGTCAAGAGCTGATGGGTAACCCCACTAACACTCTTCTTTCTACCTCCATTATTGTATTGCCCTGCACTAGCTTCAATATAACCACTGTTTTTTCATTGGAATCATGTAAACAACAACATACCCAGTGAAATCCCACAATGTGGGGTTTGGGGAGCGTAAAGTGTACGCAGACCTTACCCCCTCGGAAGGTAGGGAGGCTGTTTCCTAAAGACCCTCGGCTCAAGAGAAAACATGACGAAAAAAGGTCAGATCAGGACAAGCAGCTCAAAGCAGTATGAAAATGAAACTAACGAAAGTGAAAAAGTCATGATAAAGCAGTCTGAAAAAAAGAGCAGTAGCTACCACCGATAAATAAGATAATCGAAGTACAAGAAGCAACAGATAGTAGCAGGAATGAAAGGACAATAAATTATAGAGCAAATCTGCGACGAATTGGAATCATGTAAACATATGCAAAAAAAAAACCCTCCAGGAAGTTTATATACATTTGAACTTCTCTATAACCGCGTCTTTTGTCCCAATATTTTTTGGTTGCTATAGCAAAATGCTGTTATAGAGAACATATAAGATAGCATAACATGAAAAAGTTCCAAATATAGCTCGCCTGTTATAGTTGAATGTCATTATAGAGAGGTTTACACCTGTTTTTGCACCAAGAGCATTAGATACATGACATTGTATTCTGAATAAAAGTTTTCAGAACTTCAATGTAGCTAGTTTATATGTAAATTTATAACTACTTTTTCTTTGAGTTAAATTAAATTGGTTTGGTGCAAATATGGATAAGTTTTTTCCTGAGTCAACTGACTCTATCTTTTGGATATGCCTTTGATTGCTAGCATGTTGACTGCTACAGCCCGCATCATTTTGAACCTGAAACTGAGTTTGTTTACTTCAATTATTTGCAGTTCCGCTTCTTTTGAAATGGGTAATACCAAAGTCATTGCTGCAGTTTATGGTCCTAGGGAGGTAAATTCACATCACACTCAATCTGCTGATTTGGCTCTTTTTGGATTATGAATCAAATAGAATTGCTGTTTGTTTGCATTATTGAAAAGGAGAAGTGATGGTTATGGTCTTTGAACTGAAAAATAAAGGAGGAAAGTTGATCATGTAAAATAGCAGTTTGTGACATTGTCTTCACGGTGGAGGGAATGTGGCTTGGTAAAACAAGAACTTAACTTTTGAGATGTGGGGTGGCGGAAAGGGAATATAAAAAAATTATGTGGATAAAGGCATGGCCTGTTTGTAGTTTAGTCTTTTGCAGTAAGTTCTCTAAGAAGCCTTGTTAAATGGTCATTGATAGGCATGCGAATGGCTAGGGCAACCCCCAATAAAAGATATTAGCGGAGTTAACCAAGAACTGATCACTGAGCCAACAATATACTCAGTAGTCTGTGTGTGTACTTTTGAACTTGAACCAAATAATTAGAATGAAATGAACTAAGGGTAAAACTTGTTTTTGAAAAAGATATGCTGCTCAAGAGTGTCTATCCAGTTTCCTTTTCCTAGTACTTAGGACTCGGGCTTGTCTTCTAAGTTTCCTGATAACGCAAATCTTCAATAATAGGGACTTCTATTTAATTATTAAGGTTTTCTGCGAATCTTTTTCTGCGCATATGTTTTTTTTTTAATTAGGTGGAATCATGTCTTAGGCTCTTTTTCTTGTCATTTTCTGCAGTTATCACTTGTCACATGAGTACTTTCAGTTGTCGAGAGAATGGCATGGTTATAGATTATAGAAGACCTAAATGTGCTAATCATAGCTTTATCTTTAAGGTTATACATGACTCTTGTCCGAAGTCAACTGAGTAGCTTGGGAATGATTGTGATAATAAACATTTTATTAAATTTAATTGGCTAACATGTGTGTAAGAATATGGATTTTATTGAGAAATTTCAGTCATAGTATTTTTGTCTTCTTATGCCCCACCCTCCCCAGATACACTGGGTATGTTGTTGTTGTTATTATTTTTGTTTTTGAGTCCATGCTCGCTGATAAAAGGTTTTTAGCCTACCAGGGAAAAAAGGAAATAAGATACTGCTATTGTAAGAGACTTCGGCACTTCGTCCGTTTTGAATGCTTTGTCAATTTGTGAAGTGCAACTGCAAATTTATGCTTGCCTTCAGGCATCTTCTCCATAATTTATTTGATTTGTTGTCTTCGTGTCAGCTGGCCCTGCGGTAATGAGTTTATTGAATGAAAAGAGCAGATACAATAACTAGGCTATAAGCTTTATCACAGAGACTTAAAAGTTTGAAACACATACTTGTTATGTCTAAATGCCAAGTAGTCTTCAACATAGAAAGTGTTATGTATAAATGTGTTTATCAAGGATTAGAATAAGCGGGAGAAATTGTGTAAAAGATGTTTTTACCATTGCACCAAAATTAATATCTGTATGTGCTAGCGTGTCAAAGTTATAACTGTCACCAAAACCTCTGTTGTTGCTGAAAAAGAATAGTGTCCTCGGGAGTTCAAGTCGAATTTAAGGATCCTAGACATGTTGAGTGTAGTATGGTTGCATCATCGCAACATACTGCTTGAACAGCATTAAGCTCAATCATAAAAGATGCCATCCAGTCCAGTTTTTGCGGAAGAAAGCTCCTAAGGATACTGGATGTTTAGCTATATAGACAATCAAATTACTGCTTTGTTTTCCGTAGGTGCTCAGTGCCTTGAACATCCAATAAGGAAAAGCTGGGAAAATTTACAGTTGATGCTTTTATTTTTGAAGTCAGAGAGTATCACACTGAGATGCAAATTGGCTAGATGTATTATCAAAAAAAAAAAAAAAAAAAAAAAAATTGGATAGATATTCGTAAGCTGGTGTACATGCACATTTACAAAGAATATCTAATCACTACCACTTTGATCAATGATAACAGTGTTAGTCTTAGTTTTGCCCTATATAAAAGGTTTATTCAAATGTCTCAATTGTTAGTTTCATTATTCAGGTTCAGAACAGGAGCCAACAGATGAATGACCAGGCCCTGGTAAATTACCTTTCATGATGAATTCTTAGAGTGCAAGCTGGATCACCTTAAAAGTGAGATGATATGATCTTTCCCTTGGCACTCTTTTAGGTACGATGCGAGTATGGCATGGCTAATTTCAGCACTGGTGATCGCCGGAGAAAAACAAAGGGTGACAGGTGATTCCATTTTATCTTCTCAAGTCCTGCTTTTTATGTGTTTTCACCAATGCGATGATCAAAAAAACATCTGCAAGCGTGCTTCAAAATTCAATGGACTATATCCTCCAGAACTGGTGGTGGTTTTCCCAGCTCTGGGCCGAAGCGATTAGTGGTTCAAGAGATGGAAGGCATGATAGAGCATTAATTGTAATTGGATGGATAAGGAAAAGTATGCTATAGGCCCAGGGTTTTGGTCTAGTGGTAATTCGTAAGAGCATAGCTAGTGATGTGTGGGTTTGGCGCTTGTCGCAGGTTCAAACCCTGCCACAGACACAAGCCTAGTATTTAAGTTGAGAAGGGTAGAGGGGCTGCCTTCCGCCGATTTTAAACCTTGCGCCATTAGTCCTCGGGGATTTCTTGGTTATTAAATAAAGATATTCTATAACCAAATGGAAGACTTTGGGACCGTTAACTGGTCCAGCCATGAAAGGTGCTGCTAGGATACTAGGATAGTAACTCTAGTCTGAAGTAGAAAAGTAAGCAAAATTCTAGGAGTACAGGTACTGCCCAAAGAATAACCTTTTATAGTAAGCCTGCTTAAGGCGGCAAATAACAAATTTTCCACAGACAATGCAAAAATTATCTTGAAACAAAGCTAACTAGTTGACACAGTTCATGAATCACTGATCTTAGTTCGTCACTTCATAGTTTATCATCTATGATTACCTGCAATTACTATGAAAAATTATTCAATCTATGATTACCACAATTAACTAAGAAAAAGTATTCAATCCGTGTGACTTCTGGTTACATGATGTCATTTTGATGATAGCTTTGTTTCCCATTTGTAGGAGGTCCACAGAGATATCTCTTGTTATTCGCCAGACAATGGAAGCTTGCATATTGACGCACCTGATGCCTCGCTCTCAGGTTCCGAGGTCCACTTAATATTTTTAACTTTAATAAGTCATGGAGTCTGACCTCCATTTACAATTTCCTGATTTTCAGATAGACATTTATGTCCAAGTTCTCCAAGCAGATGGAGGTAAGCAGAATAGTGATTTAGTGTTCTATTCTTCTATTATATTCCTCCATAACTAAGCAGAATATATATTTAGAATATATAATAGCTGCCTGGCGCTGCATGCAGCCCATCTATTGCAGCTCTTCTATTCTATTTTTCCTCTAGAAGCACAGTTTAACTAAGTTTTGTGCATTATTTAGGTACAAGTTCAGCATGCATAAATGCTGCTACACTGGCACTAGCTGACGCTGGGATTCCCATGCGTGATCTTGTCACATCGTGCAGTGCTGGATACCTGAATAGCACGCCACTTCTTGGTAAATTAATTCTGAAAATTTTAACTGATTTTCCGGTTCCTTATTTCGAACTGATATCATTCTTTTCCAGTATTAATATGTGACTGATCTAGATGAGATTACTTGTTAAACAGATCTAAACTACTTGGAAGACAGTGCTGGAGGCGCTGATGTCACTGTAGGAATTTTACCTAAGTTGGACAAAGTGACCCTTCTGCAGGTTTGTTAACTCCTTAATGGCAGTAACGATTGAAATAAGGGTTTTGTCCCGTTGAATCAATGAATAACCATCTGTGGTGCAGATGGATGCTAAACTACCAATGGATATTTTTGAAAATGTCATGCAATTAGCAGTTGAAGGCTGCAAAGCAGTGGAAAGCTACATCCGGGAAGTAAGACTGACAACTCATTGCCTTCTTCCCAACTTCAAATAATTGTTTCCGCAAAATTTTCTACTATCAGCATCTCCTGTTGCTCCTTTTCAGATATTGTTGGAAAATACCAAGACATTGGAGATTCGCCGAGGTGTATAGCTCTTAAAAGTCTGAGGAACTTTTATTGAATTTTTGGTAAAATCATACTCTTCCTGATTATATAATGCATTGAACTTTTTTGGTCAACATTGCTAATGTTTTCTTCTAGGAAAATGAGAAGCAAAGAAAATTTGTGAGAGTCTATTGCTGGTTTCTTCCATATTATTCTCAAAGAATTAGAAGAAAAAGACATATTTGATCTCTTCTTTCCTTTTTGCCCCCGGGGTGGGGGGTGGGGTCTTAAGGGTGGTTTTTAGAATTGAAAATATATTCAGTCAAGTACCATGAGCTTTTTTTTGGTTACAAGTAACTGAAGATTGGTAAGGAAAAGCTTGTACTATTATACTTCCTGAGTAATAATAAATATCGCAATGAGAGCAACATACATGCTAGTCTTATCGAGTTCATTTAATTAGTCCGATGGAGATAGCTAATATATAGCAAAATCTTCAATTTTAGAAAACGAAAGGTCTTGTCATGTTCTAGCATAAACTGGTAATTTTCAGGTTTGATGTAGTAAAATGGTGTCTCAGATTTTCTCTGCGTGCTGTTTCTAGAGTAATATATGAAAATAGCCAGTAGGACTAAAATAGTGTAAGCCAAATTAAGAAACTGCAATTTATATATTTTAATCACTACGTAATCTAATTCTTCTACCTTCTCGGCATGGTAAAATACTTAGAAAGTAGGCTGTCTTTTCCTATTTAATTCTTGTAAAGTAGAAGGTACATACTATGCCGATTCTTTTATCCCCAGTTTATTATCTTTGTTTCCAGTTTGCTACAGATGCTTAAGGCAAAAATGGGTCCTGGTTGTGCTACTGCAATCTTTTCGAAGACGGTGGATCAAAAAGTTTGATGTGCAAATCAGCGAGAGCCTGTGGAGCAATTATCTCCCCTAATGTCTTTTTTAGTCATGTCTCAGTGCTCGTAGGATGTGTATTTTATGGATCCTTATTAAAATTGAAGATTAATATGCAAGATAAGAGTTATTTTTTAACTGTATCAAAGAACTTCAGGTATGGTAGACCATATGTGAAGTCAATTGTTTACTTTGTTCCTAACTTGTCTTTAAAGTAAAACGGCTTTTGCGCGTTAAGGTATCTTAATAAAGATGGATTATTTTGAAGTGTATTGGAGTCCGGAGAAGATGGCCAGAATTAAGAATTTTATCGACCACTAGAAAGTACAGGTCTTTCATGATTAACATCAGTACACTTGCCAAATTAATCTTCAGATTAGATTAAAGCAAAATAGCTTTATTTAAGTATTAAACAGAAAATTCAATCAAAAGATATAAAGTGGCAGCATTGAATGAAGCTATGCGGTGTATACTCCAAACCACAGAAAAGTTTGATCTTCTCTTCACCAAAATGACATTAAGTCATCAAGACTGCCAGTTACACAAACCTGAAAATACTAATGCAATACAGAAAACTTTACTCTTCAAAAGACAAACACCAAGAAGCCATTCCAAAAATCGACAGGCTTTGGTGGTTCATGACAGCAGTTTAATGACTAATGTATAACACCTCATTACATCATCATTAACAAGTACATAAACCTAGTATAGAGTTTACAGTCCCTCATTAAGCTGTTGAGCCTTTACTGAAATGTTTCTGCCCAGACTTAGAAGGATTAAAGATCACAGAAACTCGATGGAACGACGACAAGCTCGACACGACCGGTCCATTCCTCTCCTGGCTTCAATGTGATGGGTTTCTCTATTGATGCTCCATCAACACAAAGCATCTGCTTATACTCCTCGTCGCCAAAATCGGCCATTGCTTTGGCTTTCTTCTCCCATGGATTCCACACCACTGTGAAAAGACATAAAAATAGATGCCAAAAGGTTTTAGCTATACAAATTAGAGTTGGTAAGATCTTTCATGCTTCTTTGGCAACTTCTACCATCATGCATTAATGCACCAAAAGTTTCTATAACACTACAAAATATCTTGTCAATGTCTGAAGCCCTTGTAATGATGCTACATTCCTTGCATAGTTATTGCCAATGGAGGAAGTACCCCTCTCGAGATTACAGATATTATCAGGTCTGTTAAGAGAATAGTGCATGACTCGAGATACAAAAGTAAATCATGGTAAAAATATGCCTTAAGGGTACAGCGGGTGGGTGTTAGTGGATACTTCCAATTGAGGACATTTTCCGCCTCCATGTTAAATTGACGAGACTTACCAGTATCTGGCAATCCTTCCTTCCTAATCAGGTATGTTCGTTTCCTTTCATGATCAAGAACAGCAATGCGATTTGGAGAACTAAGGTATACACGGTCAATCTGTAAGAAAATGAATACTTCTTAATCCTACAATAAAAGGAACACCTTACATTTGAAAGAAGGATCAATCAATAAAGGTAGAAATAATGCCGTCAGAAGAGGTGAACACTGAGGATCTCAACTTCTTCCAAATAAAATTCAGAAACAACAAAAGATGTTAAGATTCAAAAAAGTGAAAAGGAGCAAACAGATTAAGAGACCGAGGTATGCATGCAAATCGGGACTTCTATCATGCTTTACCAAATTAGATGTAAATCACAAAGACAAGAAAAATCAAGTAGTTATCAACAAATACAGCTAGAACAAATTAAAAATGTTTAACAGGTCAGAATTAATATACTTACATCAAGAAAGAGTCTCTCTATTTGGGGACAATTCTTCACAAAGAAAAGAATATCCATGGGTTGACAAAGCTCAATCCAAGTCATTGAAGTTCCTTCAAATTCTAAAGATAGTACTCCATATCTCTGTATTCAGAATCCACATATTTAGAGGAAAGCCCCTAAATTAAATTAAAAAAAAATTTACTCCCTCAGTGTATATAAGTTAAATAGGCGAAGTACTATTATTTTACCTCAAGAAGAGTATGGTTAAATGAGAGTCTGAACATTTTTCAATGCTTCCGTCAAATCATCCCTTTCACTTAATGTTGAAGCCCTTTTGTGGCACCAAAATCCAAGATCACATCTCTTAATCTTATGACCATTGGCTCAAAAAACTTGATTTTGTTAATCTCACCACTCTAATGAAATGTGCTAAGACTTGGAGTATCAATAGTGACCAAAATTATGTCACTACAATGCCTAATCGAAAGAGTTCTAAACTTATTCGAACCTTTAATTGTAAGTTCACCAATAAAAGAACAACCCTCTAAAGTCAAATATTCAAGGACCACACAACTTGAAAACAACCTTTTGATAAAATAAGGTGGGACGCGAACTTTAGTTAGACTAAGATTTCAAGAGTCGTAAACCTTTTAATTTTGGCGATAGATATAAGTCACAACAGATCAATTTTAGAACACAGAGGGTTTCAACATCGATGAAACCATAATGCAGCTAATTTTAAACTTATAAGCAACCTGCATTCTGGTTTCATTGACGTTGAAACTCTCCATGTTCTAATATTGATCTGTTGTGACTTATATCTGTCGCCAAAATTAAAAGGTTTACGATTTTTGAAATCTTAGTCTAACTAAAGTTCGCGTCCCACCTTATTTTATCAAAAGGCTGTTTTCAAGTTGTGTGGTTCTTGAATATTTGACTTTAGAGGGTTGTTCTTTTATTGGTGAACTTACAATTAAAGGTTCGAATAAGTTTAGAACTCTTTCGATTAGGCGTTGTAGTGACATAATTTTGGTCACTATTGATACTCCAAGTCTTAGCACATTTCATTAGAGTGGTGAGATTAACAAAATCAAGTTTTTTGATCCGATGGTCATAAGATTAAGAGATGTGATTTTGGATTTTGGTGCCACAAAAGGGCTTCAACATATAAGTGAAAGGGATGATTTGATGGAAGCATTGAGAAATGTTCAGACTCTCATTTAACCATACTCTTCTTGAGGTAAAATAATAGTACTTCGCCTATTTAGTTTATTTAACTTATATACACTGAGGAAGTAAATATTTTTTTTATTTAATTTAGGGACTTTCACCTAAATATGTGGATTTTGAATACAGAGATATGGAGTACTATCTTCAGAATTTGAAGGAACTTATTAATCCGACTGACGTGGTTACATAAAGCACAAAAAAAGATCACCTCTTGTCTTTCTCAGGGCTCATTATAAGGGGTCCAAGATTGTGATAGGGTTGTATATAGAGTCACTCTTGAAGATATCTTAATAATGCCACCATGAAATTCATGATATTTCATCTGTCATCTATAACCACATAGTTTTGAGACGATGTAGCTTGATTGATAAATATACCTCAGATTCAAAAGTTATGGCATCTCCTTGTTCTGTAAAGCGTTCTTTCTGGCACAGATTGTCTAGATAGTCCAGTGTTTCTAAACCTTCGATCCTTATTTCACTGTGGATAAGATTCATGTAATAGTCTAAGATATTGGAAAGAACAGAAATCATCAAATTATTGTGCAATCACGATATAAAACAAAATGGCTTTTTCTTCTCTGAAATTCGAACAGCTACAATATTTCCGCCGAAAAGAAGTACAAAGACGTTGGGAAGTGATAAACTCATAAAAAGGGAGTAACATACCTTATGTCGGAAACAGAGAAATATGTGTGATAAGCAAAAGAGAAGCTGAATTGTTTGCCGTTGATGTTTCTAATACGAGATATCAAGGACAAACTTCCATCTGATGCCAGCGTAACCCGAAGACGAAACTCAAAACTAGAAAGTAATAATGAAGAGACTCATCAGCAACTTCGAAAGCTATAACTGTAAGAAACCAAGTAAACATAGAAGTGACTTTTGACATGAAATACAGTCAAAAGTTGTCTTTCATTTTTAGCATGGAAGTACTTCACTTTCATATCTATCTATGAATTATTTATGATATCATGGTGAAAACAATCTTGAGAGTTTGACGAAACTGAAAGCATCCAAGTATGCTAACTTCAATCTGTTCTTCCATTTTAGATATTTATATAAATGATTTCATGACCAGGTTCTCGTGAAATTAAAGTCTATATGCATTTAAGTTAAAACAATCGCAAATTTTGATACGGTCAATAATAGCTATTGATTCAATTTTGATACGGACAGCTAATAGGTTTAGATTCAATATCTGAAGCTCCATACTGAAACCAACTAGAGTTTGATATTTATATAAATGATTTCATGACCAGGTTCTCGTGAAATCACTTTCAAATCCAAAGAGGAATCTGAGATATAAAGTCTATATGCATTTAACTTAAAATAACCGCAGATTTCGATACGGTCAATAATAGCTTTTGATTCAATTTTGATATGGACAACGAATAGCTTAGATATTTATATAAATGATTTCATGACCAGGTTCTCGTGAAATCATTTTCAAATCCAAAGAGGATTCTGAGATATAAAGTCTATATGCATTTTAAGTTAAAACACCGCAAATTTTGATAAGGTGAATAATAGCTTTTGATTCCATTTTGATATGGACAATGAATAGCTTTAGATTCAATATCTGAAGCTCCGTACTGAAACCAACTAGAGTTTGAAGACCATACCCGTGGGGCCAGAACTTGAGATCATCTTCTGAAGGTTTGAGCAGCAAGTCAATGAAAGATTTTCCTTGTGGGTCATATGAGTCTAAAGATGGAGGGTCATCCTCAATGGTCCAGATTTTGTTTCTTGCGAATCCAAGTTGCTCAAGTGCACCACCATTTCCATACTGCAGAATAATTTAGATAGCCATACAAAATGTTGGACAGTACTCAGTGCAAGTAATTCAAGAAGATAGATAGAATTGCACATTCAAAGGTACCTGTGGAAAGCAAACAGAGATTCCTCCTCGTGTTGCTTTTGGAGACTTGAAGATGCTCTAAAACATAAGAGCAAAATTAGAATAAGAAACAGAATCAGCTTTCACACTTGTTCAATTACAAATACGGCTTTTGAAAAGCGCATAACATTGCGAGTAAGAAATAGATGATGCAACTTATATGTATCAAATTGAAATTGTAGGACAAAGCACCCTAATGAGTCAACTTTGCACATTTTTGCTGAGTCTTGTCTACAACATTAGAGAAACCTCTAATTCCAACCGTTACACCAGAGACAAGTGATAAGAACTTAAAGGGAACTTGATAAAATTTAAAAAGAAAATAGAACTTAAAGAAAGAGCTCCAATCTTAGAATCTTTAGATCTCCATTGCTAGCCAAAATACTAGTTTTACTCATAAGAATTAACTGCTAGTAAAATGGAAAACCCCACCTTACTGCTGTTGAATAGGAGCTCTTCCCCTCGTTCATTCCGCCAAGAAGTAACTTGTCCTCCTTGCAAGCTAACCTGAATTAAAGGAAATTGTCATAACCATGGGGGTTGGTGGGGGTTAAAAGTCTGCTAATCGGGGATACCATTCTAAGCAAAAGCAGTTAATAATAACATTAAAGACCATGTAATTGACTGGAGATCTAAAAGACCATTTCTTCATAAGTGATCTAACAGATGCTTTTAGAATCATAAAATCATTAGATCTAATTAAAGTAAGAGGAGTTTACGGAATCTAACCCGCGCAGAGGCGCCCTGAGGGTTCCGAAGCACAACCTGATCAATCCCATTCCAATCTTTTGTTACTTCAATTGCTGCTGTATGATCCCAAACTGCTGCATAATGCCCCATTTGCAAAGCACTTTTGCCCTAAAACTGCTGCCAACAATGAATGGACAAATGGCTCCTATATATTGGGAGTTTTTTGACTATCTTAAACAAAATCCTTCCTGGATTCTTGTAATCTAGTGAACCCAAAATATAAATAGCCTTCTATAATCTGCTTTTTCTATCCTGAACCTTATCAAAACCTCTCACATTCAATGTACATTTACTCAAATCAGACTTTCTTTTATCAGCAAATCAAACTTCAAATAGCAACATCAGCTTCTCAAGCTACCTCAAGAAACCAACAAAATGGGACATTTGGCAACTGCATAGAAGTACTCAACATCCTAGCTAAATTCACGGTGAGGGCATGTGATATTTTTACCTAAGACAAAACAAAAGTAAATCTTATAAGTTAATGGATTAACAAACATACAAAAATGGAAAATTTTACTTTAATAACTAACTTCTATTAGTTCTAACATAGACCACAAAATTCTCAAAACAAGATAAAATCCCAAGTTTCAAAACTCTCAAAAGATTTATTAAATCAAGAAACCATTTGTAAAAATAAAAAAAATAAAAAAAATAAAAAAAATAAAAAAGTGAAAATGTACCTAATATTTCCAGATATTACCAACTGAGGCATCAAACTTCCAAATAAAGAAAACCCCATTTCAAGGAAGCAAGAAAATATGAATAAAATAAAGGAAAAACATAAAGATCTAGACTTCATTCAATGCACAGAGAGGGGAATGGAGTGTAATGCAAACAAGCAGGGAAGAAGAAGTTAACAGTGCATTAATTAACAGCAATTAAGACTTAATAGTAGAATAATAAAGGTATAAAACCTGGCCATATAGCAGGCAAAACATGGAAACATGGAAAGAGCTCAAGTATAATACTGCATTAAGAATTAATGGGGTGAAGCAAAAATTGAATCTTTCTATATTTTCTGACTGGGAGATAGGAAGAGGTACAAGTTGATGTACAAATGAGGTCAAGATTTAGAAATAAAAAGGGAGGGATTTTCATGGACTGACAATTCAATTTTCATTTATCATCTGAGGCTTGGAAAATATAAAAGAAATGTAAAAAAAAAGAAGTTAAATTAATTAGATAAATGCATGAGAGCTGAGGTGTATTTGAGTTACCTCAGGTGGGAAGGGGGGACAGTGAGAGCTGGCAATTAGCAAACTTGAAAGGACTCCACTTGGAACAATCAACGTTATTTAAGGGGACTCGTTTGCACACGATTTTTTTTTTTAAAAAATTATATTTTCAAAAGATTATTTGATTAATTATTTTCAAGGAAAATGCATATCCTGTTGTAAAAACAATTCTTAAGGAGAAAAGGATTTAGCTTGCGGCGTGTCAAAGATATTATCTTTGAAAAAAACAAAATTCATAAACACAAGGAATAATATTGTTAGACATATCTCTTAAAATTCAACAAACTCTTCTAATAAATAACTGAGAACAGAAACAACAAATTTCAAGAAAGAAAATCAACTTTCTGAGAAACTTATATCGATTTGTGTTAACCAAATAGTGTATATATAGGTGTTTCCCCAACGGCTAGTAACGGATAACTTGACTGCATTAAATATAGATAAAATAATTCACTAAATAATATAGGTGTAAAAAAATATATTAGAAAAAGATATTTACAAATCAATGACGGACATTCCCTTTGAGATAACACGATTTTTTTCAACATATCCAAAAGCACATCCTATCTTTCAAATATTTTTTCAACTCAACTACAAGTACTATCATTTCCCCCCTCAAATATTACTCAATTTATGTCCAAACGCCTACTTATATATATGCTTGCTTAACTTGATTTTTTGCTTAACCATGATTAATTAACATAAACGGTATATGCACTAGTTCCAAGTCCTCCATATGTCTTAATTTATCAAAAAAAAGAAGAAGTCATATTTCCTGATTTATAAACACTTTAGTTTTAAACTAGTTTTAGGGTAAGCTTTTCCAAGATACTGTTAATGAGGGATGCTTTGTGTATTGGGCTGTCTTTTTTCTATTTTAGCTTTAAACATCTCATTTTATCTTTAGCAAAATGATTTACAACTATAAATATATTTATGACTTGTTTTAAATCATAAATTTCAAGAGACTTTCTTTATTTTTTGAAGTACGTGCTCAATTAACACCACCACGTAAACTAGAGCAGAGGAGCGATATTTTTCCCTAGTACTCGAGTTGTCCCAATGAAAATGACATGGTTAAAATTTAGAGAGTGAACGATTTTTTTAATTACGATTTTTAGAATTTATTTCCGCAAAAAATATGATTTATAATATTTTTAATGTACACATTATTCCCAAAAAAGTTTTAAAATGTTTTCTTTCTTTCTTTCAATCTTAATTGTAACTAAAGGTAATTTATTGATCATATCCTTATTTTAACATTGCCCTCTAATCTCAAGGAAAAGAGATAGACTCGGACAGGAATCCCCTCTTCTCGTCATCAATTGAGAAAAAATGTATAAAGAGATTATAATTTGTCGAAGCTAATGCAGATTTGACTAATAATAGAACACAATGAATATATTCAAAGAACCATATACGTGTTATCAACTTGTCAGATTAAGATTTAAGGTGTGTTTGGAAAATGTATTTTATTTTTTCATATTTAATTGGTCAAAATATTTTGAAAAATACTTTCTCTAGAAAGCTAAGTTAACGACTTCCCTAATAAAAGTAAGAAAAAATAAGTTTTATAAGTGACATTTCAAGTTCATTATCTTCTCAACACCTCCAATGTTGCTACTACCCGACCCCCAAGCCCCGACTCCCCAACCCACCCTCACAGTATTTTTTGGATTATACATAAGCACTTTTGGGATAAAAAAAATTTAACTTACCTTTTTTTTTTTTTTTTTTTTTTTTTGACAATTTTACTTACTTATCATTCATTAGCACATAAGTGAAGAAACCACTTATTCTCAAAGAAAACATTTTCCCGCAAAATATTGTTTTTTTTTTCTAAGTATCAAACACACCCTTAGTTGTTAATTTCACCCTTATATTAGATCCGTGTGTATCAAGATTTTCTTACTAGAATTAGAGAATTTTGTTGCAGTTCTCTTAACTTGTCTTGTAAGAGAAATTTTTTAGTACTACATGAATGGAATGAACCTCAATAAAGCGAAATAGATACGTAAGTTCATACACTAATACCACCAGTCCGCCAAGCCTCAATTAAATGATTGATCAATTATAGCAAAAAGAATATTATCCATCTGTCTTGTGGAAGTCAAAACAGAGTAATTGAAGTTGGAATTGAAGGGGCGCTAAGAGCCTGTTTGGATGGGCTTATTTTAAGCAGTTTATAAGCTGCAAACAGCTTATAAGCTGCTTAAAATAAGTTAAGTCAAATGGGCTCAATTATTTTTTTGAGCTTATCTTAAACAGAAAATGATTTTAAGCTGATCAGCCAAACACTCAAAAAAGCTGAAAACAGGTTATAAGCAACTTATAAGCCAATCCAAACGGACTCTAAAGGATTTGACCCGATACTTAATAAGTGGATTGCATGAGGTTTCGCTTTAATTTTCAGTGGAAGCGAAAAAAGAAAAAAAAAACTACAATGCGATTTTTTTCAATATGTCAAGCCTTAATAGGGAGAGTTACCTGATACCTACATGATAATAAATAGCAAGTATCCCATGAAAATATAAACTGCACCACAAGTTGTCCCAGACATTATGATTATTATAAGAACTTGGAAATTAAAGGACGCAAGTTCGGAGCAAGGATATATGAAGAAGCATCACAGTAAACCATAAACCAAGTATTTTTATAGAAATATGGTGCGTTGTCTTCTCCACGAGAGTCTCATAGTTTATCATGTGCTTCTCTAACTTTTGCCCATCAAATATCAGACATGATTGTTTCCTCATCTAAATAAGAAATATTTCTTTAGATTTGTGCCATGTTCAAGATCTATACAAACTTAAAAATTCTGTGTTTTTTTTTTTTTTCAAATTTCTTTCAGTGCATATACATAGTTTGACTTATTATTATTATTATTATTATTATTATTATTATTATTATTATTATTATTATTATTATTTTAATACTCTATTTATCACTAGGCAGTGTACGGTGTACCTAGTGGCAAACTCATAATTTGACTTTGTGGTTGGACATTGGATGATTTTTTTCTTAAGGCATTTTCCGGCTAAGAATTAGACTAGCATTATATTACTTAATCGACAAAATTTGGGAGTTCTCAAGTTACGCAAGAATTTGACTCTTAAGTTTACAAATACAGTCTTGACTCATATATACCACGATTATTTTCGTTCAGGGTGTACAATAAAATAACGTAAAGAAACTCATATATATATATATTTCACGATTGAGTCTGTTGTGATACAAACTCAAGATCCTCAGCCTAGTGGAGTTGAAAAACCAAATGCCTCAATAGTGTCACAAGTCCAAGAAAGCAGTGGAGTTGAAAAATCAAATGCACCAATGGTGTCACAAACTCAGAAAAGTACTACACCTGCTCAGCAACAACCACTGAGGACTATTGCACAAGGGAAAAAACTTGTATTGCAAACTAATCAGCTGCCCTCAAAGCAAACAAAGTCCTCAACACAACAACAGAGTAGTAGTACCCTTCCTATCATACCAAATATAAGTGTCGTGGGCCCAGGGTTGGTTCGGATTTTTAAACACCAAACCAAACCAATTGCGTCGGGTTTTTAAATTTATACACCAAACCAAACCAATAAAATTCGGGTTTTTCAACCTCGGGTTTTCTCGGGTTATTCGGTTTTTCGGATTTTTCGGGTTTTTTTTTTCCGAATAGTCTTGATACAATACATATAACTTTTACTTCAAATATTTCTGTCCTAGTAAGATACAACTATATAATTAAGGTGTTTCTTAAGAAAATAACACAAAATGTGAGAAGAGTGATAACATTGTATTAAAATATTCAACAAAACTAATAAAATCGGTTAAAATAAATATTGCTAATTAACAAGCCACAAAGAAAATGACCATAATCTAAAAATACTAAGTCATGCTAAAATAAGCACGGCTAATAAGTATTAGTTACATGAAAAAAGAAAAAAACTTAAGTTATGTATTTTCACTCTCTAAACTAATTATGCAAAACTAAAGAATAGATATCCAACATTATTGTTATTCCTAGTGGTAAATTGAATTTCTTTTGTTAGCGTTAGTGTTGATTTGGTTTTGGTTTGAACTTTATTTGAGTTACAAATATCCATAGGATATAAAACTTATTGACATTCAAAATTCGAAGTTCAAGCTTGAATAATATGACAATAGATTAAAAAACTACAAAAAAAATAAAAGAAATATCTATAAATTCCATTACAAATAAATATTTTTATGTATAAAATATTTTAAAAATTGAATACATGTAATGTCGGGTTGGTTTGGTTCGGTTTGACTTTTTAAGTTAAAACCAAATCAAACCAATTATGATCGGTTTTTTTTTTTCAACACCAAACCAAGTCAAACCAAACCACTAGTCGGGTTTTTTCTCGGGTTGACTCGGTTTATCGGTTTGGTGCGGTTTGTCGGCTTACTTTGTACACCCCTAATACCAAATAACCAAAATTGCAGCCCTAAGTTGAACAATGCAAACTTCCCCAGCTTGAGTTTTGGTACAGCAAAGATAGATAATCCCCAAAGTGCCAAATATTATAGACCTATAGCTTGTTGTACAATGTTGTATAAATTGATCTCCAAAATCCTAGCCTCAAGAATGAGAAGATAATTCCTACCATTATTTGTGACACTCAAGCTGGTTTTGTTCCTGGAAGGAAAATAAGGGATAATATCCTTATGGCACACGAATTAGTATAGTCTTATTCAAGATAACACGTATCCTCTAGATGCATGATTAATATAGATTTACAGAATAGATGCATGATTAAGATAGATTTACAGAAGGCTTATGATTCTGTAGAATGGATCTTTTTAGAACAGATGTTGATTGAGTTGGGATTCCCCGAACTCTTTACCAGATGGATACCTGAATGTGTCCAAACATTGAACTATACAATTCTAATCAATGGAGAGTCTACAGTGCCATTTAGTGCAGCTAAAGGCTTGAGGTAAGGTGATCCTATGTCATATTTCCTCTTTTCCATAACCATGGAGTATCTTAGCAGGTGTCTAGCAGGACTGAAAGACAATGCTGATTTTCAATACCACCCTAAGTGTGCAAAAGTCAACCCCACACACCTGTGCTTTGCGGATGACTTGCTTCTATTTGCCAAAGGGTAGCTGAAATTTGTCCAGGCCCTATACCAATGCTTCACTCGCTTTTTTCAAGTATCAGGTTTGCAAGCAAAACTGACTAAAAGCTCCATTTACTTTGGAGGGGTGAATCAAACGATCAAAGATAGTAGCTTGCAACATCTAGGCTTTACTATTGGAACCTTGCCATTCAAATACCTAGGGATCCCTCTGTCAACAAAGAAAGTGACCCTCATACAGTGGCAACCCCTAGTGGAGAATATAGTGGCTGAAACATCTTCATGAACGGCTAAAAAACTATCCTATGCAGGTAGGAAACAACTTGTTCAATCAGTGCTCTTTGGGATTCAAGCATATTGGGCATAACTTTTTCTTATCCCATCCCAGCCAAGATCATGAAGATGATAGAGGGGTACTGCAGAAGCTACTTGTGGTCTGGTACAAATGTTATACCTAAGAAGACATTGGTAGCATGGAGTAGAGTATGCACTCCTAAATCAGCAGGGGGCATTAATCTTCTCAATTTACATGTATGGAACCAAGCTGCTATTCTCAAAACTTGTTGGGATGTTACACACAAGACAAATAAATTATGGATTAGATGGGTTCATGCATATTATATCAAGGATCAATGGTACATGGATATGCCAGTGCCTAAACAGGCTTGCTGGATGCTTAGAAAGATTTTTGAAGCTGGATTACATTGGGACAACTGCATAGTTCCTAGATAATTGGAAAAAGTACTATAGCCCAGTTTTATAAGCAATTGTTGGGTGATATGCCTAGAGTACCTTGGAAGTGCCTGATGTTCAACAATTATGCAAGACCAAAAGCTATTTTCACTGTCTGGCTCCAAGTCTAACAGAGACTGATGACGGTTGACAGACTTACTAAATGGGTAATGCAAGTGGATACAAAATGTGTTTTATGTAACAACCAGGATGAGTCAACTGGTCACTTATTCAGGCAATGTGAATTTGCTCAAAGAGTTTGGAGTAGATTGATGGGATAGATACAAAGGCAAGCTCAAATAGACACAGACCGGAACCAGTTTCTGCATAGAACTATTGCCAATGCCAAGGGGAAATCACAGGCTGCCCAGATATACAAACTTGTTTATACTGAATTTGTGCATAACTTGTAGTTAGAGAGGAACAATCGTATATTTGAGAAACATAGGAGAAGCTGGTAGAGTATAGCTAGAGAGACTGCTATAGTTTGTAATGTTAGAGCATCTCCAGGATTTCGGAATTTATTGCAAAGTTATCAATTCTAGGATAGCTTGAGTTAGACGAGTCCTTATTTAAGATACTAGTCTGTGATGTAGTATGGTATGAAGCTGTACATATTCTTACTTGGTGATTAATAACAGGGCAAAAAACGTATATGTACATAGTAAGAGGGTATGTTTACAGAACATAACGATACTTTTCAGTTTACAAAATATATCAATAGATTTCTTATGAAATCTATACGAATAAGGTAAATTAAAAAGAAGCAAATAAAACACAGTAAATAACGTAAGGAAACTGCTTCCCTTATTTTATCCACTTTTCTCTCCGCATTCAAAATTAAGAGATATTGTTCCTTGATTTTCTCCAACTTTTGCTCCCTTATTTTATCCACTTTTCTCTCCCCATTCAAAATAAAGAGATATTATTCCCTAAATTTCTCCAACTTTTGCTCGAAAAGTCCATTCTAATCAGTAATTCTCTCATTCAAAATTCATACACAATCAATTTCTCGGTATAAATCAGATTCCATACAAATTCGTTATAATTTTGTAATTGATACAAATCAGGTTCCATACAAAGTTCATACACCAAAAACCAAATATGTATAACTGTATAAATTCGTTATAATTTGTAGGCTTAATGCAAATGCGGCCGCCTAATTCGTTATAATTTTTATGTATTAAATATGTATATATCTATATATATATATATATATATATATATATATATATATAAAAGCTCTATGTATATTTTGATTATGATAAAGTACATATAAATTGTATAAAATCTTATCAAAGTATGTATAAATTACGAGAGAAATATACATAATAAATTTGTAATTGATACAACCAGATTCCATACAAAGTTCATACTCCAGAAAATAAATATGTATAAATTTTTGTATGCAGTATGTATAACTGTATAAATTTTTATAATTTTTATGTATGAAATATGTATAAAAGTTGTATGTATATTTTGATTATGAATTATATAAAATCTGATCAAAGTATATATAGTTTATGAGAAAGTATATATGTATAATAAATTCTCTAATTGATACAAACGAGATTCGATACACATTTTATACACATCGGTTTTCAACATTTTTAAGACTAATTTATATCGAATTTATTCGCATTTCATATACATTGTGCCACATATATCTCACAAATGATATATAGAATATTCCATACACATTTCATACAATTATTAGTTTTCAATAGTTTTAAAAACTACAGTATATATAATTTATACAGATTTTATATACACAGGGATCACACATATCTCAAAACGATACAAACCAATTTTTATATACAATTAATACACAGGTTAGTAATCAAAATCTTTCTATTATTAATGTATAAATAATTTATACACATTTCATACACACAATTACAACACACGTCTCATACACACATTTCAACTTTTTTATATGCTGCATTAAAGAATTTTTTTTTCTTTTTTTCATTAAACACATCATCACTCCCAGTATCCCGCTGCTTAAATTCATAAAATTTTCTATTCATTATTTCCCACAAACAAAAGCCGAAGCACAATTGAAGTCTAACAATGTAGGATCGGAAAACAGTGTTACTATACAAAAATGACGATGGACAATAAAAATGGTGAAAGATTGGTTTGAAAATCGTGAGTTGAAATACAGAATTGCTATCAGGCAAAAAACGTTAAAATTGGTGGAGAACTGTTCATCGATGAAGATGAAATTGTATCATACTAGGAGAGAAGATGAATTTTAGGTCTAGAAATAATGTCTATCAACAGCTGTAGAGAGAGAGAGAGAGAGAGAGAGAGAGTAAAATCTTTTTGAAAAAAAGAAGAAGCTGATTGGTAACTATCCTAAAATTAAGCCCACATTTAAAAATTAGATTCTCTTCCTAAAAATAAGTCTAAAATCGTGGGCATCCCATTAAGCCCATATCTTGTATATTTTTTAATTTTGTTGGTATATTTTGTAAATAAGAAAAAGTATCCTTATATTTTGTAATATAGAGTCTTAAGTAGTATTATTAGGTCATTTTTCCTTAATAAAATCTGATTAGTTACAAAAAACAAAAAGGGGACATCTGATTGATAGTATTAAAATAATAATCTCTTTATTAGTCACTACGTAACTATCCTCTCATTATTAATCACGATATAAATAGCTGTATATTATAATCTTGGCCAGACGTGAACAAAAAGTAAAAATTGAATGATTGAATATAATCCTCAAAGAAGATCAGAGCTGCGCTCATAAATACGTACAGCTTGCCAGTTTTCATTTGGCACCATGAATGACTCACTCCGACAGCTTCATTTTCAATTCTTACGTCTTAAAACACTTACACATGCACGGATCAAACACATGATATTTGCACACTTCACGACTGGATTGGGATAATAAACTGGAAAAGGAAATAAAGTTTAATCATTCTTTTGGATTTTCGTACATAATACTTCTCGCTATGAAAAAAAAAAGAAAAAAAAAAAAGGAGGACAAATCAAAGGGTGGATCTTTCCTATTTTGGACTTATGGTTGTAATGACATTTTAATTCCACCGAAAATAATAAGACTCGTAGGGAGTCACATCTTCTTATCATCGATTGGAATTTTTTGGTAAAGAAAAGACTTAAGATTCTCAAAATTAAATGCAGAATTAACTACGAACGGAACATGATGGTTACAAACAATGGTGAAGCAGAATTCTTCACTAAAAATTCAGCGTATAAACAGATAAGCACACGAAAAAGTCAAGCGAATTTTACATCTTATACATAAAAAATAATAATTTTGACCTTTATATACAAAATAATATTCCGCTAAAAGGATCCGTATAAACCCCTTGCACCCCTAGCTTCCCCTGGTTACCAGGGACCACATAAGCTTTATCAAGTACTAGTTCAGACCAAGGTTTTAATTGCCACTTACATTAGATCCGTGTGTTTTTCTAGAGTTTTGTTAATCATGATTCATATGTTTTAATCAAAATTCGGGGATGTAGTACTACTACATGAAATATATCTGGATAGAGCGAAATGAATACGTGTTCAATTCATATACCCAAGTCTCATTCAATTTGATTGATTAATTAATCATAGAGAAAGAACAAAATCTATCTGGGTCATATGAAGGTCAAAATCAGAGTAAAAGAAGTTGGAAAAGGTACGGAAGTTTGAGGTTCACACATATCTTAAGACAGATCTTTAAATAATTGCTACGTCGTCTTCTGCATGGGAGAGTCGTATAGTCTACCAGGTGCTAGTTCAACTTTGGCCCATGACATATAAACATGATTGTCTCTGGTTGTAATAATTATAATAATTTCTTAGATCTGTCATGTTCAGAGACAAAGACTTGCTACGTAAATCATGTTCTCTGATGCCTTCTAACTTTTGTTGTAGTACCCCCTTAACTTGTGTTTGGACATTGAATGAATTTTCATCAAACTTGAGTTAGACTACTAGTACTATCCAACCAACAAAAGTTTTGTGCACGAGTCTTTCTGGTAAGCGTGTACGATAAAAAAAATGTTAAAAAGATCATCCCAAAAGTAGAGTTACTTAATATTTGAATCCTCTTTAAATCTTTAGGGATAGTTACTACTAGTAATTAAGTACTAATTACTCTTCAGTAACTTCATTTTTCTCTCTGAGAGGCTCAATAGGTTGTAGATTCTCCTTTCAATTCTCTCTTTCACTGGTCCTTTCAATTCTTATATCTTCCAAAACACGAGTTTTGTCCCATACGAAATTGTACATTTTTGGGTAGCAATCTTCTCATCAATGACACGTGTTTTTTCGACTTTTGGAGAGCACATGATGTTTGCGCCACTTCACCGCTGTATACTAATGAAGTATGGATACCGAAACAGATTGGATCACACAATATGTAATCATAGGCTTTATTCAAATTCGGTTAGGTAATGTCATACATGCCACAATGTAGGTGTCATATATAAGATTTTGCACTTTAGGGGCTAGGCAGGTCAAAACGAAATTCTATTCCACAGTCCTTCTCATTAGGAACGGCAAAAAGGGGGAATTTGGAATTAAGGGTGTGCTTGGTACGAAGGAACATATTCTTTAGTAAGTTTCTGATTTATTTTCTTTTGTTTCTAAGACGCGAGTAAAATATATTATTCTAAAAATATTTGTATATAATGTCGACAAGTACTGGGGAAGGTAGTGGGGGTAGGGGTGTGAGGACGGAAGCTACGAGAGTGGGGATAGAGATGCAGGGTGATGTGGGCGGGAATGACACAATCAATGTGGAATAACACTTATAATACTTGTCTTCCCTACTTCTATTAGAAAAGTCATTTTCCTCATTTTTAAAGAACTTGCATTCCTAAAGAAAATGTTTTTCAAAAATTTTGACCAACCAATCATTTTTAAAGAACTTGCATTCCTAAAGAAAATGTTTTTCAAAAATTTTGACCAACCAAAAAGGAAAATTGGAAAACATTTATGCACACCCGAAAAGTAACGACTGCAAATTCGCTTGTCATCAAAAACAAAAAATTGGAAATCATTTTCTAAAAAACCTCCACAGAACACCTAACAGTACATATGAATACTGAGCAAGACTACGGCAGGAGGTCTTCTTTCTTCTTTTTAAGTTTAAAACAGTCGGTCGAACGATTGCATTTGAATTCCGAATGCCATCTGCATAGACTAGAATTTTGGAGGAACAGAAGCAGAACGGGATTTACGGACCAACAAAAAAAAGATCTATGTGCTTCACTCGGGCAGTAGGAGATGCAGCATAATTTTTACGGCAAAGGGTCAAAAATACCCTGAACTATTCGAAATAGGTCACCTATACCCTCCGTTAGTCTTTCGTGTCAAAAGGGCCCTTGCCGTCAATGGAAGGGACCTCAAATACCCCTCCACTTAATGGCTGGCCATTTAAGCTGATGTGGCAGTGCCATGTGGAAAAAATTATCCACGTGGACGGCCACGTCAGCCTCTCTCCCTCTTCCTCTTCACTTGTCTCTTCTCCGACGGGCTCTCACCGAAGCTCCGTTGGTCGCCCTCCTCTCTGTTCGTCCATGATTTCCTTTCCCATTTTCATAACAATAAACCACCATTCTTGAAAAATGGCCAAATGCATGTATTGCCGCCATGGTTAGGGTCTGCAGCCATGGCTGGGTTCTTTGTCTCCTTTTGCCCTCATTTTTATTACACATCTGTGCCTCAAATTGTAAGTAATTACTGGTGAATTAGCAATTCCCTTTGTTAGATTAGCCCAAAATGAGGCAACATGGTATTTAGGGAAAATTACGCTCTGTCTATTGGGAGAAAATATTTACGCCACGTAGCCCATATTGTATATTGGGATGTATAATTTTGTATATTGCACTACGTGACATAATATTTTATGTTGGGCTGTATATTCACGGATGGAGTTTGTTGGGAGAGAGGGAAATGAAGTAGGGACGGTGGCTTGGTGGTGGTTTCTCGCCGAAGCTTCGGTGAGAGCCCGTCGGAGAAGAGAGAAGTGAAGAGGAAGAGGGAGAGGGGCTGACGTGACCGTCCACGTGGATATTTTTTTCTACGTGGCACTGCCACGTCAGCTTAAATGGCCAGGCGTTAAGTGGAGGGGTATTTGAGGTCCCTACCATTGACGGCAAGGGCCCTTTTGACACGAAAAACTAACGGAGAGTATAGGTGAACTATTTCGAATAGTTCAGGGGTATTTTTTCCCCCTAATTTTTAAGATAAGAGGCATTACAGATGGCAAAGGGTTGATACGAGGCATATCATAAAACAAGACGGAACAGGAATGCTGGACGATACGAGTTAAAGCACAAAAACAAAGAAAAGATTGGCAGATAGAACAAGAATTAACAAGTTTTACTGTTTTAAACTCACCACGTTCAGCAAAAGAAAACTTAAAGGAGGCAAGGTAACTCTATACAGCATAAAGCGAGTAAAAGATAAGAGGAAAAGGAGCGAGGTGCTATGGCTTAAAACTTCTGCAGGCAAGCATTCACATGGCCCGTCCGGCTCTACTTGCCATTCCCAGATAGATGAAATCCTAAAGTATACTAAGTATCTCCTAGTGGTTGATGCTTAGAAAACAAGGATGGTTTGAACCAACTGAGACAGTAGGAAGTAACATCATAAACATTACATTATTTATCAATTATCAGATTCACTTTTATCATCCAAACCAAAACATTTTGGTTCGATAGCATTCCTCAATCAAGTCTTTAGTATGTCGAAGATTAAATTTACACACTATTATAGCCACATCCAACTCAGAAGTGAAAAGGAAAAAAGAACAAAGGAAACAGAAAAAAGCACACGTCAGTTCTCCCAGCACGTAAACTACAATTAGGTAAAATTAGAATCCTGTAAGTTCCATAATCCTATTCAGCTGCCCCTTTCTGTTCCTCTCCAGCAGTTAGCAGTAATTTTGGACTTATAATTACGCCAAAATTACACAATCAGACTAAACTTTAAGATCTTAAAGTAAGGGTTGTACCATTGATCACCCAGCTGCCACTGCATCAGTTCTGGGGCTGGTATCAAGTAGTTGATGAAGCTTTGCTCCAGAGCTATTGTTCTCATAAACTTCACCCTCCTCGTTTGTTCTATCCAAGGAACTAGAGTTGTTGACTCTTGCTAGCAGGTTTACTGTGCCTACAGGTTGCAGCCTCTTATCATCAATCTTACCTAAACTCACTTGTTCCTTCTGTCCTAACTGTTCATTTTTCAGTCTCTCCTGTATAAACAAAACAACGATTATCATTCCAAACAAAACTGACAGAAAATTGATTCAACAATAATCAAACAACTGGAACAGAATCTGAAATGGGACAAGCTTATACCATTAAAGCAGCATTGTCTAGCTTCAGTTTCTCCGAGTTCTCCATTAGTTTGTTTATCTCGGATTTGAGTGTCATGTTTTCCGCTGTTAAAGACTGCACTCGCATTGCCAATTCTTCAGCTTCAGCCTGAAGGAAAGGAGAAATGATGAACATTTAGAGAACCAGAATGGTATTTAGCCAAATTTAGACGTAGGCCACATAAGTTTATCAATAACCATAGCTTCTATATACCATGTGCACACTACCCTCTTACCTGTTTTCTCAATCTTGATCGCCTTGCAGATTCCCGATTAGACTGTTTCCTTTTCTCCCGTTTCAGCTCACGCTCATTCTGAACATAGTTGCATATGGCAAGAATTAGGTTCAGATGTAAAAACATTTTCCCATCAAATTGAGGAAGAACTCTATAGACACCTGGAGGTCGCTATGAAATTAAAAAAATCAAAGTTCACCTGGTAGTTGTGCTATATACCTGTAACCAGGTTTCATTCGGAAGTGCAGGGCTTAGTGGTGAACTAGATGGGCTAACTTTCACATGTGCACTTGCAGGATTTCTCATTTCCAAAGTTGTCATGCTGGGAGAAAGTACTGTTCCCATCACTCTCTCTGCAACCTTACCCGAACTAACAGCCACGATTGACTTCTCATCATCATCATTTACTTCCCTAGTAGGTTGACATCTTTGTGAGTGACTCTTATCATCACCAGCTGTTTAAAAACAAAGAACTGACAGATCAGCAAATGAAATCAAGCAAATTACTCTGTTATAATCCAGAAAAAGATAACACTGATCAAAAGATCAAGTATCTATAGCGCAATGTGGAAAAGCAATGTTGATAAATACACCATACGTCCCCAACATAACCAATGGAAGCTAAAACCAGAAGTGGTGAAAATATCTACAAGTAAAAAGTCTAGAAGTATGATCAATATCACTTCCAGACATCTCTTTTAGATGTTAAAAGCTGAATTTATCAAAGCTAGAAACCTTTAATTAAGAATGCCTTATGCCATTCTGCAATGTAACACGAGAAAATAAGTACTCTTTTTGCATGTCATATATGGAAATGATCAAAAGCCTAATGCTACAGAATACTCAATAAGAAACAATTGGAAATATGGAAAGAAATTTCAGTCCGAGGAATTGTTCTTTTACTATATCTGCTTTCTCTTTTAAACTGTCAATCAAATCAAAAACTGAGAGAGATCAATCTCTTACAGTTATCAGGAGTTGTCCCACGGCTCCTTTTCTTGCTTCTCTCACTGACCTAGAATACAAGAAGAATAGTATCAGCATCCACTGCTTTCATTCAATGCAAACAAATCTGCTAAATTGATACGCATAGATTTATCATCAGAAAAGAACATACCCCAGCTCCATTTGTGTCACTTCCATCAGTTGAACCGTCAGTTTCCCCACTGGTCACAACATGAAAACTAAAAGTTAGTTTAGCTCCTTGTCCGAGAAGAATTACAAAATGTTGTCCATAATGCAGAACCAGAATTGGAAAATAATCAGATTCTGCGAGAGTTGAGCGTTCTACTGAAATAACTGAACATGACCTTTTACCAATTGGTAAAAGAAAATGATCTTTAACTTTTTATGTGTAACAAAAATGATCATTAATGCTACTGATAACCAACAGACCTTTGTGAATGTCCATTGTCTGTTCCACCCTCAACATTGTCAGCGCTGCCATTTCCAAGTGACATAGCCAGCCCCTCAAATTCCTTCAGCTTATTCATCATGCCTCGATCAGTATTCCCTGAGGACTTAGCAGATGCATCTAAACTCAAAGAAGCACCATCCTACACAATGTGGAGTGATTTAGTCTTTATTGAATTCCTGGGTCATACATTGAGCTAACAGCAACAGATCAGACAGTAATGCCATTCTGGAAACAAATAAGTTCATATATACTTAAAAGGTTTTAGAACTGGCATATATACCATGGCTTGGCTGACAGCTGCAGATGTCGCCATCACATGACCAGGAGGATGAGATCCCTGGAATTCAAATTAAATAAAAAGGAAAAATTGCAATCTGTAAGATAGGTGGGTCTATTCTTGCTACTTAGCCATCACACTGTCATGACTGTAACATTATGCAGATATGCAGTAGTATGCTGAATACATGCATTGTCAAAAGAAGTAATATCTGGTACAAATGTAACACTTAAAGGAGTCTAACCAAAAAATCCCATTTTCCCCAAAGACAAATGGGAACAAATAAAGGTGGTTCAAATGTTTATACGAGAACTTGAATAAATGATAAACACGAAGTCACAGAGCCAAGATGTGTTAATTTTCAGCTGACTAAAAGAACCAAAACGGGATCCTGTTGCATCATTGTCTTAAGGAACATAGCAAATACCCCAACTTCCATTCCAGTAGATGGATAGTGCACTTATAATTAGGCAGATACTGGGACAAGATTATTATTCAATATCAAGGGTTAATTCCTGAATCAGCTAGCTGTACAACTGTAAAACTGTTTCCTTTGTCCTACATCTTACTTGTCCACAGTTCATACAAGAAATCAGTCTGTCCAAGTAGCTAGTCAATGCCTCAAGTCTAAACTAAATCTGATATCATATCTAAGCGTCAGGTTCAGCAACATTCACACATCTCAGTGCTCTAAATATGCTTCCACCAGTGTCCTAATCACAAATTCCAGGTTAAAGAACTTCAACCAAAACAACAGAAATCAAGGAGCATATGTTATATCTAATCTAAGAACAGAAATTAGTACTGAATGCAAACTCACAATTGGAACTCCAGGATGTGCGTAAACCCCGCCATGAGCATATATTGCTGCATAAGGGGCGCCATAAGGTGGTACCATAGGCTGTGAGGGTAAAGGAACAAATTTAGTCTGAAGCACTTGAAGTGCGACGATAAGTTACCTTGCAAAGCAATTCATATGGTTCAACAACAAAAACAGAAACATTCTGCCTAGAAAATACCTGTGGACCCCACATATAAGGGTGAGGGGTATGACCAGGTGCAACGGCTGAATTGAAATATGCAGGTACAGCTACTCGAGGACCATAATATGCCTGAAGCGTTAACTAGTTAAACCCTTGCGACAATTCATAGAACATTAAAATTCTCAACATCATTAACAAAATGAAAAATTTATTGACCTGCATGGCTGCCCAATCAGGATAGACATGGAGATTGCTCTGGTCCTGTCAATGTGAACAAAGACCAACTAGTCAGATATGAAATTCTAAAATATTTCACAACATAAAAGGAATAATAGCATATAAGCGTCATATGTATGCACAAATCTAGGCTAAACAGGTTCATATGGAACCAAAGACCGTATTAACACGGGTCAAGAAAGTCAAATGCCTTATAGGCACTAAACCAATAATTGTTATCAAATTTGCTCACCAGTGCAGGCGAAGATGGTTTCTCAGGCTTACAGGATTTCCCATCCTCACTGTTTCCCATGTAATAGAAACCAAGAAGATGTTGTACTAAAGATGCAATCAGAATTTCCTTTTGTAGTCACTGATAGAGAGTGCTGTGTCAACTAATTAACTACAGAAAAGCAAACCCTGTCAAAAAGAGAGAAATTGAATTTCACAACATGAACAAACCATATAAAATCCATGTATTAATTCGAAAACAAATTAAGGTATAGAGCATATAGGCGAGAAAACTCAGAAAGCAAATGGATCTCTGAAATTTCTCTAATCCCTTCCAAGTTATCATGGTAAAAAGAGAAACTGATTTATTAGATAGATCCCAACACAGCAAACATATTCACGGCATCACCATCAGAAACCCGTGGGGCCACACACACTAGTGTGAAACTATTTATGTCATGAAAAACACATCTGGAGAGTGGACTTAACTTATTACCTGCAGGCGTACTAGTTATGTTATTGCAAATCATTCTTCACATGTGATCTATCCCGTTGCATGGGAGTCAACAGAGATGGTTTTCTATAACTAACACTGACAAAAGAAATGAACAGCTTAAATAAGCAGTAGTACAAGATATCCTATTAAATTATCTGACTTTGTTATCATAGCCTAAATTGAAGAGACTAGGAGAGCTTTATCCTCCTGAACCTAAAATCCAACTATTGCAGTGCATATTATCTTATAAAATTAGTCTTATTCAAGAATTAAAACATGTTCTTCATGGTTTTCCCCATTATCCTTTTAAATTATTAACTTCATTTTTATCAGAAAAAATGTCATACATGAATTATGTATATATTGATGTTGTTGTCCATGATTAATACTTTTAACACCCAAGAGGATATTCTCAAGGATACTTAAAAGATTATTCAAATACAGAACATCGGTTACTTATTTGTAGCTGATACTTCTAACCTCAAAAAAGCTTGAAATTATATGAAGGGTTAATTCGTATACACATGATAGTGTAAAGTTCATTGACTTAAAAATTAACTACCTATAATTTTATTTTATTTTTTTGATAAGGTAATTAACTACCTATAATTGTCTATGTCATCTATAGGTTGTAACCTGAAAAACAAGGAAAGGGCAAGCTATAACATGCTAAACCACACTACTAGACCAACAACAACATACCCCGTATAATCGCTCTCGGTGGGGTCTGAGGAGGAGGGTAGAGTTTATGCAGTATAAACCACACTACTAGATAGTGTAAAATACTTCGAACGTTCTTTTTTTGAATAATTCATCCATTTCATTTTACCAAGTTCAATGTTAGCCAGATCCGTCAAAACCCAATCATTCATTAATTATATGTCTATGTGTGCGTGTAAGGAAAAGGAAGTTGAGATCAAAATCCAGTCAATTATGTTCCATTCAATCCCTCTTGCATGGCCATGTAACTTTCCTCAAAGGAATGAGAAATGCTTATCGGAGAGAAAAAAAAAAAAAAAGTTGAATCTTTATCATGTTCACACATTCTCGTGATTTATATCCAAAGGCCACTCTCTTTCCCCCAACCAAAGATAACTTCTAACCTCTTAATACTCTTACATGATTGGCTCCATGTAGCAAAAGTCCCCATCCCAAAGCCAGGCAAAACACACGGCAAAGGTTGAAATACCATGTCTACACTAAATTTTTTAAACTTGCCCTTTTAACCAATGGTTATGGGAAATCTATCAACTATCATCCCCTATATCTGCTTTCAATACATCTTTCGAAAAATAGTCTGTCTATTATTTCTAGCCTGTTCAGAACATAATCTTGCATCACCTCCCCCCCACCCCCAAACAAAGCCCTAATTTTTTTCCTGACAGAGCATCTATCTGTGATACAATAATAGGCTGTCACAAAATTAACTTCAATTTGTTTGTCTTACTTTCTTTTTTTTAGTCCGTTTAAAAAAAATGTCTCTTTCCCTTTTTTGGCAACTCTTTTATTCCAATTTTTCAAGTGGCATATTAAGACTACAAGATTAAAGAACATTTTAATACATTGTACATGTCTTTAATTTAAGACCATATTATTCAAAAATCTTCTTAACTTCCTTAAACGCCAGACAAACAAATTGAAACAGAAGGAGTAATTTTCTTGGTAAATTAACTTGCTTTCAGATTCAGGGATAACCCCAAATAGGATCTACACGCATAGCCTCCACTCAATACCACCATAGAGCAAGATACAGATTTTCTCAAATGCATGTGTGTGTGAAAAGAGAGAAAAATGAAACAGGCAAAGTCCACACACATCCCACGCCCAAGGGCCGAGGAGCAAGAAAAAAAAGGTAAAACAGAAAGGTAAGGGGCATAACCGTAACCTCACAGTCCCCACCTAGAAAACAAAGTAAAGACGCAAACATTACAAAACTTTGAATCTACAGTACACTTATGATGTAATGACAAATTTATCCTCGTCAGCACACCTAAATCACAACCAGTAACCATAAAACAAAACAAAAAATAAAAAATTACTGTATAAAAAGCTTCAAAAACAAAAAAGAAAAAAGAAGTGGAATTCGTAATTACGTTTGGAAATTCAACATTCCCCATAACTAGTCTAAATTCAATAGTAACATTCTCTTAAACACAAACTCTTAACTTCTCACAGCTACATATGAGCCGAAAGAATAAACGAAAATTAACAAGTGGCAAAAGAAGATAGCACAGGACAATTTAAAGAGAGATCAAACTGTACTCAACAGCACGTACACAAAAAGATAAAAACTAATGACAAAGTCAAATTGGACATACCTTAAACTGTACAAACAACAAGTTTCTGTAGAAAGCGAATTTTTAGTAGTGAGAAGTTTCAGTGTTTGTGCATTCTTTTGTGTATGGTGTTTCTCTCTCTAAAAAAAAGTTGAAGAAAAAAGAGAGAAGAGAAGAGAAAGGGCGTGTGGCGTGAGCAAAAGATTGTAGAGAGAGTAGAAGAAAGCAAGAGGGGGAGCGCCAAGGCAACATTCCACGTCACCAAACACGTGTCCGTACTTTAAATAAAGTTCATCTTATACATATATACTAGACTACTCTCCTTTTATATATATATATATAGATCTTGTTATTATTATTATTATTATTATTAATAACAATTTTACTACAATGTGTTGATAATATCGTATGATTATATTAGGTGAGTTCATTATTATTTTCATCATTATTATTAACAAATACTACTACTATGTGTTGATAATATAGTATGAGTATATTACGTGAGTTCATTATTATTATTATTATATAGATTATTATTAATTATTATTATTAGTAGTAGATAGGTAGATTATTAAATTAGGTAATATTTTAAAATACAATTAATAACTTCTTTTATAATTAATGTAAATAGAATTTGTTGCCAAGTGGCTTGTTATATATATATAGATATTATTATTATTATTATTAACAACTCTACTACTATGTGTTGATAATATCGTATGATTATATTAGGTGAGTTCATTATTATTTTCATCATTATTATTAACAAATACTACTACTATGTGTTGATAATATTGTATAAGTATATTATGTGAGTTCATTATTATTATTATTATTAGTAGTAGTAGTAGTAGTAGTAGTAGATTATTAAATTAGGTAATATTTTAAAATACAATTAATAAATTCTTTTATAATTAATGCAAATAGAATTTGTTGCCAAGTGGCTTGTTTATATTACGCCACTTGACTTAATATTGCCTAGACTACTCTCCTTTTATATATATATATATATATACATATATATATATACGGTATACTTGGATCGTGTATAGACGCGGCTACGGGTAGGGCATAAAAGGGTTTTATGTTTACATGGCTCTTGGACTCTCGAGCGAAATTACAATATTTATTTGAACAATTTAGAAAGAAAAATAAATTAATGAACACTCACCAAGTGGAAGGCGTTTGGAATATATTTGATTACAACAATTACATCTCAATTTTAAATATATTTGAGGGTAGATTATATTTTCTTATTTAAATTCACCTCAAATCAATAATAAACAAATAGCCGATAACTTTAGAAATCATCCATAAAGTTTCGCATAGTATCCTGCTACTTAATCTAATACTTATTTCCCCTTGGTATCGATAAGGGGGTTGGTAAGCGCTTCTCAATTAGACTTCTTCCTCTTCTTCGGACACTGAATAAAGGAAACCCTGTTTCACTTAGTAATATCATCTCGCTATTAACTTGTATCATTAATGTCTCCTGCATTCTATAAAATGACGCTTATCTTCCTTATTTAGATTTGTTTATAATAATTGTTTTAACATATTCATCGTTTGTTTGTGATATGACTAGTTTGCTCTTTCTCTATTTCATCTATCATCTACTAGATGATGCCAAGCCCGTGCAAGCACGGGTCCAACACGGAAAATGAGTCAATTTACGATTTATTTATTTTTACGTAAATATAATTACAATTCAATCAATTTAAATAACATTTATTAAAATCCTATATTTTCAGGTACATACTAACGGATTGGAGTTAGCTCCCTATTTTCCAGCAAGTGAAGAGTTCAAGTTCCATTACTTGTGTATCCCTATTTTCTGTCATAAATTTTTTATGTTCGAAAAAACTGAAGTGAAGAGTTCAAGTTCCATTACTTGTGTATAATTCATTTTCCTTATTTCCTCTATCTCCAGATGTAATAGAAAGAAAAATTTTATATAAAAAAAGAAAGTACAAGTCAATTATATCTTAATTCTTTTTAAAGAAATACGTGTACACCCATCTTAGTGTTTTTGGGTTCAATCGAAATCATTCTTTTTCTTTTGATTTATTCTGTTAACTTTCTCTAAATTAGCTTTACTATTTCATGAACTTATTGACCCCTATACTACGAAAATTCAATACATGCACCCCCTATGAGGTATATCTAAGTATATTAGAATATAATTATTAAAAAGTAAATTAAAATTATAAATACGTGGTTTTTATATTTTTATTTTAATGAAATTTAATAAATAATATATATATATCTTTTTTGAATATATTTATTCACGTATTTGATTAAATAGAGAATAAACATTTTTTATACATGTATCTTTTGAAACTTGTTAATAAGAAATGAATACAATTTACTTAATAAATATTGACTATTAGTATAGTTTCCTACAGTTTAAACATAAATTTATTTGTATTTTATTAATAGATATAAAAGTCTTTTAAATATTTATGAACACATTTTTTTGTTATTCTATTAATTTTGAACCATAACCAAATGGAGAATATTAGTGCATCATAGAGGACCTCATGCATGACTTCTCATTGAAATGGCAAAGATGCCCTCAACATAAATTTTAATCGGGAAAAGGGTCAAATTTATCCTCCAAGTATGGTTTATAGTTTAAATTTGTCCTCCGTCAAAGTTTGGGATCAAATTTGCCCTCTAAATCAAAATTTGAGATCAAATTTGCCCTATAGATACTTGGTAAATTTTCCTTATATGGATGGAAATGACTTGGAATCCACAACACAAAAAAATTATATATATATATATAGACTCCAATCCTAACTCTCTTAACCCAATTCTCTTTTGAAAATAGCATTTGTTTTGTCATAGTGAAGTGTTTTTCATTGATTAAGCATTTTTTAACAGAGGAAAACATTTTTTCTCATAATACATTCCTAAACGATACCGAAAGTAAGATCAGAAAAGCTATGATCCTGCAAAAGTGATAACAAAACAACAAAATAAATTTTACTTAACAAAATCCATTTTCGTTCTCTTGAATAGTTTTTTCAAGCTACAGGAGAGACAACAATGAGTTAAGTTAGCTCGTCGAAGTTCACCTAAGATAGATGTATGTTCAAGAAAGCTTGCTAAATAAATTCTATGTTTCTGGAGAGAACAACGAATCCTTGGTCGTATTAAACATTTGTTGTTATTGCTGCAGAAATTTTTCTTACATGCCTCTTATTTTATCACATGCATTACGTGTGTACCTCGATGCGATTAAAACTCCGGCTTTTCACATTACGACATGGTGCCTTAGTGGACGATAGTCTAGACGGGTTAAGAGATTTGGGATTGAGAAACGAGTTAAAAAGAGAATTGAGTTTGGGAGTCTACGTGGAGCCTATGTGGATCCGACGTGACTAATTTTTTTGTGATGTGGAGTCCAAGTCAGACTTCCACCCATATAAGGGCAAATTTATCAAGTATCCTACTTTGACGGAGAGGGCAAATTTGATCCCAAACTTTGACGGAGAGGGCAAATTTGATCCCAAACTTTGACGGAGGGCAAATTTAAACTATAAACCATACTTTGAGGGTAAATTTGACCCTTTTTCCCAATTTTAATCTAAAATAACTAACATGTCGATCCTTTGAGTCTCACTGGCTTTTCTACTAGTTAAAACTAGCATAAGAATCTCACATATGACTTTAAAAAATCCTAGCAAACGTGGAATATATAGTAAATGTGCTAACATGATTAAAACGTATTCCAGTCACATATATAATTATTTTTCATTTTTTTGTGCGGATTTCCCTTTAAAGGCACTAGTCTTTATTTTTTGCCCCTCAAATTGGTGGTCTTTGATTTTTGCCCTTCGCCTAATATCCCGAGATTCTGAATTGGGGCGTCGGTTAAAAAAAAAAAAAAAAAAAAAAAAAAAAGCAATTTCGCAAGGCAAAGGTTTGTAGCAAAGTTAGGCCTTAAGGCAAACTTTTACCCAAAATTAGGCCTTAATTAAAATCTCTAGCTGTCACGCCCCGAACCATGGCCTGAGCGTAACACAGCACTTGGTGCCTTGCTACATGTGACCAAGCGAACCACGTGGCTTGCTGAATCAACATGAACATGAACTAATACGGAAGACACTTTAAAACATGAATAATCTGAATAATCATGGAATCTCGTAATGGTAATGAAAATACTTGTTTAAAACATGAAGCGGAAATAGTCTGAATAAACATGATAATACTGAGCCAAAATGGCTATACGACTTTGAATATCTGACATAACATAACTAACTAGTCTGCGAAACCTCACGATGAGTTAAAAGTTATCGGGACAAGGCCCCGGCATACCTTTAAAGCACCGAAATAAGTATAAATAGAGATAACACCCGAATAGAATGGGGCTACCAAAGAGCCGATATGTCCGAGTCCTAAGTCGATATGTCGTCGTAACCGCATCGTGAAATACAGGCGCCCAGGCAAATAAAAGGGGACGTCAGTACATTCGAATTGTACTGGTATGTAAAGCAAATGAATGAAATAAGCATGGCACATAGAAATAATAGAACTGAAACTGTATCTATAAGCTGAACATGAAACATGAGTATCATCTGACACGAGTATATATCTATATATATATATATATATATAGATAGATAACATGAGTAAAGGCATTTTTAGTTGGGAGAGCATTAATATAACCGACAACATGAATCACCACGTGGGTACGTGGAGTATGGTACCTGGTCCGACCAGCAGAGCACTCTCATACCTTGCTAAGGGTATGAGATAATAACATGACATGAAAGGATTCAATCAATAAAACATGAAGGAATCGTTCTAACTGGGCTGAGCGATCCTTATCCTATGGTGGCAAGCGTAGTTTCAGTTTATCTGAGCTTTTTCGGTAATCTGTGCAACTCTAAAAAACATGAACATGAAAATAGGTGGCATCTGAGCCCATGATTTTCTTAAATACGATTTGTAGACATGAATTGTAAGTATAATATAATATGATATATAATTACATATACTTGTATGAAAACATGTAGGATTTTCATGAAAATAAGCATCGTGATTCATATCTTGGATTTAAGAACCCATGGAATTAAAGTATGAATTTTCATGGATTCATCGAAAGGGCAAATTTAAACATTAAACCATATCATCGACATGAGTGTGTATATATATATATATATATATATATATATATATAAAATCTAAAATATTTTTAGTTGGGAGAGCATTAATATGTCGATCCTTTGAGTCTCACTGGCTTTTCTTGCTAAGGGTATGAGATAATAACATGACATGAAAGGATTCAATCTCACATATGATCTTTAAAATCTTTATCCTACGGTGGCAAGCGTTTCGGTTTATATATAGTAAAACATGAACATAATATGATTAAAACGTATTTTCTTAAATACGATTTGTATGAATAAGTATAATTTTTCATGAATATATAATTTTTTGTGAAAACGGATTTCCCTTGAAAATAGGCACTAGTGATTCATATCTTTTTAAGAACCCCTCAAATGTAAAGTATGAATTTTTGCCCTTATTCTCAATAACCAAAATGGAATATTAAGAACACAATAACGAATTATTAATAAAAAATATCAACATATACTTAGGGTTAAACATGTCTAAAATCTTAATTTTTTAAAGCTTTCGTATAACCAAAGAAAAGGAGAAAGAAAGAACGTTAGGCCTATATGGAAACCCTAAATACCTTAATCGCTCCAAAACTTGAGAAGAGTCCTTAAGAAGAATTAAAATCTCTTGAACACGGAGATGGGTTGTTAAGTTACAATTTCACTTAGGATTCATGTATAATCATTAAAATTCACTAGGGAATACATGGAGGGACTTACCTTGATGTATGAGGATGAGGAGAAGAGAGAATGGTGGTTCTAGGGCTTGGGATGTGAAGAATGAAGTGAAAAACCTTTAAAACGAAGTTTGAATCTTTGTCGACTTGTTTTACGCTCACTTTGGCCCATTTTACACTCGTAAATATTTATGGACTATTAATTGAAAATACGTGATTTTTGGCCAAAAATTTACGGCCCATAAAATTATTACGAATAAACATGATAAATCGGCGAGCCGTTTTAGTAAAATAGACATAACTTTTTGTACATATGTTTGACCTCCATAATATACCGTTGGAAAATTATTTCAAATATCTACAACTTTCAAGAAGGAAGTTTTTCCAATGATGGGTCATGGGTAAGAATGCGACTGGACATGACTTGAATACATGAAACTAGACTGATACGACATGGTTTAAAACATAAACGTTGAAACATGAGACATGAATAGAGAGTACATGAACGTGAATGTGAAATGTGAGGTATGAATACATAAGGGACATAACATGAATACTGAATGTATTTACCTTGAACTTTATTGGGTTGCTCTTCAAACAAGTGAGGATATCCGGATCGTGAAATACGGGCTTCTCCTACGTAGCTCTTCGAACTCCTTTATGAGACTCCAGGCTACTTTTAGTTCTCAACTTGCGAACTTGACGATCAAGAATTGCCATAGGGATCTCCTCAGGTTAGGCCATCCTTAAGTAATAATGAATGACAATAACCATGGCACATAGATAATAAACACCGGGTGTACAAATCTTCGTGGCTACTCAAGTTCATAAGCCACTTGACCAACCCTCACGAGATCGTAAAGTCAATCGTATCCGGGACCGAGTATATATCTATATATATATATATATAGGTGAAACTTTAAGATAATCCTCAACTTGAAACTCTAAAGTCCCTTCTCCTCACATTTTTAGTTGGAGAGCTTTGAATTAACTTTACTTTTTCCAACCTTTGATAGACCAAATCGGTTCTAATCACCACTAACTTCGAACCAACCAATGGATGATCTACGTCTTTGCCCATAAAAGCTTCAAACGGTGCATATCTTGAGACTAGCGTGATAATCAAGTATTATAAGAAAATTAAATGACATGAAAGGTTATCCCAATTACTTTTAAAATCTAGGACATATGCTCTCAACATGTCCTCAAGATTCGATCCTTATCCACGGCCATCTATCTCGATGATGAAAAGTCAGATCGAGGTTCGGTTGGTTCCGCAATCCTTTTCGAAAGGATTTTCAAAAGTCTCTATGAAAACACCACATGAAAAATGGACACCGGCCCATGATTAATTCTTAATATACAACTTGGCATTTGTAGATCTATGGTCTTGTAAGTATAATATACCCAAATCGAGTATATAATTACATCCATACTTATCATCTGAAAACATGAATATCAATTTTCATGAAAATAAGCATCGTGATTCATATCAATTCGATTTAGACACAAAAATTCGCTACCATCGCTCCACTAATAAATTAAAGTATGAATTTTCATGGATTGAAACCGATTTAATGGAATACATGAAATTGTGAGCCGGCATAATCCGCTCTTAAAAATACGCGGGACAGTAATCACCTCAAATACCATTATCTCTCCTTGCTCAAATGCCGCCGTCTTATGCTCGTAAATCCCCTCTTTCAGCTGTAACAAGTAAGGATCACTAAACTGTTTCTCTTTAACTGTAACCACTAAGGAGGAATGAGCTCTGTTTTGAACAACAATGCCACGATCTTCGGAGTCCAAGAGTCGAACTCCTAGATTAGCCAAGCGGTGAACTTCCTTTGTAATAACTCTTCTATTTGCTTCAACGTGAGCTAAACTTCCCATGGAACATCGACTAAGAGTCTCGGCTACAATATTCGCCTTCCCCGGATGATAGAGAATATCTACATCATAATCCTTAAGCAATTCAAGCCATCTGCTCTGTCTAAGATTCAGCTCTCTTTGCTTTAATATATACTGCTGGCTTTTATGATCGGTGAAGATATCAACATGCACTCCATACAAATAATGACCCCATATCTTAAGTGCAAAAACCACGGCTGCAAACACTAGATTATGAGTCGGGTAATTCTTTTCATGGGTCTTAAGCTGACGAGATGCATAAGCTACAACCTTACCATGTTGCATTAAGACACATCCGAGACCAATTCCTAAAGCATCACAATAAACTATGAACCCTTCGGTTCCCTCTGACAGCGTCAAAACTATAGCAGAAGTCAACCTCTTTTTCAACTCTTCAAAGCTTTGGTCATATGCATCTGACCACTGAAACATAACCTTTTTGTGAGTCAACTTAGTCAAGGGAGCTGAAATAGAGGAGAATCCCGCCACAAAACGTCTATAATAACCCGCCGGACCCAAGAAACTTCTTATATTGGATGTTGATGTGGGTCTGAGCCAATTCTTTACGGCATCTATCTTCTGAAAATCAACCTTCACACCTTCCCTGAAATTACATGGCCTAGAAATGCCACTGACTTAAGCCAAAATTCATACTTAGAAAATTTAGCATAAAGCTCGCGATTCTCAAGTGTCTGCAACACTATTTTGATATGTCCTGCATGATCAGTCTCACTACGGGAATACACAAAAATATCATCAATAAATACAATGACGAATAAGTCAAGATACGGCTTGAAGACCAAAAAGAATGATACGTTTTTATATTTAGAAATAATTTAGCTTAAAAGTTTTCTTTTTATCCTTAATGAAATTATTTACAGCTAAACAAGTATCTATGACTTATTTTAGACATTTCCTAACTCATAAACAAAAATTTAATTATACTTTTAGTACGTCAAATACTAAAATTCAGTATATTTAAATTATAATAATGATTAAGTCATTATATTTTTAAAAGCATTAGTTCGTAAAATATAAACTTTAGAATGATAACATCGTGACTAAAAATGTCTTTTTCTAATAGGTCTTCAGAATAAGTACGAAATACCGAATGACAAAAAAGACTGTTGATTGAGCCTAGTCACCTGCATAGAACACCAAAAGATATGGGCACGAGAAAGGAAGGATACTGTAAGTGGAGTGAGCTGGCGCATTGATAATCGTGTTTCAAATAATATATTATTTCCGACGTATTGTATTGGCTAATACGTGTCGATGAAACAGAAACAGTCGATTCACGCGTCCCTGACCTGGGGTCTTATTGGCCAACTAATAACACCAGTCATGTGGCTGACGTGGTCCTTTTATCGGCAAATTAATTTAATGGTATATATTTATATAATAATGTAAAAGAAGAAAGATTAACCAGATTGGATGCCGCATTTCAAGTCCGCTATGCCTATAGGCCTAGCTAATATAATCTGGTACCAGATATTTTTTCCCCTTCACTTTTTCACTGTACCCATTTTAAAAGTGAGGGATTCATGCTGCAAAGTCAAACCTGCCTTCCTTTCTTTTTCCACCTCATATTATTAACTTTGTCGTTGGTTAAAAATCAACAATGAAATACACGTATAAATATTCTTCCAAATAACATTTTACTTTTTTTTTCATTTTTAAAAATAAAATTCTAATTAATTCCACGAAGGATGACTGAAAACACAGTTTTAAATCACTTTAGTCAAAGAAAATCAAATCCAATAACATTAAACGCAAATACCCAACTAATAATTATGATAGATGATTCTATTTTTAAAATGAATAGGACCTTCGGTGAGTTTGAATTGCGTCTAAAAAGCACGTAAATAATTTTATTATGATTTAATTCACCGTCTCATGAGTTTGAATTTGATGATCGTTGTATTTAATCAAGCCTTTCTCACACCCTTATGGAATATGTGAAAAAAGAAAGAGAAAATAATTGCGGCAAATTGCATGAGTTGGTTAGGTTATTAGCGACAAAATGTTGGGCTAAGTAAAGGAATTAGTTGGTTGAAAACATGAAATGTACGTTTGAATTTTCCCTACGACGGCCATAAAATGACAAATTACTCTTCAAACTTGATAAGATATTTTTGCCCTTCAGATTAATTGGGGTGTTGTAAGATTTAGACCAACTCATTGCAGCATAAACGAAATCGGAAACACACATTTGACATTTTGTGGAATTTTAAGTGTTCTAAGAACAAAATTTCTGGTAGAGGTATTTAAGTCAAATTGACCGGAGACTTGAGAGACTTTCCACAAAGAAATCACACCTTGCCATTGTCCTCATACAATTTTTTTGTTTTGTTTTTTTTTTTTTTTTTTTTTTTTTTTTTTTTTAAAAAGGTTTCAATTACACCTATTACACCTATTGTGAGAATATTATCATCAGTACTGTTAGATTATAAACAATGATAATACACTTTTCTATTATATATAAGTAGCGAAGGAGGACGAACCCAACATTGACAAACTGTACAAAAATTATTTGAGTTGTATACTAAATTTGAATTTATTTTAATTGTACATGATTTTTTTTTATTTTTTATTTTTTTGCAGTTGTGAGTCCACTTCATTTAACAAGTATTACTACTTGGTTTGCCACCTATTCTCTGTACACATGTATTCCACTTTTACGTTATCATATTTTTTTACTTCTACACTTCATGTTATTACTCTATTATACAAAGCACATGAAATTGTACTCTAAGCAGGGACTAACATGTGTACATTTCAGAAGTTTAACATTAATTCCATCTCTTGTGTGTTTACTTTTCAACTTCTCACGTGTCCACTGTGTCTCAATTGTCCTTTCATTTCCTTCATTTAGGATATAGTTCTTATGTCTCAATTTAAGTGTCTAAGTTTGACTAGACACGGAGTTTAAGAAATAAAGGTAGACTTTTGATCTTGTGGTTCTAAATTAAAAATGTGTATAATATAATAAAATATCATTTGAATCTTGTGATTATAAGCTTGACATGTATGATATTTGAATTGTCAACTTACTAAATATAAAAAGAGGCGGACATATCCAAAATATGATAAATTTTAACAACAATTGAGAAATTAAGGGAGAAAATAAGAGGAAAATAATCAAAATATGGAGACTCACTAAGAAGAATCACGATAGTTTGACTAGACACGGAGTTTAAGAAATAAAGGTATACTTTTGAATCTTGTGGATCTAAATTAAAAATGTGTATAACATAATAAAATATCCTTTGAATCTTGTGATTATAAGCTTGACATGTATGATATTTGAATTGTCAACTTACTAAATATAAAAAGAGGCGGACATATCCAAAATATGGCAAATTTTAACAACAATTGAGAAATTAAGAGGGGAAATAAGAGGAAAAGAATCAAAATATAGGGACTCATTAAGGAGAATCACGGTATTCTTTGCAAAATATACAAACCATAAAGACTAACTAAAGTGAGTAATGCCTTTCTTCTTCGCTATTCCGGTGGTCTCTCAGCATTTTTTCTACTTCTCCGTTCTTCACTCGCTCAATCTGATTTTTGTCTGAGCTGCTTGGTGTTTCATATCGTTGGTACTCTGAATTTGAGATTTTCTTTTAATTTTTCCTGTTTAAATTAGAGCTTTGCTATTAATTTTGGTGAGTTTATTCTACAATTTCTTTATTAATTAGATCTAACGCAGTGTCTTAATTGTCCTTTCATTTGACATATACTCCCTCTGTCTCTATTTTAGTGTCTAAGGTTGACTAAACACGAAGTTTAAGAAATAAAGATAAACTTTTGAATCTTGTGGTTTTAAATTAAACATGTGTATAATCTAATAAAATATCCTTTGAATCTTGTGATTATAAACTTGACATGTACAATATTTGAATTGTCAATTGAGTAAATATAAAAAAAAAAAAAAAAACGGATATAACCAAAATAAGACAAATTTTAAGAACAATTGAGAAATTAAGAGGAAAAGAAACAAAATATGGAGATTCAGTAAGGAGAATTGCGATATTCTTTGCAAAATATATAAATCATAAAAACTAACTAAAGTGAGTAACTAAATTAATCATATTGGACCCATGCATTTACCTCTTAAGTGAGTGATTACTGGGAAAAAAAAATACTTCAAACCGATACATATAAATAATAAAAGTTTTGATATGTACCCATTCAAACATTATAGTTAGATTCAATTAATGGAATTCACCTTTTTTTTTTTCTTGATTGTTCGAGTGTTCGACTCATTGGGTTAAATATTAACCTTTAAAAATACACATTTTAGTTAATTAAATATATTTACTATATATTACTCCTTCCATCCCAATATGTTTGACATTATCTGTTTTTCGAGAGTTAAACGAGTTTTTCTTTGATCATAATTTTTATGTCTTTTAAATATTTTAAATTATTAATTATGGTGACTTTTACTATTTTTTATATAATTTTTAAATATGTAAATTTTATTATAAAAAATTTATATTTAAATACACGGTTATAATTGAAAAATTTAACTCTCAAAATGAGAAAAATATCAAATAAATTGTTACAGAAAAAGTATAAAATAAAATCAAAATTTATTAATAATTAAGAAGTCAACAATACAATTATCCGCAAAGATATAAAGATAAAGATATCAAGATAAAGTGACAGGTTTAACAGAAAAGAAGGAAGTCAACATATGCGGCACCTGATCATAGATGACTCAGTGAGAAGTGGCGCCCCCCTCAAGTGTATGTGGTTATCATAATCAGTTAAAAAGAGGACTCATTTGTGGAATTGGTTACCAAGTAGTTATTCTCTGACTTGATACTTCCTCCTATTACACTATTGAATTTTGTAAGATATTCTTCGTATGGTGTTACACAATTAAGTAGGCGTTTTGACCATAAGAATTATTCACTTTATTCTGATTTTTTTTTTCACTTTTCAACGTTTGGTCATAAGAATTCTAAATACAACTTGAAGTTGTATTGCGGAATACCAACACTCCAAATATTTGTTTTTAAAAAAAATTCATTTTTTTCACTTTTTTATAATTACATTTCACCAAAAATTATAATTTCAAAAATTATGGCCAAACACAACTCCAACTCCAAAATTCCAAATTTTTTTTTTTTTTTTTTTTTGGTTTTTATGAACAAACAGGGCCTAAGAATATGAGACTTTATTTACATACTAAATAATTTCTCTGTCAAACTAAGTTTCACGTGACTAACCAAAGCCTATTAACTTTAATTTGTGCATGCGTGTATAAAACTACCAATAATGATAGTAAATCAAATCTACCGGGACAAAGATATTAAACCGACCTCCACATCAATATTCTTGCCATCTTTTTTATACTCATCTTGCCAAACCTGGGTCTGACAGTGGTTCTAAGATCAAGATTGTATTACTTTTCAATGATAGAAGAAGGCTATATCTAAAGCAGGTAGGGAAAATTTATATTTAAAACAAAATGTAAACGATTTTCAATCCTATAAACATATCAGTAAGAATAAAATGTAACATTTAATATTATATTATACTATTATAAATATAAAATAATATTATCATTTATAAAACAAATTACAAAAAAATAAAATCACATAAAACATCTATTTTTCTTAACAGTAAAACATATGAATATATTATTTCTATATATTGTGAGATACCCTTTTTGGTCCACGAGAGCACTTAAATGCAAAACTAATCGGAACCGTGCACTAAGGCTATGGGATTCTGAACTATGAACATATTTCCTAGTCATATCAAAAAGACGTCCCACGCGTTGGCCCAGGGCTGCTTTGAAAGCTCACCCAAAAAATCACAATGTGGGGTCCACGCTTGAGTTGAAATACTCCCTACCATTCTTTTTTTGCTCCAATTATTCTTCTCTGGGAAAATGAATGTACAACTGACGCTAAGGGTGCTTTGGTGCATGGTATTAGCTGGGATATCCGAGCATTAATTGTGGGATTAATTTTATATCATATTTGATAGAAAGTATAAATTTATTCTGGGATAAATTTATACTTTGTATCAAATAAAGTATAAAGTGCATCCCAAATTTAAAGATGGGATATCCCATCTTATCTCATTAATCGTGGGATTATTTTATCCCATTTCCTAGATAGGGTAAATTAGTCTCAAGAGATGGGATAAATTAGTTCCTGGATTATAATCCTGGGATAATTTTGTCTACGTACCAAACGACCACTGAGATTATTGTGAGGTCGATAGGTACCTTCTTAATAAGGGGTGAACTGTGGGTATTTGGTACGGTTTAAAATTCAAGTTCGGTAATTCGATAATTAATGTAATTGAAAGTAAATATTAAATACTGAATTAAAATAATTCGATTCGGTTTGATAATTCAAACTTGGGTTTGGTAAATCCTAATACTGATTCTCGCCTATAATACATAATTCAGTATTCGGGAAATACTGAATACCGCACGGTACTAATATCTCATACCGAATTCAAATCTGAATACCGTAATTTTGAAATTTTACTCCTAAATACCATACCGATTTACTAAAATTTCCGGTTCAATTTGATAGTTCGGGTTTCAGTGGTTTATGCCCAGCCTTATTCTTAATCATATTTCTTCGTTCTAGTATTGGAATTGAAATCAAATTTGATAAAAAGTACTTTACACGTAAAGTAGTATTTTTGATGCAATTTAATTAGTTAATTCAAAAAGTGGAGCATAGCATTACTTATAGAGTATAAGCGCCCCTCAATTCCATACATACTACCTAGTCAAATCCTTAACTATTTCAATATCTTAGAATAACTCTGCTCTTTGAGACGTTTTATAGTGTTCATATCTAAGAAAGAAGAAGCTAGGAGAGGATTCCAAACAATTTTATCGATCAGATATCCAATTTGAAAAAAGAAAAAGAAAAGTGTTGTGCTCCTTACACATTTTTATTTTAAGTGTGTACTATAAAATTATGAGACACTATAGTATATTTTGTAGTAGTTCTAAATTAAATGCTCCCTACGGAGCGTTCGAAAATCGGAGGTATTTTAACTTGTGTTGTGTTGTCATTGTGAATTGTTGATTGACTTTGATAGCACCTAATTAATTAAGGTTAATTACCTAACTTTTGAATCGGTTCGCTTATTAGTATTTTATTTGATAGAAAAAGCACAATTCATAAGTCAAAGAGCTCAGCAAACTGATGCTTCACCAATTCTGAGCTTGTTTTTGATGTAAATACTATCTCAATGTCAAAATACTGATATTCACTAATCACTATCATCAAATACTTATTTGGTAGTATCAAATTTGATATTTAAAAATTATTAATGAAACTTTAGCATATCAGTTTGGAGGTATAATTCAGGTGAAATGTTTTTTTTCCCTCGAAAACTTCAACTTTCATTAAAAAAAAAAAAAAAAAAAAAAACGAAGTTGGTAATTTAACACAATTTTGACTTCTGCAAAGTACTTCTTATTCCATATTTAAATTAAAATATTCTGTTTTTTTAACTCAAATATTATCGCTAAATTTCATCATTTTGTGTAAGAAGAAACAGGGGATAAATTTACGGACTGGATTGATGAGATCGGACGGCAGAGCATAAGCCACGACAGGGGATTCTGATATGTATCTCTGCCAACGAGGACTGCGAAGCATCTTAACACGTACTTGCAAAGTGGGTCCCGATTTCAAACTTTTGGTGATTGTGTCGGTCTGTATATGTTTAGGTCCACGAAATGACGTGTACCACCCACAAACTGTAGTGAATAAGTGGACCCCACCTCTTTAGGCCAGCTCACGATCACGACCTTCTAGATAGATGTTGTTGTGGCCCACGTGTCATCTCTATGGCTCCACGTATCTATGTGAACGTGGTTCTCCATTATTGGCTTAAGCCGTACGACTTTTATTTTAGCAAATATTTAATGCCTCTTGTGACAGGTGGCTTTAGTTGGATGTGACGTCACGCCTGGCGTTTTTTTTTTCTTCTCTCTTTGCACACATGTGATTGGATTTTTTTCCACTGCATAAAGAAATTGATCTTGAACTACCAATAGATGTTGTCGAATGGGACTGCTTTTTGACTCTCAGGTTCTAATTTTTGCTTTGGTAGTGAGATATATTGGTATTAATAACACATAAATTAGTTATAAGTTAATTTATGTATTATTTTATGCAAGTTATGCGGAGTTTAGTTATTTTACTTTTTGTTCTACATAAAATAATACATAGACTCACTCATAACTTATGTATATATTAGTTATGCGAGTTTCTAAATTGTAAACCAAACACTATACTAATTTTATATAAATAATTCATCTCATAACTAGCTACTAAACACTGGGGGTGTATCCAGCATTATGGATGGAAAATCAACCCCTAACTTTCGATGCGGATTGGAGCATAAATTTATGTGTAAAAAATTATTAAAATTGTAATATATAATAAATATGAACCCGTAAATTTAAAAATATAATAAGTTCAATACTAAAAGCCTTAAGATTGAATACATAAAATTAAAAATTTGAATCTACCTCTGCTTAACACAGGTACATACAGTAAACGCGGGAATGATTCATCACTTTGAAGAGAAACCTGTGCTCATTCATCGTTCCCTCCGTCTCAAACCTTTGTATAAATAACAACATTTTAAGAGTGAGCATATCACTCATGGAATTAGCATAGTTCTATGAAATTTGTTGAGGAAAGATAATATAGTGAAATATTATAAAAAGGTAAATAGTCAAGATGTTATTTTTATTAATGCTTTTTAAGTGACATGTAAATAAAAAACACGATAGTTATTTTGAGAAAAAGAATGTAATATGAATTAAATGCAATATATTACCAAGTGATTAGTTTATCTCAACGTGCCTAGTAGTATCTTCCATACTTTATGGATATAAAGATTACCACATAAATATACGTACTTTGTTAAATCTCATATATTTTCATGAATTCTAAACTTTTTTATATATATGTTCAATAAATTATTTAATTTTAATACTTATGTTGTTCTCTATGACACATTAAAATATACATTAAGATGACATGTTGAACATCAAAACATACTAAAATGTACTTATTGTATGCTTTTATATTTATATATTATATTATGTTTTATATATTACTTTAATCATTGTATTCTTATCCAATCAAATATTGCTATATTAACGAGGATAAATTGATCTGCTTGTACTGCCATAAAACATAATGGCGAGGCAAAAAAAGAAGCCTGCATCATAAGTTTATGCTGGATTTTTCTACAATAACTGTATATAAAATGACCATTATTCACAAATGATGGTGAGTAATATCTATTTTATATTTTACTTTACTTGACATTAACCGTTGTCGTAAATCCTAATCTATTTTATCCTAACATTTAGAGTTTGTGGATTTTCATAATTGCATATGTAATACATGATGTTACTATAGACGTTATATTTTACTTTACTTTGACACTGACCGTTGTCGTAAATTCTAATCTATTTTATCCTAACATAAGTGTTGGTTTGTGTTTTTGAAGTTGAATTTAAAAATCTCCATAAAAAATTCACTTTTTCCCTAAAGAAAAAAAGAAGTCAAACAAACACTTTTACAAGGATTCAAACTCAATTTCTAAAAATTCAAACAAATGGGTCCTGAGATATTCAATTTATTTTTTACGTTAACCGGTCAATATCTCCATCAGATTTTTTTTGATTCATGCTCAATATTTAAACTAAACAAATATTTAATCATACTACGTGTTATGAATTAAAGTATAAAATTATTATTAAACTGGATGCTCATAAAGAATTTCTCATTGGTTGAACAAGTTAATTCGCTGAATTAAAATCCTAGGGTTGTTTGGTTTATGAGAGAATTCGGACAAAATTTATATTTTTTTTAGTTGAAGATATTACAGCAAAATTGATATCTTCAATCAAATAAAATACAAATTTTATCCCAAATTTAATTCTGAAATATCCGATCTTATCTCATGAAATTAAGTTTATTCTATCCCATCTTCTAAACGGAATAACTTAATTAAAAAATTATAATCTCGATATAATTTAGTCCCCGCACGTAAGACGCCTTAATCCATGAGTGACAGTGACATATGATCACGGCCGAGAGAGAGAGACTTGACATAAGGAATCTGACGTGGGAGGCCTTTTGCCGTTAGCCGACATGGTGACGTGTCCAGCAGGCACATGGTTTTACCAATTTCCTAATGGGTCCAGCTGACGTGGTCCATAGCAAAATTTTGAGATCCGATCTCTGGATATATTTTGTTGACGCAGCATATATTTTAGGGAAAGGGGTCAAAAATATTCAGTTACTTTATTTTAATGGTTAAAAATATCATCCAAATTAATTTTGGGTTATTTATGCCTCTGCGATTACAAAAGTTAACAAATATATTCTTCATTTAATGAAAATTTCCAAATTGACTCAAATAACCCGATTTCATAAAAAATAAATCATTCTCCTATTTTACGCGCCTGACCCAGCTCTTAAAATTACACATTCTTCCTTCTCTCTCATATTTTCTCCTTCAGCTATCAAGCCCGTCGATGGAGACTTACTTTCTCTTTAGCCGTTGACCAATTCAAAAGTTAGTGTCATGTTTTAGGAGCTACAATTTTTATGTTTCAATTAAGTTATCTTAGGAGTCCTAATTATGTTGAAATTAGCTAGGTAATGGGGTCGACTCTTTTAGCCATTACTTCAGGTCATTGGTTAGTGATTAGTTAGTGATCTATTTATCTGCTTAGTTGATTGCTCTGCAGTACTAATTATTTAAAGGTATGTACTGGTTGTCTCCAAAATAACTGTCAATTTTTTCCTTCTTTCTTTGCGTTCCTTTTTAAGGGAAGAGCTTGAACAAAATTTCTATTCAAATAATAAATAACAGATTTATAAATTATAGATGTTTGACAAAGATGAAATTTAAAATGTTTTCTAGTTTCAAAAATCACTTCTTAATCTTTCTTCTGGTTATAATTGATGAAATCGACGGCTTGAGAGTTGTAGGAGAAAATATGAGAGAGAAGGAAGAATTAATTATTTTAGGAGGTGTGTAATAAGGCGGTGAAATAGGAGAATGGGTTATTTTTTATGAAATCGGATTATTGGAATCAATTTGGAAATTTTCGTCAAATGAAGGATATATTTGTTAACTTTCATAACGACAGGACTCAAAATTAATTCGAAGGATATTTTTAGCCATTAAAATAAAGTAAAGGGATATTTTGACCCTTTTTCTATATTTTATTCATTACTTGAAAGTTGAAACTAGAGATTTCCTCCGTTTGTTATCTGGCCCCTCAAGAATTAAAAAGCTCAAAAACTTTACGTACCAAGACAAATTTCCTCTGGACATTTTTTAATTAATATTGGATTTTATCGCTTAATTTGTTCGAGAGCAATATTAAACTTTATCTATATCAATTCTCTTCATATATTTTAGGGTCATTTGCACTTTTGTCGCTATTTTGTGCTTGTCTTTTAACTTTTGTCCCTCAAGGCAAATAATTTTTTGTTGGGTATAAATTTATATTTTTGCATCATAATATTCCATAAGTTATGCTTGTTCCCTTAAAAAACTTATGCAGCTATAAGTAAGTTTAATTTTAAAAGACAAAAATTAAAGACCAGCCCATTTAAAGGGCAAATTGCAATTTCTTCTATATTTTATATATTACTATCTAAGAAGAGGGAATAGCAGCCAGCACTCCGTCAACATGCCTGCCTGTTATTCCCAAGGCTATTTTCGTAAATTTAGACTAAATGGAATAATGTGATTGGGTCATATGGAATCGTACTGTAGCTGCCCGACAATTTTTTTATCCCTTTGACCAAATTGCCATTTTATTTGCTTCTCTTATCTTCCATTAGCCACAGCTTTTTTATGTTGTACGTGGCAAGAAGAGAGTGGATCTTCTTTTTACTTTTTATTTTTTCCTTGTCCAATTTTTACACATTCTCTCTCTTTAGCTTTACACACAGAAAACTCTTCCATCCTTCAACTTGGTGCTTTCACTTATTTATTTTTAAACATAATTTTAAGATTAACAATTTACAATTAATAATAATAATGTAACTAATTAATCAACTAACAACAAATAATCTACAAATACACAGCAGTCATCATTTGAAATTGTAAAAGACTAATACGATATATTCGATGTTAATAGCTAGAACCACTATTCTTGCAAATATAATAGTACATTATTAATGCACTAATAAAGCTTATTTTTGACAAAATCTGTGTTTATATCGACGGAGAAACACAGATGAACAGTGGAAAATGAAGATCAAACATCGAGGGAAAAGTCTAAGCTAAGAATACGAAAATGTGGGAATGAAAACTTACCTTCATTCATTGAGTTAACAAGTATATATATAAGTGAAGGAATCTAATTATCATCTAGCTAATGATAGCTAGCAACAGCTAAGCAACTAAGCTAATGACTCCACTAACTCTAACTAACCGACTCCAACATCCTAACTAACTTGTGCTGACTCAGCGTTACAATAGATATACATATACACTGTAGGTATACGGATATACAGTTTTGCAGTGTAGCATAGTAGTTGTAGTGTAGTATTTCTTAATAATTTTATATCTAAAATTCATAAAAACTTATCCACCAATTTCAATATATAAAACAATAGTTCAAAGTTACACTGTAATAAATATTTAGCATAGTACTATTGGGCCCGTGCGCACCACGGGTATCCTTACTAGTAAAGTATATCTCCTCCGTTTGATTTATATTTCGTTTTCATTTAAGTAACGACGTTTAAGAAATAGGAAGACTTTTGAAACTTGTGGTTCAAAATAAGCCTTGAAAATTTGTGTATTTGTAAATCATTCATAAAGTAAATTTGTTTCCAAATTAGGAAAGAGGTCATTCATTTTGACACGGACTAAAAAGGAAATAGGTTCAAACAAATTGAAACAGAGGGAGTATGAGCTTTGTTGTAAGAAACTGGCCTCTATTGTTGACGGAAAAGGAGTATCTATTGTTGACGGAATAGGAGTATGAGCCCATTTAGGAGCCGTTTGGATATGATTTGAAATCATAAGATTATCATGTTTGGATATGTAATTTAGATTTCTTAAGTTGTGTTTTTTTCTTATAGACATAAAAACCCTACAAGTTGTGAAAACTATCAAAACTTTCTCAATTATTATATAATCTTACCAAATGAGCAAGTCATAGTTCATAACAAAATTAATATGCTACTAGAAAGCCTTTCTAAAAAATGCAACATTAATTGATCAAACTTTAGTTCAATAAAAAGAAAAATTTAACACGAATAGTAATGTAACTAGTCTTTAATATAATCCTTTCCATGGTACGAACTTAAATAAACGGTTGGTAGAAGTTAATGAGGTTGATCAATGGTTGGTGGGAGTAATTGTTAAAAATATCTACCAACTTATGGGTCTTTTTTTGCAAAATATAAATTTATGGATCAAGTTTTACATTTAAAATTTTTGAAATCTCAAATCATGCCTTTTTGAATGATTTAAGATTTTATTTCATGAGATGAAATCGCACGTCTAAACGCCTACTAAAAGTTTGACAAACGGCTACTAAAAGTTTGACAAGTAGGTAGAACCGATCTACTAATCTAATAAGCTTAGCCCACTAAAACAGGCTTTGGGTCAGCCCATGGAGGGAAATGTGATCTGGCAATTCGCAGGAATGGGTTTATTTTGGGGTGGTCTTTAATTTTTGTCCCTTAAATTGGTGGTCTTTAATTATTGTCCTTCGTTAGAACCTCTTGGTTCCTAGTTCGAACCCCTGGATCAAAAATTTTAAAAAAATTCGTAAGGCAGAGGTCTGCATGCAAAACTCTGCATTAAGGCAGAATTTTGCATGATTTGGACAGAGTTTCAAGCTCTACTTTAAGGTAGAGTTTTAGGCAAAACTCTGCCTTAAAATTCTACCTCAATGCAGTGTTTTGAAGGCAAAATTCTTCCTTGCGAATCCAAACCTTTGCCTTGCAAAATTCCTTTTTTTTCTTTTAAACTAAATGCAGGTCCACATCTGGCTATTTATGCAAAGAAGCGCCTCAGCCTCAACACGGATGGGGTACTTGGCCATGGATAAAATAGACCTTGTGTGTCATGCTAATTAGAGGGCGGTTTACAAGAATGACCTTGGAGGTGGGTGGTCTTGGACGGTTGACCTTGCTTGTCTCATGGATGAAAACTTCAAGTTTAACAAGTTTTGATTTTTGACTTTGAAGGTTTGCCTACAGGGTGCACCGGGGTCAAAAATTCAAGGCCACTCATTTCTAAGGTCATTGACTACAATATCCTGTGAGTTGAGTGGTTAAGAAGCGGGAAAAAAAATAATGATTATGCTTTTGTCAAACCAACAAATGTATAATAAAATTTTACTAATTGGCTATCTTTAATAAACTAGACGGCCTACGCAGCACGGGCCCAACACTTTAGATTATAGTGTATATATGTGTATGTAGTTATGTTTGGATAGTGATAATATATATATATACACACACACACACACACACATATATACTATGTTAAAAAAACGATTAATATAACATTATAGTTTATGCTCCGTATCTAAAACTTTATTAGATTAGTGTTTGCTACGAAAACAAAATCGGCAAAAATTTATTAATATTTTTTAAAAGAGAAGACTTGTTTAAAAGAAAACTATTTTCCTCTCTTTGAGATAAAACAATAGCAATATTTAAGCATCAGTTGATACTTTCAATTTTAATTCGATTAATTTAAAGGTGTAAAATACTTATTATTTTTTATCAAATTTTGATTTGGATATTTCTAATTCAAATTATTAAATTAATTTTACATGTTTAAAACGAAACAAAGTAGAAATTGATTTTCTATTTAAACGAAGAAATACTATTTTTTAATTTTTGGTAAATATTCTCGGTTTAGCTCATTTTACTTATCATCTTTGTCTTTTGCATGGTTTTTTAAGAAAACGTCGATTAAATTATAATCGACTAATTTACCTTATTCATTATTTGATCTCCATTTGATATATTTTTTTTTACGACATTAATCTCTTTTCACATTTATTAGAGTAAGAATAAAAATAAAAAAAGTAATTAAATTTTATCTTATTTTAAAATATAAATATTGTAAGTATATTTATTTTAGTAAACATAACAAATAAATGACATGGCGGAATAGCAAATACAACAGTTCAATATCTAAATTAGATCTCAGACTAATATAAAATAAAAATAAAAAATTGTATGGTTTGACTACTTAACCTTTTGAAGAAAAGCAATAATATGGGGTTCATGTTTTTTGCTGTACAATAATTTCATTCTTCTCACTAATGGATTGATACGCGTGTAAATGAATCCATCATTATTGATTTAACGGGATACTTTGGAAATTACATCAATATTGTTTGACTTTTTAATATGAGGTGCACTTTTTTTTTTTTTTGGACATTATTAGTTTGCACTGTTTTTATGCATATATATATATACACTATGTTCAAAACACGATTAATATAACATTGTAGTTTGTGCTCCGTATCTAAAACTTTATTATATTAGTGTTTGCTACGAATACAAAGTCTACACCTTTTTTTTTGACATTATTTGTTTTTTTAATATGGGGTTCACTTTTTTTTTTTTTTTTTTTGATATTGCTTGATTTTGTTAATATGGGGTCAACTTTTTTTTTTTTTCGTGAGTTTGGAGATGGTGGGTTCCATTTTTTTTTCTTCTCCTTTTTTTTTTTTTTTTTTAATTACTTGGTGTTGTGTAGTATGGGGCCCACTCTTTTTTTTTTTTCACATAAAATTAAGAATTCTTGTCTTCCCTGATTTGGTGATCACATACACAATTTCACTTAGTTTCAAAATAACTCCCCAGTCTCTATGCGAAAGAGTAAAAGATCATAAAGGGTGGTTCTGAACTTATGGCCTCGCTTTTAATCAGCAATTATTATGAAAAATTAAACAAGTGAATGGAACCACAGTGGGAGGAACAGACTGTGAGAATCAACAAAATTATCTAAGTTTTAATCCTCCTTTTCCACTCCACCACTACTGTGATTTCCAGCCTATTGGTTGACGTTGTTTCTCGTGCGGTAGCAATAATAAACCATCATTGAGTCATAACTAGCAAAAGAATAAAAATTAAAATTTCTTGATGCTTAGATTATTTAATATTTATGTATTTATCAACTAATATGTATCATAGCTATTTCACCGATATTTGCCTCCAACAAGTACAAATATTGAGTAATCTGCCCATTAAATATCATTCTGATGAGAAGAAATACCTTTGCGCCAACTAATATGTATCATAGCTATTTCACAGATACTTGCTACCTCCAACAAGTACAAATATTGAGTAATTTTCTCATCAAATATCAGTCAGATGAGAAGAAATTACCTAAATTTTCTCGTCTCTGCTCATAAGAATTTTTTTGATATCTAATTATTATCGTCAAGTTCATCGATTCAGAACTACAAATCTATTTTGTTTTTTTTAGTGATTTATCATATAATATAGTATAACAGAAGGCTTATACTTAAATGTTTGTATGTGATAGTAAATGGAAAGTTTAAAGAGTTATTTTGATAATTGAAAGATTATTGAAGTGCATCCCATAACAACGAACTTCCATCTATGAGTTGGGATCCACATCCGAATGTGATTTCCTTTTACTTGTTTTTTTGAGTAAAAGTTGATTCTACCTAGTGTAGATATGAATAGAACTCTCATTGAATGGAAAGGCACCTTATTGATAGTTTGTGGGCTTAAGCCCAAAGGCCGTTTATCATCAAGCCCAAAGCCCAGGGTTATTTCGTATCTAGGAAGAATATTCACCATTTTCATCTTTAATTAAGTCATTTGGTTTGGTTTGGTTTGGTTTGGTTTTAAATTTGAAAAACCGATAATATTTGGTTTGGTCATTATAGTAGTAAAAAAACAAACAATTATATACATAAAATTTATAATTATTTCTATTAACTTTTCATAAATAATTAAAGATATTTTATACCTTTTAATTATTAATTTAATTTTTGGTCTACTTATTTTTATTTTTTTAAGTCACGTATACGATATACCCAAGTGTGCATAAGGGTAAAAAGTAAAAACCCTACTATCTCTTTTGCATTTAGAGAGAGATATTTGAATTATGTACGGCTAGTCGCACCCGACAATAACCAAACCGGTGGTTATTAAAGTATAAACCCAAGCTGATCTAGGGAAAACGTTTTAACTATGTAGAAAATGTATTTATGTTAGTTATTTTAGATTAAAATTGGGAAAAAGGGTCAAACCTCAAATATGGTTTATAGTTTCCAAATTAATTTTATATGGATGGAACTAATATTCACCATTTTCGTCTTTAATTAAGTCATGGTTTTTATTACTGTAGTAGAAAAACAAACAATCGTTAATAGTTTGTCTCTTTTCTACACTAAATCCAACGTATACGATATTGTGCATTGCATTTCATTCGCACCCTAAAGTATAAACCCAAGCTGATCTAGGGAAAACGGTGATGTATTTAATTTCCCACCTCAAATGATCTCCAATTAATTTTTTATATTGCGTCAATCAAAAAATGATGATATCTTTCACTTTAGAGTTGCTAATCTTTGGAACTACGAAAAACAAGTCTCTATACAAACAATAACTACTAATATTTTGGGGAGTCAAATAATTACTCCTACATGATTATAAGAGTTTCAATATTGTGTAATAATACCCTTTTTTCATTTCATTATGCTAATATTTTGAGGATTTTATAGAGTTTCTTGATTAAGAAAAGTACATTCCGAAATTTCTAAGTCCCATTTGATAGAATAGTTCAGAAAAAGAAAATAAATGAAGGGGAAAAAAATCCGAGGTTAGTGAATGGAAAGCATTACTAACAACGTTTGTTTTGACACGCACTTGATTGCATCACCAATTGATGTCTACATGCACAGCTTCTCTTCTCTGTCTACAAATAAGGAAAAGCGTTTTCACTCAATACCACTACTGCTCCAATAATATCATATTCTATCCAAAAACCAATTCTTGTTTGACAGAAAAACACACAGAAACATGAAGCCAAATAGATTATGGTCTTACTCAATGGTTCTTTTGGGAGCAACGTTGTTGTTAATGCTGGCTACAACAGAGTCCAAAAAATGTGCATTTAAGGCAATATTTAACTTTGGAGATTCAAATACTGATACTGGTGGATTTTGGGCTGTTTTCCCAGCTCAGAGCCCTCCCCATGGAATGACTTATTTCAAGAAACCTGTTGGAAGGGCAACTGATGGCAGAGTTATCGTTGATTTTCTAGGTGAAATATATGATTCATCACTCTTCATTTTCTTAGATCCATTCTTTAAGTTTTAATTTATCTACAGTAACAGTGTACATAAAAAGACTTTACATTATCAATGCAGTTTAATCGGGTATAATATATCAGACTTGAGCATTTTTAAAATTTAAACTCTATGAATTCAAACTTAAGGTTCTTAGCATTTAACCTATTATATATATAAATTTATACTAAATTCAGATGAATCGAGTACTATAAGACTGCATCCACCTCTGGCTATGAGGAGTAGTTAGTTCTTATTAGTTGTAGGTCAACTTAGTCTGACAGTGCACATAACGTTAGCTCTTTTTTAGTTCATGCTATAAAATGATATGGCTGTTGCTGCTGCAGATTCTTTCATCTTGGAGAACAAGATGCCTTAAATTCTGTTATTTTGTTTGTTCCATGATAGGGCATTAAACACTGTCAAGTTCTTAAATTATCAACAACTTCCCTGCATTAATTGGTTCTTGCTAGTTAGCTAGTTTCTAGCTAAAAGCCATAAAAAATGGTTTGTCTTATATGTTAAATGTACGTTACAGAAAGGGAGTAATGGTCTGTCTTATCAGTTAAATGTTATACGTTACAGTCTTACTGAAATGGGGTTATCTGAATTCTGAAAAAGGCATGTGTATGCAGAGGCGTATCGGATTTAAGTTTCTTAGCATTGAACCTATAGTATTTTAAAGTTATGGGTTTATACCTATTGTTTGTTGCAATTTCAATGAAGTTTATATATATATATAAATATATGCTCCGCGTAAAAAATAATGGGTTCATCTACCGATATGTTGCCTCCGCCTTTGTGTGTATGCGTCAAGAAGAATAATTAGCTATAAAACTGACCTTAAGAAGTTAGAAAGAAGATATCTAAGCGAAAAGTGTGACCATTTCTTTGTTAGGGTCTTGTCTTTAATTAAGGTCCTGTAAACTTTTGGACTGAGGATAGGAGATGGGATTACAGGACTTTGCAAATACAAGAAAACCAAATTGCCTAAGCTGGAAAAAAGAAAAGCAAAGTTGAAATGGTCCATGTATGTTCTTATTATCATTGGAAGGTTTTGTTTGTCCATATAGGTTCTGTCCTAGATCCTTATCCTAACTATTGCATCCTTGACCTCTTCATGTAGCTTAATTTCATTTACATTATTAGCCCCTTTGAGTCTTATGGTTCCTAATTCTTGGCATCATATCATAGCACTGATGAATCACAAAATCTTGAATTAACTAAGTCTCCTTTTTTCAAGAAGTAGAAGATGTAAGTAAATAAGAGCGTACCATCTCTAACAATAATCTTTTAGATGAGGTGGTCATAGAGTTAAGCATTATATATGACGGCAAGTAGATGTCATTTTCAAGTCGCACCGTCACTCATTATAAAATAAATAATTTTCACGTGTTTGACTCGTAAAAATGAATCAGACTCGCTATAGTCTCTCCTACAACTTAAACTTTCAGATTGAGATGGACACACAGTTAAACAAGAAACATATACAAGAATGATTTTTTGGCTAATAATCTGGATACTTCACACAATTATAGATGTACTTAGGAAAATATTAGTCCTTCTTCATCCTGCCTCTCCTCAAATGTAGTTTAACAGTTTTTTCTAAGTTCCGTTGTTCCCTCATGTGCAGCTCAAGCAATTGGCTTGCCATTTTTGAGTCCATATCTGCAATCAATTGGATCTGATTACAGACATGGTGCTAATTTCGCAACATTAGCATCCACAGTTCGCTTGCCACAAACTTCCTTATTTGTAACTGGGGTTAGCCCTTTTTCTCTTGATATTCAGCTTCGACAGATGAAAGAATTTAAAGCTAAAGTCGATGAACTTCCCCATAAAGGTAATAGTACCATTTAATGTTTCATTCCACAATGAATAATACATTGTATTGTAAGCCATAACTGAATATGTCTGAATCTTCAGGGAAAACTAGTCTGCCTTCCCCAGATATATTTGGAAAGTCACTCTATACATTCTACATAGGCCAAAATGACTTTACTGGAAATTTGGCAAGATTAGGAATAAGTGGAGTAAAAGAATTTCTACCTCAAGTGGTTTCCCAAATTGCTAGCACAATCAAGGTAACATCTTTCGCTTTCGATGTCCTAGTTCTCGATGAAAAATTAGTTGCTCATGGACGTTTTTATTTCTTAATTATATTTTCGACATATTTTTTTACGTGTGGCCTAGTTCTTTTTTCTTTAGTCAGATACGTGGTAATTCATAAATGAGTGAATGTGGGATTTGAACTTAGGATTTTTGTCCGTTTTAATATTATGTTGAAGCGTGTGACCATTTAATTAAAAATTTTCAGTTAGCTTTTAGATAAAGCATATATGTATCTACTTAAATATGTCTATTCGTCATGACTTTAGAATATCTTAAAACTATAAATAACTTCTGTTTTCAATTTTAAGAAAGACTTTTAACTCATTTAGAGCATTGAACGGCGAGACAGGGCTATCAAGAAAGATAGTTGTTCAGGAAGCATCTGACTATGAGTCCGTTCTCAAACTAACTGACCGGCTAACAGCTATTTGATGCTAGTTTTTTTTTTTTTCTTTTTCTTTTGTTTGCAGGAGATATATGCATTGGGTGGGAGAACATTTTGGGTGCTAAATTTAGCACCAATTGGATGTTACCCTGCATTTCTGGTGGAACTGCCTCATAACACTTCTGATATAGACCAGTTTGGTTGTTTAATATCATACAATGATGCAGTGGTGGATTATAACAATATGCTAAAAACAACATTGGCAAAAACCAGAAAGGAACTTGCTGATGCAAATGTGGTATATGTGGACACTCATGCTGTGCTCTTGGAGCTATTTCAACACCCCACTTCTCATGGTACTGTTTGTTTTCTTTTCCTTTTAAGATACTGAACAGTCCAAATTTTTTGTTTGAACGTCGCAAAATCTGACATACATCACTTTAACCGCTTTTTTACGGCTAAAAAAGATACTGGTTTTCTGCTCATATTGTTAGGCAAAGCTCCAAGCTTTTTAGGCCCCATTTGGTCATGAATAACAGTATCTTTAACTTTCATTCAAGCAAAATTCATATCCAAACACAATTCAAATGCTCTTTTTCAACTTCAGCTTCAGTTATCATTTTCTCAACTGAAGTTGTGAGATTTTCTAGATCTACTGTCCTGAAAATGCCAAAATACTTCTTGAATTGCACAACAACTGGACCTATGTCACTTTTATAACACATAGCAGCCAACAAAGTAGCTATTTCTTTTCTGCCAAACTAATTATCCAGTGGGAAACAATGTCAAAATGGTTGCTATCTGTCCCATTTTCAAGAGTAAAATGAAAAGTTACCTTTAACTAAAAGATCTAGAGTTACCTTTCACAGTGCTCTGCCACTGTAAACCTCTACAAATTTCCAAAATGTTGAGTTAAATTTAACGCTTTCGATGATGGAAGGAGTATATATTCTATCGTAATCGTTTGTTTTTTGCAGGGCTAAGATATGGAACCAAAGCATGTTGTGGATATGGAGGTGGTGCATACAATTTTAATCATCAATTGTACTGTGGAAATAGCAAACACGTAAATGGAAAAACAGTAACAGCCAAAGCCTGTAAGGATCCACAAAATTATGTAAGCTGGGATGGAATACATGTTACTGATGCAGCAAACAAACTCACTACATATGCCATTCTTAATGGTTCTTATTTTGATCCTCCTTATCCACTTCATCACTATTGTAATATCCAGCCTATAGGTTGAATACTGTTTTGTTTCTGTGTTTAGCAATAATAATAAACCACAACTTATGTCTCATTACTAGACAAAGGAATGAAAAGTTTCTGGAATATATGCTTTCATTATTATTGTCAAGTTCATCACACTTATCTGCACTCGGTGTTTACATCAGAATATGTAATGTTGCCATAAGCAAACACATGACATTCATTTATTAGTTTTGTGTAAACACGAGGTGTTTTTCTGTAAGTGATATGGCTTATCTTTAAAATATGACAGATAATGGAAACTTTGAACAAGGACATGATAATTGAAAGATAATTGATCATCCCGTAACAACAAAACATCATGTATGAGTTGTTATCCATATCCTAATCTAATTTTCTTTAAAAAATGAAATTCATCAATATCCATATGAGCTAATTTAATCATTAGGTATGGATTTAATTTGTGAATAGAAGTCCTTCTCCTTCTTAAACTGCGATTAAACTAATGCATCACCAGCAAAAGAGAAAAACAAAAGATACTCCTGATTACATCAGAAACACCATTTTTCAAATGGCTTGAAGCATTTATAGCCGTAAGGATTCTGTTGACTTCTCTTAAGGGTTTTAATCAAATGTTATGAGTATAAAAGAAAATTCTTAGCTTACAGATCAATCTTTAGCACAAATGCAGACAGCTCAACAGAAGATTATTCTAAAATTTCAGGTTGGCCCATACATTTTAATTGAGGGGAAAAGGTCATATGTGCTGATCTTTATGTTTTATAAAATTTTGCTTTTACAAATTAAAGTTTTAGGTAATAGCCTTTTTCCTGTCAAGATAAAGTTAATAATAGAAGAAAAAAAAAACAAAAAAGAGCCTGAAACTGCAGCTAAAACATAGTGAGGTGACTTCACTAGTTATTGTAAACTTCGGATGTTTCTTTCACTTTAGAACAGTCAACTTAATATTTAAATGGCATAGTAAATATTATAACATTATCAACTAATGAGCTTACTTTAGAAGATTCTAATCATTTTGGAGTTTCTTCATTGGACTAAATAATTATCTTCAACCAACCATAAAGTTTATTTGATGACAGTTTGTACACTGAAAAGGAATCTCACCTTTTATGCATAGTTTTCTTTAGAGAGAGCCTATTGCCTTTTATATTTTATTCATTTATTTGGAGGGTGTTTTGGGCTTGAATTATGACCTTGCCACCTATAAAATATTAAAATCCTATCTGAAAAAAATTTCAAGAAACTATCCATGAGATTCTGTTTATGATTCATACTACATTGATTTCCTAAAAAATGAATTTGGTGACACATGAATGTATATACACCTTAAAATGGAAAGAACACAAAAAATGTGAAAACAACAAAGTGAAAAATAAAAATCAAGGAACATAACTATTTTCAAGAACTGGTTGAGTTCTAATACCTGAAGCAGAAGGCATTCTGCTATTCCCAACCCAAACAGTATCCAAAGCCTCACTTTTTTCAGATTGTCTCTCCATATTTCCTCTCTTTTTTAGCCTAATACATTTGCATATCAAAGTTCCAATCACAATCAACAATATTAATCCAACAATTCCTACTCCAAATCCTATTACCCACCATTTCCATTTCCCCCCTTTCTTCTCATCTGGCTTCAATGAAGGAATCACTATGGCGAAATGGCCTTGTCCCTGCGAAATACACATGTTGTTCATCGTTACGTTGCTGAATTCGATGGTGCCATTTGTGACAAATCTAACACATGTCATTGTCTCATTCTTCTTGTTGTTTTTGTCTTGTGGCAAAGATATTTGTGGAAAGTGAACCAAAATGTGATTTGCCATGATGTGGAGCTCAATCATTCCATAATTTTTTCTGCTTCTTGTTGCATCATATGCTAAAAAGCCTATGACAGGAGTAACAAATGTGTAATTTGGGACATCATAGTATTTGGACGACAAATTCCCAAGATTTTCATAGATGATGTCAAATCTCTTAACAAAAGGCCATGGTAATACCCTTGATGGGATTTTGAAGAAGCTAAAATTGGCACCTCTTCTCCAAAAACTTCCACTTCTAAGGCGAACAATTGAACTTTCCATGCCTGAAAAATTTGAAGGAAGGGGAACATCATACAATTTACCCGTGTATCGTTTCGTCATATTCTTGATTGCATAATCATGAATGAATGAATCCAATGAGTCTCGATCTAACGTATGACTTGATCCTCGTACAACATTTAATGGGAGTAACAACAATAACAATAACAACCAAGACATCAGTGGGATGACGTGACATATGTTGTTATTTGACCCCATCAAAAATCCCGAAATGACCTCTTCATCCTCATTTCTTCATAAACATTAAAATCTTGATCTTCATAAGCCTATGTGACAAGGAAGATAAGCATGGAGGATCACAACTAGATAAAAAAAATGAACCTGTCACAAATAAAAGGCAAGGGTTTTGGGGATATTAATCAAGAATTGACATTGCTAATCTCCTTGGCAATGCCCAAAATTTTGAGAGTATGAGTTGTATGAGAGGGGCTGGACTCTTAAAGGTGGTGATTGATAAATGACACAAACAAAAGATTATTTAGGTGATGATTGATAAATGACACAAACAAAAGATTATTTAGGTATAATTAAAAAATGGGCTTTTAAAAATGTGGTACTAATATTCTTGTGGGTTGGCTAGAAGGAAGATTAGGGGCCTAACGTTAATCTGGCGCCTTAAAAAGAAATGTACTATACTAAAAAAGGGTCCCTTAGGAATTGTTCTATGTTGTTACTCAATTTGTTTAATCAAGTTTGTGTCAATTGGGTTAGTTGGAAATAGGGTATGTAATTATTTTTATTCTTCTAATCCATTGCTTTATAAATTGTGCCAACTGGGCTTTTGTTAGGATCAATCTTCCAAGAAGGACAAAGCTATGTATATGCAAGATTTGTCCAAAATGCTTATTTTAAGGAGGTGGGTTGAATGGTCCATTTTGTTGGTAAAATCTATCTGTATTCGAAGTTACTTTTTTTGCATATTAGAAGAAAATCAATGTATAGAAGAAACCTTGGTGAAGAAAATAAAGCCGACGTCCATTACCCTACATGTTCAGTTTTTTTCTTCTTCTTCTTCTTTGTAGTTTGGTTGAAACATAGTTTTGAGGAAAAAGGGAAGAGAAATTATTTTTGCAAAAAGTCTTTACAAAAAATGAACTTTTTTTGATATAATTATCTAATATTCAGAATCCACAAACTCAATTAATTCAAATTTGTGCCGCATAGAGCACATTAAAGTAGAAGTACGCACTTATCAAAAGTTTATCCATCTCGATGTTCCATCCAACCTCACCCCTTACTTCATTTTTCGAAGTAAACGACGCCTAGGAGGCAAATATGACTCTTTTAGTCGACAAAATTTATTTAAGTTTGGTTTCCAAATGGAATAGGTTAGTATGTGTCTCTGATAATGTAGGCATATTGTTCTTGAGAAAATGTGCACATATGGTATGGGGATTTTTTTAACTCAAACTAGGAATTTATGTCATGATTGTTTTACGTACACTTTTATCACTTAATTTATGATTGATTTATTACATACACATTTATCACTTAATTTATGTTATATTTTAACCTTGATTTATGTAGTTTGTTTTACATACACTTTTATCACTTAATTTATGTTATATTTTAACACTTAATTTATGTTATATTTTAACACTTTTACATACACGTTTATCACTTAATTTATGTTATATTTTAACCTTGATTTATACTTAACTAAGCAAAATTTATGTGATCTAGGGTAAATATTAATTAATATATCTTTTTGGTAGGAGGATACTAACTTTGGCCGGCCAGGTGACACGTGGATGTTTATGCTGAGTCAACTTGGTGCATAGGTGGCTTTAGTGCGGCCAACACAAGATACCATACGAGCCGAAAGCCATCCACAAGCCAGGTACTATGCAATAAGAATAGGTCTTAGTGCTAAGACTGCAAAAGTACAAATGTAAAATTCATCCTTTTTATTCTAAAAAACTATTGTTACAAAAAAGAGGAATTCACCAATTAATTTTGTGTGCATTTCTTTAATCATTACCATATATGTTTGGTATATTATTGGCTACTATAGTAAAACAAATTGGTCAGAACTTGGAAATCCTTTATTCCTCATCTTCGAAATCTCCAACATGGTAACAGGATTCTAATATGAACTTGTCATCTTGTTGTTATGTTGTACATGTGAATACTACTGTTACATTCGTTTTGTTGAAGAATAAGAGAATTTGGAGTATCAATTTCGGTCTTAGCACAGACATTGATTTTTCAATTTTTTTTTAGAAATCAAACTAGCACAATTCGTAACTAAAAAAAAGTTGGAATTCTGTTAATCATTTTTTTTAATAATTGAGAATTGTTTTTAAATAACAACCAAAATGAACAAATAATATGGAATGGAGGTAGCACTTCCTTTTTTCCTTTTCTTTTTCGGAAAAAGCTCAAATATGCCATCCAACTATCGTAACCATTTACGCCACTCATCAATAGTTTGGTACCATTTATACCATCGAACATATGAAATGACTCAGTTTACGCCATCGAACTATCATTTATGTCACTTATTAATAGTTTGACTCATTTACGCCATCGCTCGTTATCAAAATGACTCATCCATGTCATATTTCATTAAAGTTGGTTTTACAATACCATATATGACGCGTGGTACCAACAGATTATGTTGTGGGTGATAATGTATGGATCGGATTTTTTATTAATTTGGTATTTAAAAGGTTGGTTTAATCAAACAACGTAGACCTCTAATTGGAGTCACATATCATATGGTATCATAAAACATTAATATTAAAAATTGTTAAGTGGGTAAGATGGTCAAACTCGGATGAGTCATATTTCCTATTTGGATTAGCATAAATGAGTCATTTATAGTTCGATGACATAAAATAAGCCAAACTATCGACGAGTGGCATTTAGCCATTTCCGATAGCTGGATGGCATATTTGAGCTTTTTCACTTTTTAAAAAAAAAAATTAGGGGTTATTTAAATATTAGGGATTCTTTAAATTCACGCTTATATATGCACCATACAAATTTCTAAATACGACTGAAAAGAGTGTTACAAACAACCGATCTGATAAAATGTAATAATAACAATTATTGTAAATTTTAATTTTAATTAAAAAATTTACCACTAAAGATCATTTTTTTGCGCGGATTGTTGGATGGTCTTTAAAAATGAGGCCTTAAATTATGCCCTCGATAGTTGCAATGACGAGCGTTCGCGTAAATCATGATCGAGTTCGAACCCCGCTCAAGCATAAATTAAAAAAAAAAAAGTTTGGGTTGGACTGGGACCGTAGCCTTTTTTTTTTTTTTAAATAAAAAATTAGGGGTTATTTAAATATTAGGGCATTCTTTTAATGGGCAAACTTTTATATATGCACCATACAAATTTCTAAATACGACTGAAAAAGAGTCTTTCAAACAAACAACCGATCTGATAAAATTTTTGATTTTTTTTTTTTAAATAACAATTATTGTAAATTTTAATTTTAATTAAAAAATTTTACCACTAAAGATACGCGAATTGCCCACTAAAGATTGCAGTGAGATGAGTAGGATCCCTACCCTCAACCAAAAATTTCGGGTTCGGATCCGGGAAATGTAAAAAATCTTGATAGATTACATTATTTCTCCTTATAATAAGTTTTACATGATGCAAATTCAAATTAGTTAGTCCAGCAAATTCTGAATACCGAATGATTATACCAAAAAGAAGTTAATCCATGTATCACCAACATAATCATTTGTTTTTATTTTCTTTTGTCCTAAGCTAACTCAGCATTGATTGAGAGAAAATTTTACCAACAAATGAAAAAGTGCTCCAATTTAGAGAAAGCTAAGAGATTGAAGACTACGTATAACAAAAAGAAACTAGATTTTGAAGATAGGGAACGGACGAATGAGAAAGGAGAGAGGTTCCACGTATGACAGACCACAATCAAATTCTATTGCCAGAAAGAAAAGAGAAAATATGAATGGATAAACAGAAGTAGGAGAAGCACACAAAATTCCCTCAAGAAAAATAGTACTCCTTGGGGATTTATCAAGAAACCAAAAAGAGATTTTTAGAGATAGACAAGAAATAGAGGCCAAGAATCCAAACATACACAGCCACCCCCAAGATTCCAAGAATTGGCCAAATGGCAGCAGCAGCAGCAGCTTCTACTTCAATGGCGGCTACTGCCGTATTTGCCTCTCGTTTCCCTGTTTGCTCCACCACTAAAGCCACCCCAGTTCGCTGCTCAGCCACCCCTTACCTTCCACCCCGCCTTTCTGCTACTTCCTTCTCATCTTCCATCAAGTTTGCTGGTATTATATACCCCTCTTTGCCTTCTTCTTATTATTATCTTTTGTGTTTCCTTGTCATAATGTTTCTTATTAGTACTTTTTTTTTACTTCCATGACTTGCCTAGACTTAGAGCATCATTGTAATTGGTGGGGATTACCCATTGAGGTCACACTTATAGGCATGAAACTAGTATTACTCATTTGGAAGGCAGTTCTGTATACTCCATATCTAGAGTAAATTCAATGAGATGTATGCCATGTAATGTGAAAACGAAAGAACGCAATTCAATAAAACTAGACATGCGGTGCTTTGTGTTAGTAGTATTTTGCTAAAAAGATCCTTTCTTTGGTCTTTGTTCTATATAGTCTTGAAAGTTTACATTCATTGTGTTAATCTTCCAGTTGACAGTTAAGATGTCGATTCTCTTGTTTAAAAAGGTCTTACCTTGTTAACCGATTTCGTTCTTGCGTATGTTTGTCTAGCAATTTGAAGTGAGGTCACACTTGGAGGCATGATACTGAATCACTGAATTTGAAGGCAGTTCTTTAACTCTATTTCCCAGAGACCCAACCCTATTCAATGACATCAATAGATTGGATTTTGGACATAGAGTGCTTTGTTTTATTAGTTTCCTCAGAAGATCTGTTTCTTTCCCGTCTTTCTTACTATGATTGAACATTTGTGCTGTAGTCCTTCCAGCTGCTATACTTAGAAATTTGTGCAGATAAACTTAAAAAGGTCTTAACTTGTCTCTGATTTCAATCTTGTATGTTTTAGAAACAATGTGAAGTGATTGTTGCTAGAATGTGCGGGGATGGTTTCCATACTGGTGATGAATTTTGAGTAGAAGCTTACTTTATTTGTTCTTTAGAAGCCATGTTTGGCGAAGATAGTTTGCCTTTTCCTAGGATGTTAACTTGATGCTCTTTCCATTTGCAATGACCTCATCACACAATTATGATAAACGAGTATCCTCATCTACCCTGTGTTACTCGAGTTAGGTCCTAACTCCTTTGGTTTACTCAATTTTTAAAATCTGATCTGCGTCCGATCTCAACATGTTATAGTGTTGATTACTTGATTATTCCGTCAGCAAATGCATTTTGCGCCACTTATTAAGGGTCCTTATAATAAGGCAAAATAATATCGTCCCCAAGGAATGGTGAAGTGTTTGAGGTATAGGAGTAACAACAGGAGATCCAAGGTTTGGATAACAGCTACAACACTCGGTGTGGGTCCATCTACTCAAATATTTGTGGGCAAGTTGATCAGACACTTGTGCTTGTGATATGTATCAAGATGTATTTTGGATTAATTGTGGTGCGACAAGCTGACCCGGACGCAACAATCTTTATAAAGAAAAGGGAAAATGATATGTTCAATTGTCAATCAACTTGAACTAGCCATTTCTTTTAGACTTTGGTTCCACATTCAGTAGAATTATTAATGTTACAGGTTTTGATAGCTTCAGTGGAACCTATATCGACTATCTTTTACATTTTTTTGGATTTTTTTTTATGATGTAGACTGACATTTAACCTGCTTTTACATCAATTATGTGTAGATTTCATATGTTACTTTCCAATGGATTCAGAGATTCAAAGTTTTGTCATGCTCCTTATAAAGTTGGGGGTATCTATATGATTTATCTACAAGATGTCACACTTGGTTTGTAAGTGAACCTTGGGATGCTGTGTTGAACAGCCTCTCAACTGGATGTCTTAAGATAGAGAGTAAAATGTCATAAAAGTCATCTTTACTTTAACAGAATATTCTCTTAGAGGTCTAATGAGTGGTGATAAAGGGAATACAATGTTATCTCCGATAACACAGCAAGTCCCTGCCCAAAAGCTGGGGCTACAACAACAACAACAACAACATACCCAGTGAAATCCCACAAAGTGGGATCTGGGGAGGGTAGAGTGTTCAGACCTTACCTCTACCTTGAGAGGTAGAGAGGCTGTTTCCGGTAGACCCTCAGCACAAGAACAAGCAATTCAAACACAAAAGCTGGGCTCTAAACTAATAAGCATAGCCTTTTAAGTGTGCTGTTTGCTATAATACTGAAGTTCAATACTTATTCATGTTGCTGTGCTCATCATCTTATGTTAATATTCTTACCAGAGCCCAAGAGGTCTTCGCTACTCCAGGTCAAAGCCTCTTCATCAGAAGAATCTGGTGCTGTTGATACTAGTGAATTGCTGTCTGATCTAAAAGAAAAGGTAAAGTAGAGTCTTTCCATCTGAGATCTTTTCTATTGCACTCACTTTATTTAATTTACCCTGTCTCTCGGAAGCATTATTAGCTTAAAGGTTATTCAGAATACATATCATTCTTCTGTACATAGTCCAATCACTGGGAGTGGAAATTGCTTCTTCCTGTAAAATATTGGTATATTTGCTTTCTATTTGTTGTTGTTGCTGTGTTATCAATGATTTACTTAGGTGCTAACACTATGAGTTTTTTTGTTTAATGGCTTACAGTGGGATGCTGTTGACAACAAGTCTACAGTTATTATTTATGGAGGTGGGGCAATTGTTGCAGTTTGGCTGTCTTCAATTGTTGTTGGTGCCATCAACTCAGTTCCTTTGGTAGGTTGATCAATGTATACGATAATCATCCTGCTTTATGTACTGCTTTATGCTTTGTTATCTGTCTTCTCCCTACTACAGTCTGTTTAATTTCTGTAAAGTGAAGTGGGATTGTGTGTTTCGTTTTTTTATGGATTTTCTTATGTGGTTTCCGTTCACATATCCAAGTTACCTAATCTTTCGTCCTCTTTCTGCAGCTCCCAAAAATCATGGAGTTGGTAGGCCTTGGATATACTGGGTGGTTTGTCTACCGCTACCTTCTCTTCAAGGTAAGATTTTAGGACTGTGTAGCTACTCGCATCATCTTTTATATACAGAACTCAAGCACCAAACAAGCAGTACAGAGCCTGCTCTCTTTAAGCATGCCATTATTTTACTTTCCTCCTAGGGGGTGGGTTTTGTTAAACATCCATCGTGGACCTTGGAGATTGGCTGTTATTAGCTACTACAGATTAATAGCCTGAATTTGCTAGGAGGTGTGCTACCTTGTTTTCTTTTGAGAGATCTGCCTTTAGCATCAAAGTTGGTAACAACAATTATAGAGTTTACCTTTTGGTCCGCAATGCATCTTTTACCATAAGACGAAGCATGTGTAGCAGGTCTTGTTGCAACTGGGTCAAGCTTTTGGATAACTCCATGAGAAAATATACTCAGGCTGAGAAAATCTAATTGCCTTTCTATGTAAAGGCTTGCATTTAAAGGGCACTATTTTTGGTTCTGAAGATGGTTACTAACTAGTGGTTTGAATTTTTTTGTCGTGCTGACAGTCGAGTAGAAAAGAATTGGCAGAAGACATTGAGCAGTTGAAGAAGAAGATTGCAGGAACTGAATAGATGCCAGCATCAATTCTGTACAATGAGGCATATGCTCGTGTGAAGTAGAGTAGATTTTGATGTAATTTTATTTTATCCGAGCAACATCTTCAAATAAGATTCTGTATTTACCTTACACTTCATTCTGCTTATAAATCATATAGCATTTCCCTCTGTTTCTATGAATCTTTGATGCATGTTTGCTGCAACTAATTGTTTTGTTTGTAAAGTTATAATAATGCATGAAGATTGATAAACACAAGAATTAGGCTCCGCAATGCTGAAGACCTCCCTTTTCCATTTCTTTTAAGACGGGGTTCGACTAGTTTGCGCACACCTCAACTGTTCCACCTTGACTATGTCTTTTTCGACTCTTACTAGTACCAACAAGGGCAATGCTAACTTGGATAAAAAGAATTCATTTATTTTGTAGGATTAAAAAATTAAACATCAAACTATATCATCTCCAACAAATCCTCTTTTTATCCCAACAATCTAATATTGAGCCCTTTCTTTGAATCTCTGTTGTCTAAACATAGTTTAAAAGTTAAAGATATCTCAAAAAGTGAACTAATATAACCTAAGTGTTATGAAATAATATTAAAAGTACATGACACAAGAGATATAGCCAAAGAAGTTGGAAGAGAGAGAGAGAGAGAGATTTTTGTGTCTCTATAATTTCTACAAGTAAATTCCTATTTATAGGAGGAAATAAGGCAACCACTTGGTGGCCACACATACTTGGTGGGCAAGTATCCTTGGTGCCCAAGTAGTCTTGGTGCCCAAGTTCATTGATGGGCATCCACTTTATATTTTCCCCCTCAAAATGATGTTTTAATTATGTGCTTCCGTTAAAACCTTATTTAGTAAAAAACATTATGGGAAAAAGTCCTACATATAAAAACAAATATATATTCTCAAATACGCTTTGCTTCTTTCATATCATTAAAAACGTTCCCAATTTTTCACATTAAAAACGTTGTTCCAAATGGGATAAAACCTTGGTTAAGGAAAAAAGAGTACAACGCGTATTTAACTCCCCCAATAATTACACATAATTTTAAAGATGATGTTTAGATTTGTATATTTGAAAAAAATCATATTTGAGGTTATTAAGAAACGTGTTTGTGATAAGATTTGAAAACTACGTATGATAAAATTAATCAACAAATCTTCATTCCTTAGATTTGAGTTGCATCATCACCATATAATATTGTTAAAATTAAATTACATTCAATGCTTATCATAATCTATGAAATTTATCATTCTAAATTCATTGTATAATAACATGGCAACAAAGTAATCCTTCATGGAAAGAGAAAACATATTTGGATCGAACTCTTATGTCGACCAGATGAATGCCCCGTATATCCAAAACACTTGACAATATTTGTTCGGATAAACACATTTATGCCATACTTTCATTAGCAGTATGCAATTGATCTTATTTCAATATCTCCATATAAGAGTAAATTATATCATGCTCGTAGTTATAGCAAGATATATAAGTGCATCAATTGCATAAGATATAGTACTTCAGGACCAATTCAATTTTCTTATTTCAACTTCTAAAGATAATGTTATTGCTTTTGTAAACCCTTCAAGAGCTCCAATAATATTCATATGAAAGGTTCTGACTATCATAAAGAGACAAGGGTAAACATAGTATATTTGTACCATTCGTCAGTGAATATACATTAAGGCTCTTTCAGTACATCAACCTTGATTCATTTAATCCATTTAAGGATTATAAACCAGTTTTCCAAGAATTTGTATATGCTTCAAACATTTTGGATCCTTCAGAAATTTTCGTATAAATTTTGTCAAGTAAGCCATATAGGCTGTGACAACTTCCATCATTATAAATTGTGACATCTTCTAATGTACGGACTACAGTCTCATGCCGATGAGGCAATCGCTTACCAAGATGCATCATATCACTTGGTAATTATTTCTACGTCAACATGCTTTAAGAGACGTAGAACTCATATCCTCACAACCTAATACAATATTGCGCGCCATACCGTATCAAAGATATCGTCGACGAGATACCATCTTGTATCGGTTCGCAATTTGACATAAGCGAGATCTCATCACTTCATTATTTTCGGTACCTAAATCCAAAGGTTTCATGAAGTGTTATGTTGTATGCTTTTCAAAGCAAATTGCCTCTCATTATTGATCATTTGCTCCTCCCTTTTTCAAGGATTATTATATTTGGAACCGATTAGTCTACCATTTTCCATTTTTTGTAGACTCCGTCTTTCGGGACATTAAGAGCATTTTGTAGATGAAATAAAAGTTAAATTTATAAAATGCGTCCAGATTTGACTTGAATTTTGAGGATCATACCGAATAATAATTCACAACATATTTCTTAGCCAGCTTCTCTCAAACCTTATTTTAGTGACATATGTCCCTATTTTTTTTTTATTTTTTTTTGGGAAAATCCATCTGTGTGCATCATGGTATATCCATTAATCATATACCGCACATCAAACGCTATAAGATGGAAATATCTAGTTCCTGACCTTACGAACCAAATATGAGGGGAGAATTTATCAAAATTTATTGATCGAAGCATACAAGTGTTGTTCTATGTCAATATATCATATCTCGGACCAACATCCGAAGCTTTGCGTTTCATAAGCAATGGTTTGTTTGTATTATGGAGGCATCTAATGCCAAAAACCATTAGATATAAACTAGCATTATCAAGATGATGTCTTGATTACATATTCGAAAATTGTGCTTCCAACTCAATTATTTTATAGCAAGCAACTTCGTAAATGTCAAATGATTTAAATCTGACGATAAACATACATGTGACCGTCTCATAGATGCATCTATTTAAGACATCATATTGTAGGTGAAGGGGCCCACATTCACCTTTTATATTTTTGCAATTTCGGGATTGATCCCAACATTACAAAATGGTGTAATCGACTTATCATTAGAACAAGCAACACAAACAAATTCTTCAAGATCTACTTGTTCTTCATTATGTTTTTAATACTCAATTAGCACATCGATTTAAATCGGACGATCAAAAAATAAAATTATAAGATGCATCTACGTAAACTTCAAGTTTACCATGGACGAGTGCTATTTATTTTAATAAACTTCGGTTTACTATGCATGAAATTGTATATCAATAAACTTCTGGTTTATCATGGTATGTGATCTCATCATGCTCGGGTAACATTTCACGTAACAAAGTAGTTATTTCTTACCCGTAGTAACTTCAAGATATTTAATATTCCGATCATTTGTAGTCTCAATATGATAACCATTTTTATTGTTAGTAAACTTTAGGTCTACTACGGTGTTCCGAACAACCAATTACGATCTCGATGAATGGTATTATCATATATAGCATCTTCAAGAGACTTCAATTTATTTATCATAATCAAGATATTATTTGGACACCGCTAGTGTCATGATACTTGTAAATAAATAATTAGCTCTTACGGAGCCTTTGATCATTAATTTCTATTACCAAATATTTCTTAAATACTTCGGTACCATGAAATCAAATTTCGACACTATTCGGTGTCACAAAATAAACATTGAATTCTAAGCTTCAATATTTCAAACATCTCCTCAAGAGGAGATTCATCATTAATGATACACGAATATTTTGTATCTAGTGCGTCATTGACCACATAATAATCACATTTTAATAAAGACAAAGATACATTAATTGTTATTTCCTTCAAGGAAATCAATCACAACTAACCATAATGTATCAATGTGATTATAGTAGAAACATTCTATTTAGCTTTCTTTTTTCTTAAAAAGATACTTTGATAAAATTATTTAACATGTTTCTGCGTACGATAGGTACGTGTTGCTATGTCTTAATTTCATACCACATAAATAACATGTATATTCCTTGTATTTTATCTATCCAGGAAACAGGTTGTGGTATTTCTTCATTCACTTCAGGAAATGAAACTTGATTATTCAAATGTGCTTGCAATACAACGTTCATCAATAGCTCATTATTTTGCTCAAGCACAAGAAGACATAGCTTAGAATATTTCTCAGATATTTTACTCGTTCTTTCTACTTCGGGAGTGAAGATTAAAATTTTACTACTTCGGGAGTAAAGTTTAAAGGTTTACTACTTCGAGAGTAAATTTCAAGGTCTTACTACTTCAGGAGTAAATTTCAAAGTTTTACTACTTCAGGAGTAAAATTTCAGAATTCTACTATTTCGGGAGTAGATTTCAGAGTCGTACTACTTCATGAGAGTAGAATTCAAAGCCTTACTACTTCAGAGTAAAATTCATAGTCTTACTACTTCGCCACGCATCAATTGCAACTCGCAATCACAGCAGATAATTATGAGTAGAATTAGAGTCTTAATATTTTGTGAGTAGAGCTCAAAGTTATACTACTTCGGGAGTAGAGTTCAAAATTTGCTACTCGAGGGGCAAATTTATAAGTTTAGTACTTCAGGAGTAAAGCATATAATATTCAGAATATTTCGTCTCAATTATTCTACCTATACATCGAGATGAATCATGGTATTTTCACAATCAAATGCACATTCATATTTATCACAACGAACGCATACTATTACATTCACTTCGGAGAATGGATTTGTATTTGCAACATTTATCAAAAGTTTTCATTCTTCGGGAATAAAACATAATTATACGAAAGTGCCTTATGCATATCAAATTTTGATTGCTTATAAACTCTATAAGATATTGCTACTTCAGAAGCAAATTGAGGCAGGCATATAATGTAGAGAATTTTTCTCTAAACACATCTTTAATTGTAATTACAGTAAGCCTATAAAAATATTACCAGAAACATAAATAAATTTCATCGTTGGGAAACTAAAAGAGTCACTTCTGATTTCAACCCAAGAAGAACAGAAGGACCACTGAATCACAAAATTAATTTCCAATAAATTAGGAAATAGAGATGAAAATTCCAATAACAAGATTTTCAAGAAATGAAGATAGGGAGAGGTGTAACATCCATACATGGATAACCACAGCCAGATAACGTTTATCATGGATAGTCAGTAAACATATATGTGCTATTTATACATAAATAAACACAATTGATATATAAAATATGACCCTATACTTTATGTCGTACGTAGTATATATCATGCTAAAGCAACATGGCTTCAACCTTTTATATGAAGTTATATATATCGTAAATAGCATGAACAAGAACAGATAAAAGAAAATTTTCTCTTAGTACCTTATCAACAAACTGTAGGAATAAAAGCATGATAGTTACCTGGAAATTGCATCAATCTTTTCAATATATTTACCCAATAACATTATGGATATTAAAATAACGTGTTATGAAATAATATTAAAAGTATACGACACAAGAGATATATCCAAAGAAGTTAGGAGACAGAGAGAGAGAGAGATTTTTTTGTCTCTATAATTTCTACAAGTAAACTCCTATTTATTGGAGGAAATAAGGCAACAACTTGGTGGGCAAGTATCCTTGGTGCCCAAATTCATGTGATCGGCATCCACTTTACAACACGAAGCTAATTCCCACCTATTTATTTCGGGTACGAACCCAATAATACCAAAACTAACTAGGAATCTTTACTCATTGTAGCTTCTTTTAAGACCTAATTACTAATATTAACTATCCTTTTATTTAACTATATTTAGTAGCTAATTAACTTTTCTAAATTACAAATGGTAGCTATATCAAAAAATACATACCCAAACACATATATCTTTCTTTTTTCTCAATCACTACCCACAGAAAAAAAGAAAAAAAAATTTTCATTTCTCAAAACCCTAAAAAATCTCTCTCCTCTTCTCTCAACCACCGCCCGAAACAACAAAATGCCGCACCGCCCTCTCTCTCTCTCTCCCTCTCCCTCTCCCTTGGGACATAACTTATTCTCCCTCTCTCTCTCATTTATGCGCCGCCCCTCTCTCTCTTCTCCCTCTCCCTCTGTGCTCACCCCTCTCTCTCTCTCTCTCTTATATAACATTTTAAAATCGGCGTGTGCGTTGTTGGTGGCGGCGATGATGGACGATTTTGAGATGGCGGCGGAGAATATGACGTAAGTGGAGAGATTAGGGTTTTGTTTGATGGAAAGATTAAATTTTTTGGTGGTAGTGGTGTCTCATTTGGGTTTTTAGTGGTGGTGGTGTCTCAAATTAGGATTTTGGTGGTGTTGGAGAGATTTTCTCTTTTTTGGTGGTGGTAGTGTCTCGGTCGGCCATGTGTATTTGTTAAAAGCCAAATACAAATACATTCAAAAATCTACATCTCACAAATAATTTGTTTTTGAATGTATTTATCTTTGTATTTTTTAGTGCATTTTTTAGTGTATTTTGTTAATAGCCAAACACATTATTTTTTGAATGTATTTGAATTTTTTGGTCTTGTATCTGAATGTGTATGTTGAAATCCATTCAAATACACGAAAATTTGAATATAGTTGGCTTCATAGTAGTTGGAATGTACACAATGTATTGGAAATACATCAAAAAAAAGAATTTTTTATGAACGAAATACATCAAAAAAAAAAAAATCAGTAAAATACATAAAAAAAAGGTGGTTAATATATATATACATAAGAATAGGGTATATTTACAAAATATGACGATCTTATAACATTTACAAAACATAACAATAGATTTCTTACAAAATATATACGAAAAGTTTCATAGTGCTTAAAAATTTAACTAAGAAAATTTTTTTTCCTTTCTGTGTATATCTCGCTCAAGGCTTAAAAAATTCGCTCTCAAAATTTTATGTATGAAATACCGCATAATAGAAGAAATGTGTTTATCCAAAACACATAAGCTTAGCATTTCTCACATTTTACGTGTAAAACAAAGACACACGTATAAAAACATTATGAAATATGTATTTAACTATATAAAATTTGTATAAAATTTAGGATAAGTTTTTGGAAATTTAATACAACAAACAACATGGTATACAACTTTCATACAAATTAGAATCTCACTTTGAAATTCGAATGAAATTAATACAATTGAAACATGGGCCATCATAAAAACCTAGGTGAAAACAAAGTAACTTGTAGAAAAAAGATGGTGTTAACGTGTTTTTCGGAAAAACACCGTGAATAGAATGGAGATCTACGGTGGTGTTAACGAAGACGGTGGTGTTGTTGTGGTTCGGGTGAGCTACAAAATGAAGGCACAAAGAAAACACATTGCTCTCTGTTGCAAAACTTCAAAGATTCAACGAAGAGAAAAAAAAAAAAAATCTCCCCTATTTTTCTAGACATTACGTGAATACGAGGGGAAAGAAGGGTTGGGCTATGAAATTTTTCCAGATCTGGTATATTTTTTAATTAAGTTGTTATGTTTTGTAAATAAGGAAAAATATCCTTATGTTTTGTAATATAGTGTCTTAAGTAGTATTATTAGGTCATTTTCCCAAAAAAAAAACCACTGAAATACATTAAAAAAAAAAAAGACACAGGAAATACATTATGGCAAAAAAAAAAAATTCACTGAAATACATAAAAAAAAATCACTAAACTACATCAAAAAAAATATTAATATCTAATTTAATAGCTCCACCATTAAAGGCTAAAATCAAGCATCATGTTTTTTTTTTTACCTTGTTCTCATGTATTTGTTGGCAACAAATACACGCGCAAACATACACTATTTTGCCAAAAAATGTAGCTACAAATGGTAATATTTAAAAGGATAGCTACTAAGCTAGAAATTCCTGATAAGATATTTCGGTAAGTTTTGCCAACTAACTAATCTTGTAAAAACTAGAAAGGGCTACCCAGAGGCCCAATATTTAAGCCTACATCTTAAGCCCAATTATTTATCAAGTAAATCTCAACCACCTGTCTTTCTTTACTCTCACCGCCTCTCTTCTTTCTTCCACACAAACGGGAATTACATATATATATATATATAACACAACACAACACAACACACACACGCATCATCATTATATCTCTCTTTAATTCCCAAATCCAAGCAATTAGGTGAAAATCACAAAAATGTTGAAGCACATAGGAAATCGAATTTTAGGGCTAGGTCAACAATCAAGGGTGAGCCGAGGGATGTTACCTCGGCTATATCATGAAAGAGTAGTGGACCATTACAATAACCCACGAAATGTTGGTTCTTTTGATAAGAACGACCCGACAATTGGTACGGGTCTTGTCGGGGCTCCGGCTTGTGGGGATGTGATGAAACTTCAAATCAAGGTTGATGATAACACTGGCAAAATTACAGATGCTTGTTTTAAGACCTTTGGTTGTGGTTCTGCTATTGCTTCTTCATCTGTTGGTACGTTTCTTCATATTTCAACGAATTTGGTGGAAAAAAATAAATGAAAAAGGATGACATAGCATCTGATGTTATTTAAGATGGGTTGTGGTGATTCTGATTTTTTTTTTTTTTTTTTGGGCAATTTTCAGCAACTGAATGGGTGAAAGGAAGACAAATGGAGGAAGTACTGAGCATAAAGAATACGTAAGTCCTTTGAACTTTCTTTTTAATTTTTTATTCTTTTTTGTGTGTTTTTAGGGTATATAGCGTGGTTTCAGATTGCCCCTTTTAGTTTTTCCTGCTTTCTTGCTTATAAGTAATTGAATAGTTGATTCTCGTAGTTATACGTATTGAATTTTGAGTTGAATAGTTTAAAGCTTTTCCTGCTTATAAGTAATCTTTGTGATTGTGGAGCTGGAGGTATTTTCTAGAATTGGTTCCTGGTATTTTTTTTGTCGTATTTTCTAAAGCAATAGTAAGGTACTCCTTTGCCTGGTTTTTTGGTAGTATATTTTTTTCTCCATTCCTGTTTGGAATTTCATGATATTTGTGCTATTTTGATACTCCTGTAGATGTTGACTTAAAACTGTATGCCCGGGGACTTCTTTTGACATCACTGGTATTTACAAACTCCACTTATGAACCAATCTTGAAAGTCATGGGCCTAATTAAGGTAGGATTTGATGAGAAAGTAAATTCTTCAAGGAAAAGTTGTGATATCTGAAAAAGTAAATATAGTGGCAAATCTCCCTCATGGACCCATAACCAAACAATCAACTGTCTGTTTTCATGTGCTTTTAAATTAAACAAACAAGTTGATGGGAAGAGTATATATCCATACAAAGCTTCAAATAAAAATTGACGAAGGGTACGTATGCATTTACCTTGCCCCATAACATTCCGTCATCCACTATAATAAGGACCTGCTACCACGTCTATTGATACATTTTGACATAACTCCACTCCAGCATTTGCAACATTATTATAGCGCTCCCAAGCAGCAGATATGCCAGTAGTCTCGGCCCCTTACTGTCATCTTGGTACATCGGCCCCTTACTGTCATCACGGTTTCAACTTAATTTTTTCTGTATCATCTGTGGATGATTATATAGGTTATGGGAACTAATCTATTCTTTATCTTTATGTAGAAATAGATGTAAAGTGTCGCGGCCTTTCTTTTGTGGTGTTGATGTCTGTTCAACCTGCTGGAAAATTAATTGGCAGTCTTGACTTTTTCTAGACCTTGAGATGTATTCTGAGACACATTTGATTTTTACTGCAGGGAGATAGCAAAACATCTCTCCCTTCCACCTGTTAAACTGCACTGTAGCATGCTCGCTGAGGATGCAATTAAGGCTGCTGTGAAGGATTATGAGGCGAAGAAGGCAAAATTCAGTGGTGGTGTAGGAAGTGCATCAACAGAGAAAGCTGCTGACGCTTGATATGCTAGTTGAAGAAATAAAAGGCTTCCAGGCAATGAAGTTAAGAATGAATATCAGGGATGTACGTGTACGTAGTGTGTCTTGGATTTTCATAGATGTAAATTAGCTCTATGGCTTTTCGGTTTGTAATAAAATAATGTTTACTTGGATGAAGAGGTGAACTTGCTCTGTGCAGGGTTCTGTTACCCACGTTGTTGAAACGTTTACTGAGATGCTGAATCTTGCTCCTATTTTTGTAAATAATTACGGTGGGTTCATTATAGCCCGTGACCAAGATGTAGTGAGTGCATCACCAGTGTCGTCGTAGTTGTAACATTGAAGTGAAGATATGAGGCGAACACAAGAGTTCGGTTTATTTTTGAAAATTTGAAGCTTTGTCTTGTAACAACATGAAAAATCTCATTAATATTACACAACTGGGCTCTACTTTATTGCTAGTTGTTTTAACTTCATCAAAAAAGTATGGCAAGACCGGAGGTAAATATAATTAGTAGTGGACTCTATAAGAGCCGGTCAAAGCACGCTATATTTCTAATAAAAAGTTGAATCTCTTTTTTTTAAAATAAAACAAGATACTTATAATAGATAAATATTACTTGATAATATAAATAAAGTTATCCTTATTGCTATGGAAAAACCTGCTTGTCAAAAGATCAGAGTGTCACGAATTTAAATGTTTGTGCATACTATTCTCTTCTGATCCAATTGGGTATGCAATCATTCTTACTACTAACTATGTATATATCTCTCTATTACTAGATAGCCCGTGCCCACAAAAGAGGTCCGCCACTGGGAAAGGCAATCTCATACTTAGTTTAATTGTTTTGTAGGAATACCCGAAACAAAGGAAGCAATACCATCAATAACTATTAATATAATAGATTCATACTATTTTCATGCATTTGAAGAATAAAATTGTATAATTACACTCTTGAGCTTGCTAATGAGAAGGTAAAAAGAAAGGGTTAGATTGTTCATGTTCACTTCGATAAGCTGATTCCCTGACAATTGCAGCTTAGCATTTGTTACAAAAGAAACTTCACTTGTGCTAACACAAATTCAATATTAGGATTGTCTTCTTGATTTGTGTACAGCTTCTCAACCTGACCACCTAAATACAACATGTCAGTATTGATTTGGTGATTCAATCTTTATATCAGGGAAAAAACAGAGGCCTAAATAACCGATCACTTGTTCAACCCAATTCAAGGAAAATACGAATAACCTAGAAACATGATTGTTACTAATCGGACATCCTAAAGAAACAACCCTACGTCAGAAATTGCATTAAAGATACATGTTAATATATGGAGGCAAGAAACAGAGAATCGGAGAATTTTGCGCATTTAGCACGCTGAGTCTGTTTACACTAAAAATCCACTAAAAGCTAATTTATAAGAAAATAGTTACCAGTTTCAAACAAAAAAAAATTATTTATAAGAAAAAAGTATGTGCAAGTTCATTCAATAGGTAGAAAACTAACCACAAGATAGGTGGTCTTAGTTAGTTGAGATCTGAAGATGGGCACCTCACTACTCGCATAAAACAAACTCCAGAAAAGAAAATATCAGTTAGAACTATTCTCACAGTCACCTACTTCCACCTTTCCACTAAGTTTCCATCTGAGCGCACTCTTCTAGGTGTTCTTTGTCCGGTAATTTGTAATATCCCCTTAAAGTGACAGTGATGGCCAAACTGTCATTCCTTGCATGCTACTACTCCATCTTAGCCCACTTCTGCATGAAAATCTGCCAACATCAATAGCTGAATCAAACAATCATCATGCATAAGAAGGATAGTAGGTAAAGACTATCAAGATTCAAGGGAGAGCCATACATAAGTGAAGAGTTGAGCAGAAGCAGAAACATAAGATTATCTTGCTAGCTTCATCGAAATAGAAATCTATCTCAGCTTCACACCACCCACGGAATGAAAGAGAATCCTGAAATATAGGAAATATACGGAAAAAAAAATCTCAGCAAATAAGAAAGAGCCCTCCCCAATTAAAAATGAATAAAACTACAATCAGGGACACCCCGTTTTAGCGTTTAGATTGTAATGGTATGTCATTGTAGTACTTTGCAAAAAAAGGGTATGTCATCAGTTACATACAAACAAAGAAACGTTTTTCAGAACAAAAGTTTTTTTTTAGCAAGATAAAAAAAAATGCAGCAAAATACACGTTAACATAAGTGTATATACCTTCGATTCATAACTTCAACGTCACATAGATGGGTTTCCCATATAATATACTGTCCAGACTCGTGATTTAGATCTACCCCTAAAAAAGTTTGTAGCCATATGAATCATTATCTACAGAAGCAGATAATTAAGCTTAAACAAATTCTTCGGCAAGCTACAAGAGTAAAGTGAGCTATCACCTCAATGGTCAATATAGGTATACAACTTACCAACTTTGCATTTCCAAGTTCCAGAAAGCAACGTAGTCACTTCCGTTGCCATGATTCTGTAATGTTGAAAATTAAACAATGGCCTATTTTCATCATAAATATTCACCTTAAAGTTGTTCGGAAGCTTTCTTTTATCAAGGGATAGATGTTCTATGGCAGGTTCGAAAATTGCAAGTAATTCAATAGGCGTTCCTCATACCTACAAAAGTAGCACTATTCAAAAGTTGTTCTCTATATCAATGTGATTATTGAGTTGTTCATTACACACAGCTACTACAACTTCACGAGCTTTGAAGCTACTCTGCAACAATTAAACAGCCACAGCTAGTGTCTTTGTCAAATTCAGAATAAACATCAGTATTGAATCATGAGTTGAGCTCAACAATAAACCTTTCCCTGAATAATTTAGTACTTCATGACATAGATACCTCTCGAATCACTGAAGGACTTTATGCTGATAAGGTAATTGATCTCAAACCTGTCTCAGAATCACCCACAAGCTGTCACAAAAGATGAAATAGTGGCATTAAGTTCAAAATCACTAAACAACAATATTAATCTCCTAAAATTTCATCTCAATTGATTATAAAGTTAAAATGGTCATTCAGTACCAGGTACTTCTTAAAGAAATAAATATCTTTTTGAGAAAGAAATAGATATTAAGACATGAAGAAGGAATTTATACCATTCTTATCTTTTTTGACAACAACAAAGCATGCAACAGATTGATATAATGAAGAAGAATCTATATTAAAGCTACTGGTGTGATTTTAACGGTTAGTCCGATTATTAGTAACCATAAAATAAATAGGTCTAATTTCATTTTTCTAATGTTTGTGCTTTCAGTCCTTAAAACCATATATCAAGCAGTGCTAATTTAATATATGACAAGCAGCTACATTCAATTTATTAACAGAATGCTATGTATGAAATGGTCATTCCACTGAGTTAGCTAATTGAATCGCTAATGCAAGGAGATAAGTTGAATCACTTACAGTAACCAAGTGCAATGGGTGTCAAGTAACCAAAAAGTGTATTCCTCCAATAGTGTCGTGCATCAGTGCGCACAATGATCCAATAGAGTAGTTATTATATGACGTACATATTTCGCAAAGTACTCACAGAAAGAAATTAAAAAGGAGAGGAGAAGATTCTCACCATTAAAAATCCACCTTGCTAGGAAGGAAAGACAAAAATTAAAAGCAAGCAAGAAGAACACATGTTCACCATTTGAAAATACTTATCAAACTCAAAAGTTTACACACAGAACTAAATTTATCAAACAAAACGACCTCTTTTAAGTGGATAATAACCTCGTGGAAATTATTTTTATAGTTATTTCATATAACATTGTTTTTCTGGAACCTAAGCACCTAATATGTCGTCTACTGTGGAGATTTTTTCCCATTAGCTCAACCTTTTGTTTGCAAGACCAAGATATTAAACATTGCAACTTGATATTCAGTCACAAAAGGACAACTTGACAGGCCAACAGAGTGAAAAATGGCAAAACATCACGAAAATTCGAGGTATAATCCGTCGCGATTTTATTAATTGAAGAGGAAAAAGGGATTAAGTTTGATTACCCAAAGAAAAAAAATAGCAGCTTCATATTCGTTAAATATCCAATATCATGATTCTAGTTATCTATTTTCAAATATGCAAGCAAAATTTGATATACTAACAAGAAATTATCAGAAATTAACAAACCTACAGATACCACCTCTTATTATCAATAACTGGGGGTGCAATAAACGAAGAAAGATGGAGAAAAACTTACACCAAAATTTAAAAATACAGCACATATCATTGACTAATTGGAACCAAGATAGAGAAAAACAGCTTTGTCACATGGAAATTTCGAATATGAATAAACCTAATTTTCAATGTTGAAAACATCTTGTGGAGTAAAGATCCAACAGTCCATGATCTCTATCTCCGATAACTTTAGATGAGAAGAAATCCTCGACACATACACCACATGTTTTTATTTTTGAAGCTGCAGCGACAGGAATGAAACTATTTCTTTTCTTGTCAAAGTCGATAAGTGTACTCAGAGACACATAGAAAGTACTTTCGAGACAACTCAAAATTCCCAAAATGGCGGCAAGAACCACCATTTCTGGTCACTAAATGTGCACTACATTATTGATTAATGTAGTCTCCTTATATATCAAATTATGTGTTTATCCACATAATGAGTAATCTCATCAACACTTAAATGTCACAGTAGAAATGAAGATATGAATACAAAATCGTTTCAAAAAAAAAAAAAAAAAAAAATTCTATTCCAAGTCATAATACACTACTGTATGGAAGTCCAAATAAAATCTCTTGAACCGAAGGAAACTGAAAGTTGTTGCACACTATAGTAATTATATTTTTCATTAATGCCAAAAGGAAGTGTTGATTTGACTTCTTTTCTACTACTCTCTCACGGAAAATTAGCTAACAACTATAGAAGAGCTCGAGTTGAAACACACAACATGGAAAATCATCCATACTTTAATAATGTGAAAACAAAGTGCCAATGTAATAGGCTGAATTTTTTTTCTAAACTAACTCTTGAATCTTCAATTGACCATATTTTGATAGTAAGGGTATATTTTACTTCGCACTTCCTGAACGTGAATTTGATGATATTTGGAACTTGTTGAAGTGTTATGGTGTAGTTATGTAAACTACTCCTACTATTATTATCTTAGTAAATTGAGAAATGAAATAGATATTTAATATTTTGGGTAGCCACCCTTTCATATTTATCCAAACATAAAAGTTGGGCAACCACCTTTTCTTTCAATCCTTATCCAAGTTTGAGAATTTAAATATTTCACGTTTGACGTAAGAACTCTACAATTGTAGGCTGTTTCGTAAATTCTAGTCTTTTAGTGATAATATAACGCTTCAACTAACGAAAAATTTTGTCCAAACTTTCAGCAAAAGGAAATTCAATAGCTTTCCCTTGAAGGCTGTTTAAGTGCTTAACATTTGACTCTTATATCTCCAAGTAGCAGTAGGTTGAGGCTCTTCATTGACACTTTTGTTCTCACATAATATATTTCTTACAAAATATTATTACACGCTATTTGAGTATGATCAAGTTATAGAGAGGTAATTTTACAAAGAGTGTACCGCTATAACGGATGTCATTGCTATTATAGGCAGAATTCTGTTATAGAGAAGTAAAATATAACATGAAAAATCGGTTCCAGAGAAAATCAGGCCGTTATAGTGAAATGTTGTTATAACGAATGACAATTATAGAGAGGTTTGACCGTATATACAATTTATATCATCACAACCATCTTAACATTGCAAATTACACGAACCAAATTCACAACCAATGTACAAAACAATTAGTATATTCCCTAAGGTAAACCCAATAAGACCTATCTCTCCACATAACAAAAGATAGAAAAAGAATCAACAGAAACAATTCTATAAATTTCCTGCATAACAATTAACTAAACTTTAACAAATGATACAATCCAAAACTCATATTTTTCTCTCTTCAGCAATTTCATCCATATCTCATAAAGATCCTGTTGGGCTAAACGGTCCAAAGATACTCTTAACATGATGTGATATTGTCCGCTTTGGGCTAAGCCCGCACGGTTTTCGCCAAAAGGCCTCACATCATTAAAAGTATCCAACACCTTATAAGTAGCTCTTTTTTCTTTTCAGCTACCAATGTGGTACTTGTTCGCGCGCCAATGATCTCCCGCTTGACCTAAGTTCCACATGGCTCGTTACCGCAACTCACGGGTCGGAGATTCGAGCGTGTCGATGTGCCGCTTGCGTCGTTAAAGTATTTACGGTCACCGAAGCCGAAAGGTTTGTGTATGCGTTTTTTAAGCTACGGGTAAATGTCATCGCCGGCCCGTAGACGGACAAATGCACTAAGCGGGCCCAGCGCCACACTCACCGTCTTGATAGTCGTCCATGAACCATTGGATTACGATACAGTTGTTGGGCTTAATGGTCCAAGATACTCTTAACATGATGTGATATTACTCGCTTTGGGCCAAGCCGCATAGTTTCCCAAAAGGCCTCGCGTCATTAAGAGTATTCAATATATAAGTAGCTCTTTTTCTTTTCGGCCTACCGGTGTGAGAACAAAGTGCCACGTTGATAAGCCGAAAAGAAAATGAAAATTTATTTATAAGGAGTTGGATCTTTCTTAATGATGTGAGGTGGCCTTTTGGGAAAAAAACCGTGCGTGCTCGTCTTCAAAGTGACAATATCACATCATGTTAAGAGTATCTTCGGACATTAAGCCCAACAACCCAACCGGTATAACCAATGGTTCGCGGACGACTATCAAGATGGCGGAGTGTGGCGTGGGGCCCGGCTTAGTGCATTTGTCCGTCTATGGGCCGGTTTATGACATTTACCCGTAGCTTAAAAAGACGCATACACTTTCGGGTTTTCGGCAGACCGTAAATACTTTAACGACGCGGGGCGGCACATTGACACGTCGTCAATCTTCCGACCCGTAACGAGTCATGCGGGGAACTTAGTTCGGCGGGGAGATTGTTTGGGGCGTGCGAACAAAGTACCAGGTACATCGATACCGAAAAGAAAAGAGAGCTATTTATAAAGAAAGCTAGATACCTAATTATTTATACCTTTTAAAACGCGTGTGCTCGGCCCAAAACAGGACAATATCACATTATGTTAAGAGTATCTTTGGACCGTTAAGCCCAACAGATCCTAGCTTTAACGACAAATTATTTTTCTTATCATCACACCCCCCTCCCCCCAAGAATAAATACTGACAAATTAAATTTTATTGCCAGTGACAAGAATCAAGCAGTGGAGTTAGGCACTAAAAATTAACATACTGTCCTAATTAGCAGAGGGAGGGGGAGTGAAGGTGGAGATGGTGGTGTGGTGGTGCTAGTGGTGGCAGTGGTTGTGAAGGGAGAGAAGATGGTAGTGGTGGGAGAAGGGGAAGATAGGGTAAATGGGTTGGTTGGTGAGGGGACATGTCACGTGGCGTTCACCTCAATGCCACATCTGATATCCACCTTGAACAATTTTAAAGGAGGAGGGTTATATTAAGACCCAAAGTATAACAAAGGGTATATTTGGCCTTTTGCCGTAAAAATGAAAGAGAGAGAGTATTAAGTGATAATTCCAAGAAGCCCTTGTAGTTTCTTAATTTCTATACTTGGCCCAATCGAATAAGGGTTTTCGAGGGGGGTTTCCAATTACATCGTCACTTCCATCAGTGTTGCTTACACATTAGGTTTTTCCTTGCATTCCCAGATTCCATTCATCCTAAATTACTCAGTTCATCAATTAAGATGATGCGATTAACAGAAATGGCAAAATCCAAACCCTTAAGCTCAACCCTAGCTCACCAATTCACACAAAAATGCTTCGTTAGTCGAACAGCAAAAGGAAAAGGCAAAGCAGGACAGATACTAAAAAGATCAAAAGTAACAACCAAGAAAGGAGCAGAAGTTGCTAAAAAAGAACCAATAAGAAGAAAATCCGAATTCGATGAAATGGTTGAAGATTGTTTATCTTCAACTTCACCAGTTAGATCATTAAAGCCCAAAGAAAAAGCCCGTGAAGAAGAAAGAGAGAAAATGGGTTTAATTAGCAAAGCAAAAGATGAAGAGAAGAAAAAAATGAACAAAATGAAGAAAGAATTTGCTAAACCATGGCCAATTGGACCACCTGGTTTGGATTTAATTTCACTTGGGCTTGTTGATATCGAAAAGGTTCCGAAATATGAGTTGACTGTTGAAGATGGAAGGAAGCTTGCGAAAGAGTATAGTAGAGTTTTAATGAGGAAGCATAGGCAAAGACAGGCTGCTGAGACTACATTGTTGAGCTTAAAGAAAGAGGCGATTGAGGCGTTGCCGGATAATTTGAAAGAAGCTGCATTGGTGCCTGATTTGACACCGTTTCCTGTGAATCGATTTATGGCTACTTTGACACCGCCGATTGAAGGTTATCTTGAGAAAGTTATGGAGGCAGCTAAGAAGAGTTCTGCAAAGGAGAAGCTTAGATGATTTTGAGGGGTAAGGTGATATTGTAATGTTATCTTGTTTTTGCTTCTTGAGAACCCCTGATTTGCGATAAAAAGATAATTTTTTTATGAGCATTGGAGTGAAATAGGCCCGACTAGAAGAAATAGGATCTAATAGATAAGAATGGATATAGAGGATTTCGTATAGCTAATCTGAACTTATTTGATATTGAGTTGTAGTTGATTGAGTTTGATCAATCAGCTAACAATAGTTCTGCAAAGGAGAAGCTTAGATGATTGGAGGGTAAGGTGATATTGTAATGCACTACCTTATTTTTGCTTATTGAGAACCCTTAATTTGCGATAAAAAGATAAATATTTTTTATGAGCATTGCAGTGGAGTAGGCCCGAGTAGAAGAAATAGGACCGGATGGATCAGAGTAGACTTAGAGGATTTCGTATAGCTAATCTGAACTTACTTGATATTGAGTTGTAGTTGATTGATTTTGATCAATAAGCTAAGAAGACTTCTGCAAAGGAGAAATTTAGATACCCGCAAGGGTGGCTCAGTTGGTTGAGCATGGGGCTTTCATAATGGAGGTCTCGCAGTTCGAAACCCCCTGCCTATGACAATAGGGGATTTGCCTTCTGAGTCGAGCTCGTCGCACGGGGCTTGCCTAGTGCGGGTTACCTCTCCTGTGTGGTTTGCGAGCTATTGCACAGGAGCTGGGTTTACCCTGTGTGCACCCGAAGGGTAGCGGCTGTGGGTTCCCCTGTCATCAGAAAAAAGGAAGGAGAAACTTAGATGAGTGGAGGGTATAGTGATATTGTAATGCTAACTTATTTTTGCTTCTTTATAACCCCTAATTTGCGGTAAAAAGACAATTTTTTTACGAGCATTGCAGTGAAATAGGAACAAATAGATCAGAGTGGACTTAGAGGATTTTATATAGCTGATCCAAACAGGTTTGATAGTTGATTGATTATGATCTTGTTTTGTCTCTTGTTGAGTTTGTACCTTTGGTGATTGATTTATTTGTGTGATAGTATGGTCCAAAGGTGTTTTAAAAGGAAACTGCTAACTTTATTAGTAAGAAATATGTACTGTTTGATCTTTTTTTACCTTAAGAAATTATTAGGACATTGGTCACTTTCTCTTGGATCATCTAGGCTCTAGTTCTTAAAAGCAAAGGTATTATATATCCGATAATGTCATTTGAGAGACTGTTTACTGTATTACAGAGTATTTATAAACATGCACACTATCAGCTCAAGGATGCAACACCCTCAAGGACTATCCTTTCCTCTTCATTTCTTTCAGTTATCCTCTTTTATTTTTTTTGGCTTTGGGTGATGGTTGTTGGTTGTGGTTGGGGGGGGGGGTTCTTGGGATCTAATGGGCCAAAAATGTCAGCTTTCTCAATGTGCATCTCTCAAAATGGTTTTCTTAGAAAAACTGTTGCTTTAATTATTTCAGTGTTTTTACCTGTTCAACAAAAAAAAAAAAAAATTATTTCAGTGTTTGGTTTATTATAGATATACACTGCATATGACAGTAGTGGAAGATAAGATTGGGTTTGGGGAAAGCATTTTGGTGATATTTTTGGAAGCAAAAATTGACAATGATTTTTAAATGTACCGAAAGCAAGTCATATGGGAGGAGCTGAGATACTTGTAAAAGAGAATGACTATGCCCTTGAGCAATGCAAGTTGTGTTCCCACCTTTATGGTATATCCAGTTTGTTGAGGCCAATCAGGAAAATGATTCCAGCAAGAAAAAATATTTAATTACTTTTATGGCATCCTACACGCGTCTGTAACCAACATGATTACTGGTTTAATGTGTGACTCTGGCAGTATACTGGACTGACAAAATTCTATTTCTTGATCTTTAAGGTGTTAATCGTATTAATAATCTTCAAATATTGAATTTAGTGCTGGTCTCTTCAAATATTGAATTTGGTGCTGGTCTCTTCAAATATTGAATTTGGTGCTGGTCTCTACACAAACTAGTATTGACTTAATATTGTAGTGACAGCGAACTTTCTACTAGTATTTGACCTTTATCTCACTAGATTCCTGTACTGACTTTAATATTCTCTGATAAGCATGATGACTACTGTATATGATTATTGGTCCAAGGATAAAAATTCTTCTTTTGTTGAACAACTTTTTTGTGTAGAACTCATAAGCTCTTTCTTACGTTGTCACAGAATAGACTACGCTTCATGCTATTTCCATGTCTTGTGGTAACTGCTTATGTCTTAGATGTTAAGACTTTTCTATCACTGAGGTTATGCATTGATGAGCTTAACAGCTTCTCCACCTCCTTTTAACGTTCTTTCACCTTAGTGCAATCATTTTCCTAATCATAATAGGAAACTAGTGACTGTTATATGCATTGACTTGGTAATTTGATTCCAAATGCAGCTGGAAGCATTTTTTTTACGGAGATTGCAAGGTTTGCTGGTGGTTTGTGGCATTATGATCCCATTATTTAACAGCAAGAGAGCACTGGAAAACAAGAAGTTGAATAAGCCTTGTAAACGCATAGACAAAAGCCTTGCAACAATTCACTTTTTTTTTTTTTTGGTTAAACTGGCGTTTTTCGCTTTTGTGGTCTGCCATTTGTCTTGCTATGCCACAATATGCTTGGTGTCCCTTGCACTAGGTTTGTTTTAGTTGGTATATTTCTTGATCAGGTTGCTCTACTTGTGAAGAGCAAGAGTCATAGCTTCTTCGCTTTCAATCTGGTCAGGCTGCCACCAATTTATACGTCCTTATGAACTAATTGTTCTACACTTAGCTAAGAAGCTCGTTTTCTTTTCTGAAGATTTTAGTTTTCGTACTTAAATAGTAATGAATTAGTTCTATTATTAAGATTCTGAATGTTTTTCGTTTCTGAATATTAAGTTCTGGTACTATAATATTATGGCAGAAATTCTATTATTAAGATTCTGAATGTTATGCATAATGTTGAGCTGAAGAATAAAATGTTAATGGTTGTTCGCTTTTTGAAGTAGTACAGGAGAATCTTTTGTATTTTTACGTAGTCATGAAGAGCTTCTCAAAAAGCAGGAAGTATTTGAAGGTTGATAACTTATATCAGACGCTTCCTAGTGTTGGGACAAACGACTATACACCTTTACGCCAATCATGACAGTGGAATCAGGTTGCTGTCAAAGGGCAGGAGAATAAAGGAATTTGTGTGGAATCTGTAAGCTAAACAAGAGAAGTTGTAAACAAAATTAATGTCGTTAGGTTCCTAATTAAAACTTTTCAAACCTCAATTTTGCAAGGTTGTGGGACCAAAATCATAGTTCAACCTTCGAATATATGCAAAATACACCGATTACTATTATATCTCAGCATACCAATAATGTCCTGGATATTTTCTCATCCGAATGATTCCTCTAATGCTTGAATTAGCATTCTGGAAAGAGCCCCAAAATGCAACACTGGGAAATGACCAACCAATTTCAAATGAGTGGCACTGATTTCCAGCTCGGAAATTACAACCACGAACAAGAAAACTAGGAAAGCATAGGAACATTTAAGCCTCTTTTTCACATTCATCATCGATAAATCAAAGGCAGCAAGAGACATCCAGCATCACTCTTAGTCATAGCCACTAAGCATGCATCCAAAAACCACAAATCTGGAACACCAATGAACCATAAACTGCACTTGTCGGAAGGGGTTCAATGTTTACCGGTGTGCTAGTAAATCTAGAAGTCCCATTTTCAGTTTTTTCCCACCCTCCTTCCTTCGTTATTCCTCTCATTTTGAGTGTCAACAAACATAGGCTATTATTGCATCTAATAAATCAAGAGTAGCATGAGTAAAATAGAGAACAGGATTATTGCATCTGTTTCATCAAAGCATAAATCTTCATACAGAAATACTAGTGCACAAAGTTCAATCATATTACTTCAGAAGGTACATATAAGTTCTCTCTCTCTCTTTGTATTAAACTCAAACTTCAGAGAAATATTTGTGAGCAACAGAAACCCCAGCAACAGCACTATTTATATCACAGGAGTTTTAGATCTTGTCAATGTCCTCGTCTTCAAACTCAATGTAATCATCAGCAGCATTCTCATCTTCTTCATCCAATCCATTAGCAATACCCTCATTGAGCCTAGTGTTCTCTGGCAACTCTCCATATGCCTTCAACAACCTTGCCTCATCTGGCATATACTTCAGAATTACATCAGCCTTGTCATCCTGGCAAAACCCAAATATGAAAGTTTTAAAACACTATTAGAGAGACTACCAAATCCACATTCTATAAGAACCGAGACAGCATAAACAAGCAACCCAACACTATTAGAAAGACTACCAAATCCACATTCTATAAGAACCAGGACAGCATAAACAAGCAACCCCATGATGTGATTAATCGCCCAAGTACCATTACAGATAAATTCTCACATAAAAAAGAGGTACATCTAAGACTTAGAGGGCGCACTCTTAATAACTTCTTTTTTTTTTTTTTTTTTTTTTGGGGTAATCAGCGTAATAAAAGATTGGGCAGATTCTCTATTGTATCTAGAATTGCATCTACATCATTTAGAATAACCAGAACTCACCATTGAGCCTAAAAAGTAGTTATCAAGACTTCACATCTACAATCTATCACACTCAAATAACCAAATATTAAACAAATACATATATAGATTTTACATTTATACTCTTATGACACTCAATAATCAAATAAAAGTACCATCTTTGTCGTTTCATTATGGAACTGAACCAGTTTGGCCAAATACACAAATTGCAGTAGTGCACATCATCCGCTATCAATAAGGTTATCCAAAATTATACAACCAGTGGTGCACGAACAAGAAAGTTGAATCATCTACTCATTCTATTTCTTCCTCATTTTTTATTTTTATTTTTATTTTTTTTGGGAAAAAAAGCCACAACTAACAGAAAGGAAAATTTCCGTAAACGAATACATAAAACACAGCCGAAAAGACGGGAACGGAAAAGCTTAATATGAGCCACTAGAAACTATGTATCTACTGCACGTACTTATGCATATCTACTTATGTTTATAACACAAGTACATATAGATATTTTATCCACATAGTGAATAATTCTGGGATAAAATAAAAAGGCTCTTTTAACTCAGTCACCGGTTCAAATCCGATAAGGGGCTTCGTAAAACTCCGATCTTGTATTCGAATCACAGTTTTTAATCAATTAATGAATAATTTCATCTCAATCCTGAACTAGTTAATCCCCTATGTTCTTTTCACTCCATTCTGGTCCATCAAAATCTCAATCTTTAATAAGGAAAAGGCATGTGACAAAATAAAGGGTGAAAATCTCAGTACTTTTAACAGGGTCCAATGAAGCTAAAATTAAAGACCAAGGGGATGATTTAACAGGGTAGATAAAGCTTAACTTACGACCAAGGTTCAAATCCCAACCAATTGATTTCTTTTTATATGAGGAAAACCATAACCTTTATAAAAGAAAAATTCTTAAACAGTTAGATAAAACACAGCTGAAAAGATAAAAAGGGAAAATCAAAATCACAGTTTTCAATCAATCAATCAATCAATGACTTTATCCCAATCCTGAACTAGTTGATCCTCTATATTATTTTCACTCCATTCTGGTCCATCAAAATCTCAATCTTTAATAGGAAAAGGGATATAAGATCTAAAGGGGAAAACACAGTTAATTAATATGGTCAATGAAGCTAGAATTAAGACCAAGGGGATAAAACTTAACTTAAGCTATATAAAAAAGATTAAAGCGAAAAAAAAGAAGGGATCTTTACCTGATAATCACGGAGACCGACAAGAACGATATCACCAGCAGCGATCCAAACTTTCTTATGCATCTTACCACGTATGTGACAAAGACGTTTAGTACCATCAATACACGTAGCTTCACAACGTCCATTACCAAGCATACGCATAACCTGTGCATATTCTTGCCCATCTTCCTTGAAAACAAGCTCTCTCTTTTCATCATCTGCTTCATTCTTTCCTCTCTTCCTGTTCTTTCCTCCCTTTCCCTTATTCTTCGGCATGATTGCGCTTTTGCTTTGATGAATGAAACCCTAGAAACGAGTTCCAACTTTTTTTCCTATCTGAAAGAAATATTGATTGTGGTTTTCCTTTTTCCTCTTTTTTATACTATATATTCTTTGGCTTTTCTTCCACCGAGCTAGCGTTGAAGCTACGAGACTCGGCATTTTAGACTAGTTTACCCTTTGGCGGTTCACTAATGGGCGTTAATGTGTGGGGACAAAACTGTAATATTAGAGCTGCCGGCTATTTTCCTTTCTTTTTTAATTTTTTTTTAAATTTTAGTTATTGTTGATTTTCTTTTTAATGACTAAAGGTACATCAATAAGGTGTGTCTTAAGTTTTGCATAAGCAAGAGATAAAATCAAAAATTGAAAATTGAAAAATCGCATCAGACCGAATTAATTAATTTTTTTTCGCCTGTTCGGTTTAGCTTGTCAATGGTTTTTCTGCATCGAAGAATTACTACATAATACAATTTTTTTAAAACACTCAGAATCTCAGGCCCTATGTTGTGATGATTTCATGATTTTCTAGATAATGATTGAATTCTTTTTAACTGCTCTTCCTTGTTCACGTTCTTAAGTATATATCATACGCTGTGATGAATTCATGATTTTCTTGATAAGACGTAAGTCCATCGTGTGCATCCGATAAGCATTTTAACGAGCCTTTAGTGATATAATCATTTGTGCCACATATTTATATTGAGCCGAAATAGTCTGTGGAGTCGAAAGAGATAGGTGCAGGGGTGTACTGTGTAGCACTGCTAGGTTTAATGAAGGCGGCAACTAAAATGATATGTTCTATTTAGGTCTCCGATGAATTGAAATAGCCCATTTTGAATTAAGAAAACATAAAATAGCTCAGTTTTTATTAAAACGAAAGAACATTTTATAAGCTGAAAATAAATATTTCAGAATTCAGGCCCATGCCAAAAGAACCAAATTAGAAAAACTGAAATCGAACCGAACTTCAAAAAATCGAATCGAACCGAATTAGTTTGGTTCGGTGTACGGTGTCCACTTTCAAGAAATCAAAACCGAAAAAACCGAACCGAAATTTGAAAAATCGAATCAAAAAATCGAACGCCCACCCCTAGTTTTGCACACCCTTGTTAAAGTTGCTTATATTCGTTTGTCTGGATATCTATCGGTTATGATAGACAATATATAATATTATAATAAATTAAAGTACAAAAAGTGTGATAGTCATAATAAAATGTTATTATTAAGATAATGGTTATAGAGAAGTCTCACGTCATCTTTTGTCTTCCTTAAATATCTTTATTATCATTCACTATTTTAAGTAATAAGGATAAATTAAATTATATTTTAGATGTTAAATACGTTCATAAGAAATTAATTTTTCAAAACACTATTTGTTATTTAGAATTGAAATGAAGTATTAAACATGTAGGAGTCAACTCAAATAATTGTAGTATTAGATTGCGTACACTCAATTGTTCTTTATTCTATTGTGAGTGGGAAGACTTCCCCATAATAAGGACCAATACATCTGCGATACAAAATTAAACAGAAATTCTTTTCTTTCCCTGTTATTTTCTGCTATCAGGATGACTTCAGAGAAAGGATATTCGCTGAAGTGTGATTCGTAATGTTCCACCATTGTTACAAAAGGATATACTTACTTCAAAAGATTTTCTAATATTCAATTATCAATTATGATTATATCTTAAATTATTTGTCACTTCTTACTTATCAATTTTTAGGGTTAAATTGAACTTGAAAAAAAAAATATAAACACAAGTAATATCATAAGATAGTATAATTTTTTATTTAGCAAAAAGATACACTTCAAAGCTCATGTAATTTGAATCTAGAAAACAAAAAATGTCAAACATGCTGACTAAATAAAGTATGAGATTCACATAATAGGGGAGGAATTTCGTTCGTCCATGAAGTTGTCATCATGGTGCTATGATTTTCACCTCAGTGGACATTCTTGCTGTAGAAAAGTCTGGTTGAAAGATGGGACAAAAAGATTATGTTTAGCGGAGTCTTGTGGAAAGTTTAGAGATCACGCCCAAAGATTTAAAAAAGTAATACTCCCTCCTTTCAAAATAAAACATATACCTCTAAAATTTTTCACACCTGTTAAGAAAATACTAACTCTTATAAGAAAATACCAACTCCAAGAAACAAAATAAATATTTTGATTAAACTACCCTTAATAAATCTCTTGCCTATTTATTGCCTCGAGTAAATAGGGATAAATCTGAAAAAATAGAGTTTCTTGATCATGTAAGTGGACACATATTTTGAACCAAAGTAAAAAGACTAAAGTGGACACTTATTTTGAGCCGGCGCTTCGACAAACACTCAACTAATTTTCTTAAAAGATTCCTCTGGTAGCTCAACTACACCAATAAGGCAATTCGGGGGGCAAATAACAAATTCACAATCACAATATTTAGGACAAACGCTTCTGCTCAATGCTATGAAAGCCCAACGGCCAGAGCTCACTTCCAAATTTCAATAAGCATATACTCACCATACCATACAATTTCAATAAGTTTATTTGCCACCTTCCATTTGGTATCCATATGGCTTAGCAGGAATGCTGTTTATCAGAAGAAAGTTTACTAGCATGTTGATACAGACTCAACTACACATTGTTGTACAATGTCATCGCAGCATGACGTTTCAAATAACATGTACACCATATCAGGAGAACCTGTGTACTATTTGAACATATCAGAATAACCAAAGTTTCACTCATGAATTCCATTTACATCCTTTCCAATCTCTGCAGAGCATGGCCAAAGTGATTTAATACAAAATATCTAAATACCTAGAGTTTAGTGCCTTCGCCTAACCTTGCCTTCCATGCCTTTATCAAACCAAGATACATTGGGGGTTGAACTCACCCAACAACAACATACCCAGTAAAATCCCACAAAGTGGGGTCTGGGGAGGGTAGAAGTGTACGCAAACCTTACCCCTACCTTGGGAGGTAGAGAGGTTGTTTCCGGTGGGGTTGAACTCACCCAAGAAGCAAAAAACAACAGTAGCAATTGACATTGTGGGAAAAAGGGAATCAATTCCTGATAGTAAGTTCAGCCCTTAGATGAAGCGTACCATTAGTAAAATAAGGACTGTCCTCAGCGATGAAAGAAGGCCATGGTATGGCAAATAGATTGCGGTAACCAACTGCCTTGCCCCCCGTAAAAGTGTAGTTACCTTTGTACTTGCTGACATACTCCTCCCCTGGTTTTGTTCTTGCTGCAAATTCATAATCAACAGCGAAAGTCACCGAACCCTTTTCCTGCATCCCCAGAAAGAGACCAAAACAATGGAAAGAACTTTGCTGATCCATGTTGCAATGTGCAGACAGGAAAAACCCTTGTCCCCCTAAATGAAATGCTTGAGAATACACTCTTCCTGAAGGAAAGAGGTTAGCACATTCCTCCCGCTTAAGATCCAGGTAGACTACACATTGTTGCCGTGGAAGTTCAAAATCAACCACCTTGACAGGTCGATACTTGTAAGCACGCTCCACGAAACGACGACAAGTGGAGGACGATTCTTCTGCAGCTTGGTTTCGCTGACGATGAGGAGCCTCAGCTTTATAAAAGAGAGCCTCAAGAACGAGCTTGGATGCAAATTCATGATCAAAGTCATTACATGCCAGAACCTTCCGAAGCTTTCTACAGCTCATGAAAGGAAAACGGATGCAACGACCAAGTCGTGAACCAAGGATTTCTCGCCGTTCCTCTAATTGTGGATAATGAGTCCTTGTCCACTTCAACACAAAGTCGTATACAGCATCCTCTGATGCTACCTGGAGGTCATCACTGGACAAAATAGCCTCTACTCCCGCAAGAGGCAACTTCATCACCTCTTCCTGAAACCTGTCCAAAGACAAAGAGCTCAATATCAAGTACAGACAAGAGTGACAGCTAATCAAAACTCACCAAAACCACCAGTAGATGGAGATCAATTTTTCACTTGTTCCCTATCCAGATTAAAAGCAAGTACTTAGGGGCTACAGAAAAGAAACTTCTTCATTCTCTAACAAGTTCATAATAAAGAAAATGCAATTTTGAGTGACATAATGTAGGGCATAATTCCTAGAAAAATTACCGGTACTGGATAAGAAAGGTCTCCTAGCAAATATATAAATCTATCACCACTGTAATGACCAAAGTATGCTGCGGAGACTGAAATGTCATTATATGGCAAACATACAGCTGCATTACAGCACAAAATTAAGAGAACTGAGAAAAAATAGAGAGAGATTGGTCAGTATGGAACAAACTTGGTAATATCTTTGTATCTTGCAGCTAGGAATTGTTCTGCGGCATCAGTCAATGGCTGAACTGCTTCAGCCATCAGGACGCTAGAAGGAAGCTCCAAATACAGCAAAGCGGACTCTGGAGTCATAGGTAAATTACGCAGTTGCCGGCTACAATACCGCATGCACGAAGCTACTTCAAACTTGTCAGCAGCCATGAGTACGTCCAATAAAGCAGGTGCTGTATTAGTGGTCAATGTATTGCTATACATAAAATTCAGGAGCTCCATCAGTGCAGCTTCCTCTGCTCCATGAGAATGAAAAAAGACTATTATTTCTCATGAAATGGATAGGAATTCCTACAGCTTCTCTAAGGTGACAATATTTGACCCACAATTGTCAAATCAATAGCACTAGATGCTGACATAACAATGAACATAAAATGAAAGAAAATTCCGTGTGCTTTGCAAGTTTCTCATAAAAAAAGGCAAGCGAAAAACTATGCTCACACAGAAAAGCCCTTTTCAAAGTAACTATCAACAAGAGTTAATTGAATGGTATAATGTGTCTTAAATCTCTGCGTACCTGAAGCATTAATTCTTAGAGTTACTTGTCTTTGCTCAGACTCCCTCATCCCATTGGAGAAGAGCTACATAAATTACAAGAGAGCACTGTTGATTCTTCATGTATAAACTCAAAAACAGTGCATAAGCAGCTTGCATATGAAAACGAATGTTTACCTTGTAAAAGAATGGGCTCTTTGCTGCTAAAATGGGGGAGCTGATATGTAAGGTTTTAACTTTAACAATTATTGGAGAATCAAAGTTCCAAGATGAATCATTATCAGCATTAGTGGCTTCATCTCCTGCAGACAAAACACTGCTGGCTTGATTATCTTTTTTCATGGTACTTTGGAGTAGGTGTGAGAATCAAACAAAATACAAGTCATGAGCACCATGAACAACTAGAGGAACATGTCATACGATACTGCAATAACATAAACATCAAAACTAGAAAGCGGAAAGAAAGTGGAGAATATGTTACAAATAAACAGACAAGAATTGCTACTGCCCCATTCAGCAACATATAGCAGAAGCAGAAGGTCAGTAAAGACGTAATTCTCTTTAGGTATGGTCTTCTTTCCTTTTTACTATGTACCCATCCCTCGCAAGGGAAAGTGTTTCCTTGTGTAACAAAAACACTTCGTTAGAGTTTGTTTACAGTATGCTTGGAGATCACCATACTTGGAAACAAGATATCCACATAATTTTTTTTTTTTTTTTTGAACAGGTAACAACTTTGTATTATAGACCAGTACTTAGGTAGTACTGAAAACCCCTTTAAAAAAGAAAAAAGAAAGCTAAGAAGCTAAAAAAGTAAAATACTAACATGAGTCAAGAACTTCTAGGATTGATTCTGCATCTACAGAGGGATTCTTTGTACACCAAAAACAAAATAGCAACATACAGTCTTGCTTGATCTTCTGTAGAGTGCTACTTCTATCCTCAAAACATCTGGAGTTCCTTTCTTTCCAGATTGTCCTCCATATGCAAGCTGGAATGATCCTCCAGTAGCTTCTATTCCTTGCCCCATCCCAGCCTCCTCCCAGCTAGAAAGAGTGTCAACAATCTTTCTAGGAATTGTCCAAGATATGCCTTTGAGATTGATAAAAATCTTCCACAGCTGATCAGTAATTTTGCAATGTAAAAACAGATGCCCTACTGTCTCTCGGCTGCTTCCCCACATAAGCAACAATTTGAAACTAAGATAATCCTTCTCTTTCTCAGGTTTTCATGTGTCAAAACAGCTTCTTTGGCTAGCAACCATGTAAAGCATGCAACCTTAAGAGGTATCTTAACTTTCCAGATTTGTCTCCATGGCCAGTTAGAGTTTTGTGGCTCAGTCATGTTCATGATCTTATAGCCTGAACTCACTTTGTAGTGCCCCTTGTTATGCCCAGTCCACCACAAACAGTCCACCCCATCCTTCAGCCCTTGAAAAGACTCCAAATGTTTATAAAGCTCAACTAGTCTAGGTATTTCCCAGTCATTCAACATTCTTCTTAAGATCAACTCCCAGCCTTGAGGTGACCACATTTCAGCCACTGTTTTGTTCTGATGTTGTGCCAGAGCAAATATATCAGGAAATAGCTCCTCCAAACTTCTGTTTCCCAACCACTTATCCTTCCAGAAAATTGTTTTGTTGCCATTATATACTCTGATAACAGAGTGGCTCTTTAAAAAAGGCCACCATGCTCTGACCGATCTCCAGACAGTTACACGATATGGTTTATTTACCTCCTTAGTAGCCCAAAAATCCAGCTCCCCATACTTCAATTTGATCACTTTTCCCCATAAAGATTGTGAGTCTTGAGCATACCTCCACAGCCACTTCAATTTTAAAGCCTTACTTCGATTCTTCAAATTTTTGATACCAAGACCACCTTGTTTTTTTTACTACTGATCACTGATCAGAACTTTCCACTTAACCAAATGATATCTAGATAATTTCTTTTTTAAAAGTATCAAAATTCAAGTTTTTATATAAAGAACAAATAAAGCGGCCCAACTAAGGGTCACGGTTCCAAAAAGATCAGCTTTGGCTCATTGCCAAGCCCTTCATATCTTTGACTTAAATATGTTCCTGTTATATTTCATTCTTTCATATTTATAATTTAATTCGCCAGAGTAGCATTGAAGTAGCAAGTATTTCGACAAAATACACGGAAACTTAAGAAACCTCATTGTTTAGCGAAGAATAGTAGCCGACAGAAAAGAAATGCAGGTGTGGATTTGATTAAAATACCTGAATGTGGTTCTTCGATCATTGCAACAACTGATTCATCTTGATTTTCGTTCTCAACATCTTCAGTATCAATTTGGTTACAACTTATAACCTGCTCTTCTGGACAAGTAGTGATATCCAGAGCTGCAAAAGAGTGGCACAAGTCTGGTTATCATCAGAGAACAAGAAAAGCCCATGCCAGCATGATAAAGAGCAGAAGTCTAACCAATATGTACAACATTCAGTTCAAGGGAAGCAAAGGTGTATTTCATAACCACCACCACCCCACCCCCCCATGAAATCGAAAAGAAAACAGGTAATAAACCTTTAACGGCACTTTTTTTTTTTTTTTGAAAACTAGTAAATTTCTCTAACAGCACTTTTTTTGAATGGAAAAATAGAGAATTTGTTAAAACATCATCCATATCACGTTTTATAATAACAAGAATCATATGTCAACTAGACCATTTGGATGTAAGAACTAGCGCAGTGGTCACCATATGATGTTGTCTAGTGGAATCAAAGTTCATTTAAAAAGGAAAAAAGTATGGCTCAATCCCAAATTAGTAAGGGTCACATATGAATCATCTATCCAATCCGTTCTACATAGGTCCTTACATTCGTTCAGATGATTTGTTACTGGTAGACAATTATTGCACTGTCAACCTATTGCAACCTTACTCCTTCAACCTAGGACCAGTTACACATGCAGAGCTAACATGGGAAGAGTTCAACAATCATTTAATTCAGTTAGATCGTACTAGTGAACATGGATGGTGAAAGCAAGCAAAACCCCTTTCTTATTCTTTCAATCATTTTTTGTCATTTCTCTTTCAAGCGAAACCACAATCCCAAAACAATAAGTGGTGGCATTTGTTTTGTGGATTTCACTTGCAAGTGAATGTGAACAAAATTTGAACTTGAACATGAAGTTATGGTTTGAAAATTTATTTGAAGTGAAGTCTTTCAAATCTTCAACTTCCACTTACTCATTTTCTACGCCACGAGAAATATTTCAAGAAAATACGAAGGCGTTTGGAGAATATTTGGTTGAAGTAGAAAAAAAGAGTATACGAAGTTGAAGTTGAAAGGGAGTAGTTGGAAGTTAAATTGGAACTTGAACATGCATTTCACTTGAACTTCAGGATTTGCAAATATTGATCGACAAGCCAGTAGATACAGAAATACATTTCAGTAATTGCAAATGTTGAATTACTTATTGTGATTCAAACACAACTTCAACTTTCACAAACTTTTTCTGTAACTTCAATTTTAATTAGTAACTCTTCAACTTCAACTTCAAAGATATGTCCAAATTGGCCCAAATTAGCACAATAATTTCAAGTTCCCAAATATAGGAGTCCTAGATGACTAAAGCAAGCAAAAAAAAAAAAAAAAAATTATTTTCTTTCCTTCACTTCTTATTGTGTATCTCTCAAGTGAAAACCAGAATCCCAAAACGATAATTATGACTTAAACCCACTGTTTCAAATCTCCATACACAAAACTTCCCTTTCACTTTGGAACATCATCCTTAGCCAAAAACAAGGTCCCCCATTTTCCAACCTCAAAATCCTCAACAACATAAATACCCAGCTAATAAACTACTCAGAAATGAATAAAAACTGAAGTTTAAAGAGACACCCATTTCATAAAATAGCTAGAAACTCAAGCAACTGAGCTTAAATGCCCGATAATAGAGCAAACAAGTAGAGAAAAAGGAGCAAAGAGATACCCAGTTCATAAAAATTAGTTAGAAACAAGCAAAAACTGAGCTTGAAAGCCCAATTAAGGAGCAAAAAGGTACAAACCCATATCCTTGTTGATATCTTCTCTACGTCGTTTACGATTGCGGGCCCAATCAGCTAAACTCTGAGAGTGAAAGCTATCCGAATCGGGTTGCGGGTCGCCCATAATCTCGATCTGGAGGACCCGGTCAGAGAAGTTGCTATCATTGAAGGCAAACCCGAAATCCGGGTCACGGGTTCGGGTAGGTGAGTATTCCGGGTCCATAACAGCAGTCCTCGGGTCGAATAGATCCAAATTCTGATCCTTCATTACTCTAAACTCAACTATAAAATAAACACTCTAAAACCCGGTATTTTTTTTTTTGCTTTGTTGAAGAAATGTTGGTGTGTGTGTTTTGGGGAAGGAAGACGAGAAGCGGACTTGTTCAGCTTTGGTCAGCCATGAACGTTGAATTATATATAGACACGTGGCTTTATTTCATTGAATTATCAAATTTGAAGTTGGTGTCAAAAAACTATACAAAATATACTACTCTTTTTTTTGTGTCTTTTTTTATTTTATTTATTAGATTGGGTTTAAGGAAAGGGAAAATAGAGGAGGCATTACAAGTTTACAACGTGAGGATTCGAAGGTTCACTAACAAGATAAAAATTTAGGTAGTCAACTCACTGAGTTATTGCACCCCTACTAGAAAATATACTACTCAGAGAGAACCACATGACAATACCAAATTATGGAGTAATTAATAAATTAGCATATATATATAAAATACTCCAGTTAATTATTAATAAACATTGTATGAAATACACACGTTATGTGACCTATTAACTTGGTGCAAATATCTAATGTCCTTTGCTAATAGGAGTATATGACAGCTTAAAAATAGATCATGCAGGAAAATATCTACTCGTTTTTTAAGTTGTGCGCACTAGAGCCTAATTCATGACAGCTAGCTCCTCGTTTTGAAGTTTACCCTTTTCAACATAAACGTGTTAAATCAGTTTGGTTTTCCTCAAGCAAGAAAAAACTGAAGTTGATAATGTGAAACATCTTTGTTTGGCAATTGAGTTGTTAATTCATTTACTACGAGGATTATCTTATACTATAAAAAGAAAATGCCCAGTTCTCCACGACTCCTCCATCCCAAAACGATTTAAACGCAATCACTATAAAATCATTAATCTAAAAGAAATTCACTATTTTATCAGTCATGGATTATGGATAAATTATTTAAAATTTGCAGGATTAATAAAAAGAGAAGAACATAAAATACACCAAAGGACTGAAGGAGTCAACGGTCAAATAAGCTGAACTTGCCCGCCTATTTCCTCTTGGTTCAGAGCTAGCTTTGGACCATAAGAAAAGAAAAGTAGAAAAGTATGAAAGCAATGAGTATGTTTTTCTATTGAACTTTATCAAAAAGCCGCGGTTAGTAGGTCCTCCATTGGACGGAAGTTGTCCAATAGCAGTAAATTGATGTTAAAGTTTGGTATGACCAAAAATATTGCAAGTGTTTAATTGGAACTTTCTTCGTTAACATGTTTAAGTCAAGTTGACTGAAATTATACTGGCCTGAGAGATTTTTGGTTGTTTATCTCAGAGAAGTTATTCCATAAAAATCTGGCAAGCGATCTATCAAACTTACAATACAGATCAGATGCCTGAATTTCTGTTAGAATTACGATAAGTATATCTCAAAAGCAAGTGATCGTGGATTACGAAGCTTTCTTTTGAGTCCGGAACCAAAATGACTCCAAAAAAACATTTTGAACCAAAATACCAAAAAAAAAAAAAAAAAAAGTTACATAAGTACCTTTAGCGATATTTTTCAGCGCTTAAAAGACTTTTAACCATGAACCAGTTGAAAAGTGCTTTAGCGCAGTAAAATACTACGCTAAACCAAATTCTCTTTCCCCTATAGTGCAGTAAAATAATGCGCTATAAGAGTCCACCATTTTTCCAAAATAGCCTCTTATTACATTTTCACTCTTTTTTACATAGTTTAGCCGTATATTAATTATGCTTTGAGATTCCGGAACTTCAATATTTTATATAGAACCCTACTTATATTTGTACAATTAATAAGGTAGGCTCAATACATCAAGGATATGCAAAAGTTTGGATTATCGTTTTAGTGGTAGAAAAGTCTTTCGAAGTCCTTTTTGTTTGAAGACTTGTAGTCATTAGCTTTTACGTTATTTATCTTTTAGGGTTTCGTGTTATTTTTAAATTAATGCTTAACTTTATTTCGAATGTGTCACGTTTTTTTTTATTATCAATTTAGGATGTGAAACTATAAACAATAATAAAGACTAAGTTAATATTTATAAATACAAATAGATAAGCAAAAAATATATAATATTTACGATAAACTGTACAAACTAATGTGTATACACTTTCGTGGATGGGTCCCACATGTGGTATGCCTGAGACTATCCTTAGGCCTAAGGCTCATACCATCCCCACCACCCTCTCCATCGCCCTTTTTCCTTTTAATAACCGAGCGCTCCAAGTCATGATCATCTCCTCTTCCCCTGGTCCGTGCGCCCTTGACTAGAATGTGCTTCTTCTTGGGATCTGGTCCCGCTAGCACGGGCAAAACCTTATGCTGACCTGGGTTTGGAAACTCGACCTCTTCCTTGTCGGGAGTCGCCACCGCAGGCGCCGAAGGATGAACCTGAAAAGTATATAATAATTAGTACCATTTCTTATTTATATTGAATACATTAACGTTTGTTGAATAATCAAACCTGTGTATCAACGGGCGCCTGAGATGGGTCTGTAGGCTTCTGAGATGGGTCTGGTGCAGAATATGAGGTAGTCTCCTGGACGAGATGCTGTTCGAAGTCCAAATAAAGGTTATAAAAATTAAATAAATATTTATCTTATATTGAATAAAATTAAATAAAAATCTTACCTGCGCCTCGATAGTCTCATGAGAAGACACCTCTGCCTCAACAGGCTGATGAGAAGGCTCCTGAATGAGTCGCTCCTGTGGACCTACTGGCGCCGAATCCTAAAATATGAAAAAAAAATGAAATAATAAGTAACATGCATATTTAAAATAAGTACTTTAAATAATCAAATATGTATATAAAATATTGACCTTATATTGAATAAAATTAATTTTAATAAAAAGCTTACATGTGGCTCGACAGTCACATGGGAAGACACCGCTGGCTCGGTAGGCCCATGAGAAAACTCCTGAGTGGGTGACTCTAGTAGACCCGCTGGCGCCGAATCCTAAAATATAAAATATTACTAAATAATGAGTAACATATATATTTAAAAGAAGTAATTTAAATGAACAAATAAATATTTTAAATACTAACCGGAATCAAAAACTCATCGAAGTCAAGAATCCTGGCTCCCTCTAAATTCCTCACAGGCCGCTCATCAGCTAATGAAGTGCATAACGCCGCCCAATCAACGTTATCTCGCTCCTCCATGTGGCGTGCGCTCCGGGGCGTGATGAAGACCCAGGTATCTGAGCAAGTAGGAGCGCCGGTGCAAACGTAGGTGAGTCCCCAGGTGAGTTGTCACCGGCTTGGAACGGCTGCGGATGGACTAGAACGGGAATGTCCTCTGGAATGGGATCGGCCTCATCTACCAGATGGTGTCCTCCACCACCAGGTCCTCGCGAAAGCACCGCGTCCCCTCACGCGTACGAGCGTCCTCGCGGCAAAGACGGCCTCTCCTCCTCGGGGAGCACCGGTCCCTCCTCACGGCGCCGGGCCGATACTTAGCCTCTGGAACAGGCTCCCGCATGCGCCTAATCTCTCCTGCCTACCGGATACCATCCTCGGATATCCGTACCATCTCCGACGCAAGCCCCGCAAGTCCGGGGTAAGGCATATGCTCTAACCCCAACATGCGTAATCGTTGTACGGCCACCAGCTGCATTTGTGTTCAATAGGAAAAAAAAGTTATTTTTTAAAACATAACAATTAATGCAATTAAATAAATCTAAATACGATAAACTTACCAATGCCTCGTAATGCCTCGCGAGTGCTGAGTATCCTACATCTCTTGCAGGACGCAAAGCTGGGTTGCCGATCAATCGGCGTGTGATCTGATAATACCAGCGCATGTAATCCTCAATGGGAGTCAAGTGGCCGACCACCGCTAAAATGCCCAACCTGTTCTCCCAACGGTGGAGTTGGACAGCCATGAAAGCTAGAAAATCATCATCAACGGCAACTTGATCATCTCGCCGGTAGTGTCGGAGCTCATGACGGACGTCAGGGGGTATACTCTGTGTATGCCCAAACTGTTGTAAGACACGTTCGGGCATGTGGTCCTCTACGATGTCCAGGTGTATCAATGGACACCACGACCTCCAAACCCCCCGACCTCGCCCCGCAAAAGGCCGACAAACCATCTAATATAGCAACGTACGGCGTCCATATAAATAGTTGCATAACGTATAAATAAAAATCATTAATCACCAAGTAGAAAAGACGTTTAATTAAATTAATAATGTAAAGTTAAATAGCTTTACCGCATCGTCTGTCATGTGATCGTTTCTTGTCCCGGAATGGAAGAATACTGTGGTGCGTATCCACATCCCGATCAAAACCCGCTGTCCACCTCCTCGCATAAAGCATGTCAATCTCGAGGTGATGCCTAGGCACGGCCGAAAGGCAACATCCTCTCCCACGCCCATAATCGTAAGCGTTATTAGAAAATACGATTTTTTAGTCGTTGTTTCAAGAGGTTTGTTTACATTAAAGGAACGCACACTTAAAATATTACCCGGAGAAGAGCAAAAATCCACACACATCGCCGACCCCCCCTCAATAGACGCTCGGCATAGGCATCCGTAAAGATACGCCAAAACAAAGACCGCCCTCAAACCGTAGTCTCCAAACGGTCCGTATGCTCCAAGAAAACCAAATATCATAAACCGACAAAGGCACCACGAGTTCGGGAACAAGATGCCCCCGAATATAATAAGCGGTATAAACGGCATGACGATCAACATCGGGTGCCCTCAACATCGGGTGCCATCCTCGACAGAGGCTCATCCTTCAAATAAGTGCGAGTGCACATACCGAACCCGACTCGTCCCGACATCCGGCCTTCGCAAATGTGCACAAAGTGGGTGAACCTATTTAACTCCGTCGCCCATGTACTATCAGGAGGAGGCTCGTACCGAGTGTATAATGGCTCTCCATCTACCCACAATCCAAAGAGGACCTCCACATCCTGAAGTGTAATCGTGGCCTCACCGGTGCGAAGATGGAAGGTATGTGTCTCCGGCCTCCACCGCTCAACCATAACCGTAATGAGCTCCCAATCATGTTGTATCCGACCAATGGACACGCAGCGATAGATGCCGCCCCGAAACAATATCTCTAAGACGCGAGGGTGTGGGAGGCGCTCGCTTAAAAGAGTCCACGCTCTCTGCAGCCTACGGGGACAGAGCCTAGTCGATATCCCTATAGTACTAGCCCATAATAACTCTGACCTATGATTGCCTTGCAAAGACAATACTGATCTATCATCGGGCCCCGGTGGGCCGGGCCTCGGGTGATAGGCCCCGGTGATCATCGTTCATGGAACATTCAGATCCATGAAAAAGTCTAGTCTGTACAAACTAAATTAGTCATTACTCTTGAAATGAAAGAGAAATTATATTAACTAATTAATAATTTTTAGATAATCTTTTTTTTTATTTAACATATATATTCATGCTTTTAATATAATATAGATTTAACAATTCATAATCATTTACAACTTGTTTGGATGGTTGTTACCTATTGTATTATATTGTGTTGTTAGTTTAAATACAATGTTTATTTTGATTGTTACTTTAATTTTATTGTATCGTATCGTTAAATCCATCGTTACGTAACGAGGAAAGGTCCTATTTTATGTAACGACTGATTTGGTCCTATACATTTTATCGTTAACGTATGTATTTATGAAATTCATAATAATTTTTATTTCCGTGAACATAAATATTAAAAGAAGAACTTTAACTATTCTTTTTTAGATAATATTTTTTTATTTAACATATATATTCATGCTTTTAAAATAATATAGATTTAACAATTCATAATCATTTACAACTTGTTTGGATGGTTGTTACCTATTGTATTATATTATATTGTTAGTTTAACTACAATGTTTGCTTTGATTGTTACTTTTATTTTATTGTATCGTATCGTTAAATCCATCGTTACGTAACGAGGAAAGGTCCTATTTTATGTAACGACCGATTTGGTCCTATACGACAACACAATACGATACATTATGAAACAATACATAACAATCATCCAAACAAAGTGTTAACAAAATAATAATTCATTAACAATCAACTTCTTTCAATTCATAATCAATATTTAACAACTAATTAATTCATAACCAATATTTAACAAATAATCAATTAACAAAATAATAATTCATTAACAATTAACAATTCATAAATAACTACCAATTCATAAACAATTAACAAATTAACAACTCATAAACATATAACAACGTAACAATTCATAAACATTTAACAAACTAACAATTCATACGCATTTAACAATTAATGAAAAAAAAAAAGTGGGCAATAGCCACGCCCTGGCAGTGTAAAAAAAAAAAAAAAAAAAAACTAAATTTGATTTTTTTTTTTTTTGGAAATTAATAGCGATTAAATGTAAAACATGCGTATAATATAATGTATATAACAAATTAATAACAAAAGTTCATAGTAGAAAACCTTAATCGAAGATTTTTGTAGAGTTGTGCCTTTTTTAATTCGAGCTTAGAATCTTGCTCCTCGACTTAAATATCCAAGAATCTAAATTTTCCGATGAAATTTAATAGAAAAACGACGTATTTTTATGTGGGGAATCTGAAATCGCCTCCAATGGCGTTTTTGAAAATACCGGAGGACCAAGTGAGCCGATCGGTTTTATTAATCTAAACTTTTCCGCGCTTACAGCGGTAGAGAAAGTTTGAAAATTATCGCTCGTCGCGATTTTAGCTAAAGGTACTTATGTCACCTTTTATTGGGCATTTTTCAAAATGTGGGGACTTTACACGAATTGCCTTTTTAGTGGACAAATTGCCTCTTCTTTTTGGGGTGGTCTTTAAATTTTGCCTCATAACGGTCTTTAAATTTTGCCCTTCGGCTAACACCATAGGTTCCGGGTTCGAACCTACGCGCGATCAAAATTTTAAAAAAAATTGCAAGGCGAGTTTAAATTTCGCTATCTTGGGACCCGACATACTTTTGTTAAGGAATTACCAAAGTTATGCGGGACCTTATGCCCTCAGTGGGCGGACTTGGCATAAGTATGTCGGGTCCGGTGTCCTTCACAAAGTTATGTCGGTCCCATAAAAGTTCACAAGACTTAGTAGGAAATATGTTCCTCCGATTCAATGCAAATTTGGCGCATTACAAAACAAATCTGTGGTAGTATACGAATCATTTCCATTTTATATAAGTGTTCAAGCACTGGCCCGGGGGAAAAGAGTAAACTTATGCCACAAGAGTAGAAATAAACAAAATTTAGATGCATATGTTACGTGTTTGAGGCCAAAAGCTCACCATTACGCAATATTTATCTTTCGGTTTTACAGAAAAATAGAAGAAGGAAAATATGTTCGATAAATATGAAACAACAATAGGAAAACGATAACAATATAAAAGTATGCCCCCGCGCGCATAACTTTGATAATTCCTTAAGTTATGCGGGTCAGTCCGCATAAAAGTTTGCCCATTAAAAGTATGCCTCCACCTAAGCATAACTTTTGAAGGAATTATCAAAGTTATGCGGACCCGCATACTTACGCAAGTCCGCCTTATAAAGAGCGTGAGCATTTAGGGTCCCATAAAATTTGTAATTCTTAACAAAAGTATGCGGGTCCGGCAAGATACACGCGACCCAAATCTTGTCTTGCGATTTTTTTTTTAATTTATGCTTGAGCGGGGTTCGAACTCGAAGATTTCGGCGGGAAAAGCTCAAAGTTGCAATACAAAGGGCAAAAATTAAAGACCAAGAATATGAGGGGCATAATTTAAAGGCACTACGAATAGCGAATATTAAATGTTAAAGCATCACCCTCAAAAGCAGGCACTCCGCGCAAAAAAATGCTTATAAAGAGCTAGAAAAAGAGAGTGGGCTTGTGCACGTTAGATATGTTGGGTTTTGTGTTGTGTGAATGGGAAATTAGTGATTTTTCCGAAAAGGCACCAGTAGTAAAGGGTGTGACTTTTCTGTAAAGTCACCACACCTTTTCATAACACCCATTAGATGGCTATATAAGTTGAAGTTTTGCTTTAGATTTTTTAATTCACTGAAGCATAAAAACACCGAAAATCAGAATTCCCCTCAAAACCTGTTCTCTGCATTTGTTTTCAAAACAAAAATATTATAGAGTCGTGTGATTTACAGCCGCCATTTGAGTTCGCTGAAGTTCTGCAATTTGCATTGCCTTAAGGACACACAAGAAACTTGTGGGCTCGAAAATTTTCTGTTTCATCTAATTTCTGTCTTTAACGTTTTTGGTTTTCGTAAATTACTGCTTTGAACACTTAGAGATAACAAGCTTAAGAAATCTACTTTTTCTTGTATTAGTTTTCTGGGTTCTGCTTTGTTGGAGACAAAACAAGAAACAGAAATATTTATCGGCACAGTCGTGGAACATGGCGTGGAAAAATGAAAGACAATTCTGGATTAGAAAGTTTTAACATCTGTTTGGTGGAGATCAGACGAGAAAGAGAGATTAAAATATTTGGAATTGTGCAATGTTACTGCAGTTATTGGTATGGATGAGACCATAGTAGATTTTGCAGGATACATTCCATCAGTTGCGGTATGAACACGGAAACGGAAAAAAAAATCCTTCACATCTTCTCATATGATGTGAAAGGGTACAATGTAAAGATGTCTTATCAGAAAACCATAAAGTGTTTTATTTACAAGGAAACAATTTTGATTTTGGTGTGGAAACGGTGATCAAATCAAAGAAATCAACAAGGAAGTGGCGAAAATTCGGTTATACTTTCTCTACTTTAATTTTCTTTTAATTTTCTACTCTTTATGATTTATGAAATTCGGTTTTATAAATGTTAGGGTAGATGTTCATTATGTTATGATCTCAAAGTATATCCTATTTGCTTGCCATAAAATTGTTTATACTGTTATGGTGGTGAATAGAGGAAAAACAGTGTTAGAAGCTCTCGGTTGTTCTATTGGATGCTAAACTGGTTTTAGCGCAAGCCAAGTTTCACGCTGCAAATTCAGTTATACGCTAAGAGAATTTGAAAGCTGCAATTATGGGTGTCATCACCGAGTAAGTAATTATGTCCTTGGGGCGTTGAACAATATGCAGTAGGCATTAGCCAAGCACTTTATTGCTTAAAATTTATTTTCACCAATTTATGAGTCTATTTGCAGTAAGAAAAGCAATTGTAATAATTGCTACTCAATATAGATGTGATACGTTTCAAAATTGACATTTTCCCGTGAATGCTTCATGTCTTTCAACTTGTTGCCTTCTTTGATATAACAATTAAGGCACATTTAATCTTGAGTTTGCAATTGTGCCATTGATCCAAGTTAGATAAAGGATATTCTAATTGGTTCCAATTGGAGGCAACGACTTTGATTTTGATCATCAAAGCAATGGATCACGAAAGGAAGATAACTTTCTTAAAATTTAATTGAAATTATTTTCGGACAACTGTTTGAGAAAATTGTGAAAAAACAGGTTGTTGGATGAAAATATTAGTACTTTGTAATCCTGTGACAGTGGGTTAGTCCAGGCGAATCAATCTTGCTTGAATCGCCATGGAGATGGTTTTGGGAAATTCAATCGTTTCCACATGAATCCTTTTAAAAGAGAAAACAAAAATGATCATGATTACATTTTCATCTATAGTATCCTGTAAAAGATCATTGATGAATTTTGATTTGAACATGATGACATGTATTTAAATGATGCTTTGGGGCAAAAAAATTGGACTGGTAAAGAATGATTGATTAGCATGAAGTTTGGCTAATAAGATTCTAACGTTCAAGTGCGTGAGGATTTTTTGTTTTTAAGTACATGTTGACTTGGGATCGTTAATGTGCATTTTGATTTGATGTTATGAAGAGAAGTTTTTCATCTGCACTTTAATTTTGAGTTGCCCATGAATATGCATGGTACTTGAATATTTAAAATGTGAGGGTTTTTGGCTTATGATAAAGTCAATGTTAGACGTGGTGTCTAATTTAATTTGGAAAAATAAGAGATATGAAAATTAGAGAAGAAAATTACTCTTTTCAGAAAGAAGAAAATTACTCTTTTCAGAGAGAAGAAAGTTACTTTTTCGAGAGAGAAGAGACAACTCTTTTCAGAGATTAAAAAAACAAAAATTACTCTTTTCAGAAATAAAAAGTACTCTTTTTGGAGACTAAAACCTTTGTGGTTTTCTACTCCGTTGTTTGGAGATTAAAATCTACGTGATTTTCTACTCCAAGTTACTACTCGATTTAAAGAATATAAAAACTTTATCGATTTAGTAACGTTCACTGGTTTGAAGATATAAAACCTTCGCTGGTTGTTTATTCGGTTTGAAGCGATGAAAACTTCACAAATTCATTAAATCTATTTTTGTCAGAACTTATTCGGTTTGAAGATATAAAAATTTCGTTTTATTCTCTGGTTAAGAGAAAAGAAAGATTATGACCGTAAGGATGTTCATTGCATTCTATGGTACGAATGGCTTATAGAGATGAAAATTAAAGGAACATTCTAATTGGAGTTTTTAAAGTGTGAACGGACACATTTTTTCTATAACTCCCTGTGATTCTCCTTCTAATTACAAAATTAAGCGGCTAAGAATTTATATGAGAAGAATCATACTGACTGCTTGACATTAAATCTGTCTGTGTTATCTATGTTCACGGCAAAGCCTTCTCCATCTGTTCCGCTCCTTATTTTTCTAACAGTCTCAAAGAGTTTCAGGACAACAATCTTTATTGATAAATTAAGTGTTGACAAAGTGGTAATGATGCAAGGAGCAGTAGTAAATGATATACATATATTTTTGTATATGTTATACGGAAATTATAGTGACAATTGACACTTATGTTAATGATTTCTTGTAAAACTTTATTGCGGACTGGTTCTTTAGTTCTCCGTTCACTAATGGGTGAGTAGTACGTACTAGTAACAGTTCACGGGAACTAAGTGCATACGTGTTTATGATGATGTTGCATTGTGAAGGAACGATTTAACATAGATGGTGAATGTCGTGTTAATAAGTTCTGGTTTATTCCAGAAATGTGGGGGAACGCTATCCTTACGATTAGCCGAATACTCAATTGAGTACCCATAGTAAAAACACAATCTATTACATATGAGAAATAGAAAGGAAGAAAGTCCAACTTGAATTACTTCAAAGTGTGGGGGTGTATGACTAAAGTGCAAATTCCTAAACTCAAAAAGGTTAAAATAGGACCGAATAATGTTGATTGTGGTTTTATAGAATATGCCACTAATAGTAAAGGATATCGACTTGATACTGTGATAGAATCAGAAAACGTTGATTTATTGACATTATTGTATTATGTCAAACCCACGATATATGTCCTTGGTGGATATTGATATGGCAGTTAGTGAAATTTTCACATAACTTATTCTGTCTTGGTGAGGACTAGGTGATCGAACTACTTATTTGATAGTTGATCAGATGTCTTCTCATTAAAGGTTGTGTTCTTTAATTTCGTGAAGGGATGTCACTTGAAATATAATGTTATGTTTTTTCATGAACGGATGTCACTTGAAAGGTTGTGACTTTTCGTGATAAAATGTGTTTGTTGAAAGATAACTCTTTGAAAAGACGAGATGGTTCATTGAACGTACAAGTTCATTGGTTTATAAATCAAAGAACCAATTGACGATAATGATAAAAATCGACAATAGCTTGGATTTTCACATCGGTGAATGTGCTATTATTTGGATATTTAAAGAAGTAGGACTTACAAGAAGTGGAATGGTTGAGAAATATATATATTGTTAAAAGGTTGTGGCCACAACTGATGCCAACCATCCACATATATTTTGATCTACGATATATCCTATTTTCTAAGCTGTTCTTTGCTTTATAATAAATATCCCACGATTCAAGGGGTATGTTAATGCAAATTGAATCACCGGTCAAATGAAATTAAATCCACAAATGGATACGTTTTTACCATTGATGGAAGGAGCACTGTCTTGGAAATCGTCCAAACAGACATGTATCGCCTGCTCCACAATGGAGTCTAAGTTCATAGCTTTAGACAAGATCGGTGAACAAGTTGAATGGCTCCGAAATTTCTTGGAAGATGTTCCATTATGGCCGAAACCGTTGGCTTTTATATGCATAAATTGCAATATCCTAGTGGCGATAGGAAGGGCTGGGAGCTTGTTATGTATAACGGAAAATATCATAACATATGACGAAGACGTAATGCCATTAGACAACTACTCTCTAGTGGAATTATCATAATTGACTATGTAAGGTTAAAGGATAATGTGTCGGATCCACTTGCAAAAGGCCTAACTAGAGAGGCGGTTGAGAAATCCTCTAAGGGAATGGGACTATGGCCGAGGACAAGTCAACATGGCGGTAACTCTACCTAGAAGACTAGAGATCCCAAGATCTAGGTTCAAGGAGATCAAATAAAGTTATGATTGACGGTTCAACATTGTCAAACAAATTTTTTGGTCCATTCTCGTGATGAAGACAATGTTCAGTAAGGATAAAGCATTAAGGCTTTTTAATGGTTTCTAAGTTTGATACGGGGTATATCAAGTAGTGTATATCTACAGGATGACACATTTAGGAATCGCCTATGTAAGTGTGAAGTGTAAGCCGCTTCAAGGAGAATTTTATAGGCCAATTCTCTACGCACTTATGAGACCAGGCAGTGTTCATGGCTGAAACTAACCAAACAATGAGAATCAAAGATGGTTAAAGGGTTAATTGTGTGACATATGGTTGTCTAGGTATACACCAAAGCTCGACGGTTCAAAGGTATCAAATCTACCGATTGACCGAGTATATCCGACATATGTTCACTACTGAGAGTTCAAAGGGAAACCTACTTATCCAGATGCGATTAATTTTTGCTTGCAAATCGCACAGTTTTTCCATGCATGTTTTCATCATATAGTCATTCCCATTCATGTGGGGGATTGTTGGGTTTTGTGTGGTGCGAATGGGAAATTAGTGATTTTCCCGAAAAGGCACCAGTAGCAATGGGCGTGACTTTTCTGTAAAGTCACCACACCTTTTCATAACACCCATTAGATGGCTATATAAGTTGAAGTTTTGCTTCAGATTTTTTAATTCACTGAAGCATAAAAACACCGAAAATCAGAAGTTCTCACCGCTCAAAACCTGTTCTCTACATTTGTTTTCAAAACAAAAATGTTATAGAGTCGTGTGATTTGCTGCCGCCATTTGAGTTCGCTGAAGTTCTGCAATTTGCATTGCAGCTATCGCAGAATAGTTTTCCGTTCAATCCTGGGAAGAATTAATCCATTAACCTTGACAATTGTGAGAGGATTGGATTTCTTAAGGACACACAAGAAACTTGTGGGCTCGGAAATTTTATGTTTCATTTAATTTCTGTCTTTAACGTTTTTGGTTTCTTTTTACAAAACAGAAACTGGTTTTAGGAAATTACTGTGAAGTTACTGATTTTTGTTAATTTACTGGTTTTAGTAAATTACTGGTTTCAGTAGTAAATTACTGCTTTGAACACTTATAGATAACAAGAATATAGCCCGAAGGCAAAAGAGGTGAGATTGTCTCCCCCGTGCGATATACACGTGAGGCATAATCCAATTCTGGTCGTGTCTTGACTCCATATATAATTGCCACATTTCAGAATCACTATCGTTGTATTGTAATGTTCTAAATATCTCACCTATATATACAGAGAAAAAGCCATAAATAGTCCCTTATCTATGGGAGTAGGTCTAAAATGGTCCCTTAACTATATACTTACCGGTTTTAGTCCTTTAACTATCCAAAAACTAATCAAATTTGGTCTCCATCTATTTTTTTATACAAACAGCGTACAAGCTCATAAACCTTCGTGAGATTAATCGTTAAACCATTCCTCAGACTTATATTCTCTCTCTCTCGCTTCTTTTTCCTCAAGTTCATTCTTTAACCTCAACTTTTTTTCCTCAAGTTCTCTCTCGCGTTTTGGAATCGACGGACCGTGTGTCTATTAAACCGACCCGGCCCATCGGTTTTGTTAAAAAAAAAATTAAAAAAAAAGCGACGGCCTCGACGTCGTTTTTTTTTTTGAAAATTAAAGAATGAAATGTAGGAACTTGGAGTCAAACCCGGGTATGTTCCTTGGCATTAAGGGGCTTTACCACTAGACCACTGATATTTTTTGTTCATATACTTATATTGATTTAATTTATACTGTCTTTTCGCTTTAAAAACCGACGGACTCCGTCTCCGTCGGTTTTTTTATAAAAAAATAAAAAACCGACGGACTCCATCGGTTTATTTTAGAAAATAATATAACAAATAATTATATTTTTTCACGCATTTTTGTGCAAAAAATAATCGACGCAGTCCGTCGGTTTTCTTAACCAAAAAAAAAAAAAGATTTAAAAAAATTATTGAAAAAACCGACGAGAATTTGTCGGTCTTTAAATCGGCTTTTTCCATCGGTTTTACTAGTTTTTTAGTAGTGTTTGAGAAGAATGGTTACGTAAATTTTGTGCCCGAGTTTGTCTTTTCGAATTTTAGAGACTCGAGAGCGACACTGCGTCAGAATGCTTTTTTTTTTTTTTAACAAGAGGAACTTGAGGAAAAAGAAGCAGGGAGAGAGAAATATAGGTCTGAGGAATGGTTTAATGATTAATCTCACGAAGGTTTATGAGTTTGTACGCTGTTTGTATAAAAAAATAGATGGAGACCAAATTTGATAAGTTTTTGGATAGTTAAAGGACTAAAATCGGTAAGTGTATAGTTAAGGGACCATTTTAGACCTACTCCCATATATAAGAGACTATTTATGGCCTTTTCTCTATATATACACATACTCGTTCTTATGAGAAGAACACCAATCCAGAAATTATTCTCCTTCTGGGATTCTGCTACTAAATTTCTCTTTGTTGTTTTGCTCCAAGTTGATACTAGAAGAGCTTGTCGAATCCTAGGGAATACACCTACACGGGGTTAAATATATCCTTAAGGACAACGGCATTCACAACAAGCCTCAAGCTAGAATGAAATTACTTTGATCAAAACTCAACAGAAATGAGAATCTATGTTACTAATAACCAGTCCACATCTAATTTACAGATAAAAGACTGAAACTACAAAAAAAAAAGGCATTTCTCATTTCTAGTGTACCAAAATTTTCGAGTCACAAAACCAGCATTAGCAACTCACAAAGTATCAACACTTTTTAACATTTTCACCTAAAGGGTTCACACTGGCCATTTTACAGTTCAAGAAAACTCAGATAAACCTTTTATAGCTCATGGCTGCAACTGCTGGCTTTCAAGCCTGGCTTCTAGCAGCTTTGCCTTCAGTGTATTCTCTTTTACACCTAGTGGTAATTTTGAAGAAGATTCAATCACCTCACGATCCGGGGCTGTTACTTTTGATGTCCACTTCTGCACTGGACTGGCAGGGCCAGTAAATGTCGTTGGATCGAAAGACTGTTCCATATGCTTATCATCATTTTGAAGTGTCTTAGCTTCTGAAGGCAATGAATGATCTTTAAGTAAGTTATTCAGCAAAGAACTTCCCGTTTTCATCAAGTTATTCTTTCTCTTCTGAGATTTTCCTTGCTTTGTGACACGTTTCTTAAGCACACCTATCTCATTACCTTCAACAGGAGTCTCTTTAACCACCATTGCCTCGAAAATTTTCTCTTCAGGTTGGATTCTTGAGCTAGTCACGTCAGGGTCCTTTGAAACTTGAGCTTCAATCTTCGTCTGTGGTGTATTAGATTCAGTTATTTTTCCGACATGGATGTTCGAAGTAAATTCCTCCTGTTGATTGATGCAGCTGATTTCGTCATGCTTTCCTCTATTTGATTCAGAAGCCCGTATAACGTTGTCAAATGAATCGTCATCTTCCTTCTCTATTCTGGGTGCACTTGCAGGATTGTTCAAGTGAAAGGATTCCAATGAATGCCTGTGTAAGCAGTTCTCCTTTGCTCCTTTCAGGTTTAAGACATTATTCCTGTAATCACTAGATTGTCTAGCTTTAAGAAAGGTCTGTATTTCGGACCACAACTTGTCTACAATTGTTTTCTTTTCTGCGGGATCATGACGTCTTTGGGCTTGCTTCATTTGCATTCTCTCATCTAACCAGGCTTCAGAAATATGGATGATCAACCCATCCTTCTCTTCAGTCAACACGTGATCCTTTTTCAGTTTGCTTTTCAAGAATCGAACATCTTCTTCATACTCCTTAATTCCATAGGCAAACTCATCACATAATTCTTCTAGCATAATCCGTGCCTCCCGTTCTCTTTCAAGTTCTTTTAAAGTAGTAGAGAAAGAAGATTTCACTTCAGCAAGCTCTCGAGCAAGCTTACGGTGAAGATTTTCTGAGTCTTTCCTCAACCTTCGTTCTTCTCGTAGCTCATCCATCAATGTCTTGACTGCCTCTTCAGTTCTGTTATGCTTGTTGTTCTTTCTTCCAATTCTGTAGTCAGCAATTAGTGTCATCAAGTCATCTATTTCTTCTCTGTCTCGTTTCTTTTCTTCTTGTAGTTCCTTAACACGTCTTTGGGAGTGATCAAGTTCTTTTCTCAATGCTTTCACCAACGACATGTTTGATGATTGTTGTTCTTCAAGGCTCCAAATCCTATTAAGTATGTTAAGTAATTCCGTTGATGTTTTCAGGCTGTAGCTGGACTTTCCACTTCTACCTTTAAGGTCCTTTGAGGTGGTGGGAGTCTCAACAGGTTTATAAGGAGCCATCTGTCAGGGAACAGAAGGAAATTAGACATTATTACACTACTGAAATAGGTTATCACGAAATTTGCTGAAGTAATCAATTATAGCACGTGCAAGACGGACTTGAATGCGCTTAAACAAGTTGACGTGCAGGCAATTATCTTCTCATTCAAGACAGGAAACTTCTCACGTGCTAAAGTCAGTTCATAATAAACTCAATCAAGTGACATTCAGGGAACACTATCTGAACTATATCCAGACTATATTCACCAGAAAATTTGTCGAAAACAGTTGATAGAAGCACATCTATCTTCTGAATTCACTGATATTTAGCCACTTCTAAAATCAAAAGCCAAATATTTCATTATCCCCGAGTCACATGGAAACTATCATGGTTACTAAAGGTACCATAAGTTCATTGGCTTAAATATTCATACATCCATAAAGCTTTCAGGTAGTCACCAACTTTGACATAAATCCTGTGGAATCCGAGAAAAAGGGAGGGGGAGGCAGTAATAGAAAATAAATTGAACCATGAAAAATGCATGTCTAGCTACGAAGGAAACTAATGATTGGTATTTATGAAGTACTGATTCATTCCTGAACTAGGTTCTCAAGCTAAAAATACCCATTAAGTCATAAAAGTACCCATTATGTATGCCATCAACATGCTGTAGCCGGGGAAGGGGTTAAAAAAAAAGGTGTAAGGAAAAGTTACCTCCATTGAGCTACAGTAACTTGCAGGAGATTCAAGCGATTGAGCGCCTCCATTCTTCGCAAGTAGATGATGATGATGCTGTCTAAGTGATGCAGCAATGTCCCTCCCTAAACTACTGGTGCTTGTTGGCTGCAACAACGTAAAAGAATCACAACAAATCAGGTTATCGCCTCTTGATGCAAGTTAGAGAAAAAAAATTAAGACACTTCATAGTTTAGCAGAAATGAACCAAAGAGACATCCTTTTAACTCTTCAATCAAATTAACCGACTGGGAAACTTTGTTGAGATGATTTTCCTTCGTGTTGAAAGTTTTCAACTGGAATTAGGCGTTCTCAATATTAACACAACAACCTACACAATTGACTTGGGGAAACAAGACTTCTATAAAGCAATTCTATGTGGCAGTGCAGTGGCAACAAACAATTATATTAAAGAGATACATATATATTTGTTTTGTCTTTCTAACCTATGTGGCATGGTATGAACTTGAGGCACCAAAAAAAAGCTTAAGCATTGAACAATTTCATAAGGCGAATCCAGGATCTAGAGTACACTCGGAGTTTACTTAGTTGGAGCAGAAAGCAATGAATTCAGCTGACCCGCAAAACTGTCTTTTTTTTTAAATAGTAATACAATATGCAGTTTGGAGTAAAAAAAATACCACTACTAAATAAGTTTCTTGTACTTGACCTGCTGTGGTGGGCTATCTGGTGGGTCAGCTGGTTGGCTGGGAAGCTTAGAACGTTTTTTATCTTTGTGATTTTGAGGAAGAGGGCCAATCTTGCTCATCTTGTTCACTTGCGGTTGAAATTCCCAGAGATTGGCACCAAGTTTTCTGACAGAGAGTGAAGCAGAATTGGATGGAAAAGGCAAATCTTGGAGCAGAGAACCATCAGATTGAGCCAACCCAATTTTCCATGTAGGTGAAGGAGTACTACAACTACCCCCTCTTTTCCCCACCAAAACACCTCCTTTCAACTTTACTACCAATAATTCTTCTTCTTGCTGCTTTTTCTTTTCCTCTCTCTCCATCTTTTTCTCACTCTTGTACATACCCAAATTTCAAATTTCTTGGTGCTAATTGTCTTACTCTAAAGTCCTCTTTTTGTATAAAATTTTCAAACACTTTAATTTGATGTTGTCCCCCTTGTCATGTCTCTTACTTTAGACTACTATTTTTTTACCACCCCTCTGTCTCTCTCACACACGCGGACAAAGGTAAATTCTTGCAAGTTCTTGTGAGCTCCTCTTAATCACCTATTTCTGTTTCTTTCACAGTATGTCCCAATTAAAAATCTTTTGTCTGTTTTATGTCACTCTTGTCTCTCTCCATATCTATCACCAGTCTCTGCAGTTCTGATCTTTTCTCAATTCTCCTTGTCGGCAACTTTAATGTTATGCAATCAATTTAATGCACTCTCTTACAATAAAGAGATCTCTGTATATTTGGGAAATGTTAAAAGGGCAATGTTTAGCTTAGGCTTTTAATCATGCGGATTATTGGTGAGTGTGACACGTACAAGTTACAATACTCATCACTAAAACGACCAAGAATGAGACAGACACACATGCAAAGCGGCAGCTATACTGTGCTAGGGAAGTAGTCAAGAATTTTCAGTCCAATGAGAATTTAACCAAACTGGCAATAAAAAGAAAGAAAAGCCAAAAGTTTTGGTAGAAAGAGTCCAAATTTAAGGACTAAAAGGAAAAGGGTTGATGTGGTCCATAGGCTATGTATGTCTTTGTAGCTCTGGTGTGAAAACATCATTCTTCCCCCACTTGGATTCACTATAAAAATTTGCAAGCACTTAATATTTATAACAATTCAATTAATTAACACATATTTTTACTTTAATTTATCACTCCGCTTACTTATAATAAATTAGTGTTTAATAAATACTCCCTCTGTTTCAATTTATGTGAATCTTTTCGAAGTACGAGGGTCAAACTTTATAACTTTGACCATAAATTTTGACATAGATCTTTCAAGTTTATAAAAATAAAATTTATAGATTTAGAAACTACATAAGAAGCACTATAAGACATGATAATTTATAATTCAAATAATTTCGGTCAAAGAATCATCTCGTAGACTCTCAAAATAGTAATAGGTTCACATAAATTGAAATAGAGAGATATGATTTAAACATTGCCCCTATGGAACCTCTCCTCTCTTCCTTCGTAGTATACTATTTACTACTAGTAGACAGAAGGAATCATTAGGCTAAAATCATGCCTAAAGGATCCTAAGATTGCAAGAATATACCCTTCTCTATTCATCACTACTGTTTCTGTGTTTAAAGAGTAAGATATTTTGTGGTCTTCGTGACCACAATGAGACATTATATTATTTACTCCACTTGATACCAATTACCATGATCTTCAAATAAATTACCATACTAAGTATTCTTATATATTATATACTCCATCTATTATGTAGGATATTACACAATGAATTGCAGTAACTCTTTAACTTAAAGAAGTCCAAGGCACAAATGTTTGTTTATGGATTTCTTAGCGAAGGAAGACGAATAGCCAAATGTCTCATTGATGAGATAACGACACTTGACGTTATAAATATGAAAGGCTATTGGTCTCTCTCTCCACTCATATACACACAAAATGAAAATCTAATTTATAAGTCTCCATCACATATTGCAACCATAAGTATTGAGCGGGTAGATGGAAAATTAAAGGTGCTAATTTTTATTTTGTTTCTACACTTCAGGGCTTAAGGTAATTGTTTTTTATTGTATTACCTATTAAATATAAGAGTATCTTGTACACAAACTAAGGTGCAAGTGTTAGCTCTTTATAAATTTTATTTCTGCATATATATATACATTTGTAATTTTTCTCTTCTTGTGGCTTTTAATATAGCCAAAATCCTCCATATTAATATCTAACATAAAACAGTTAATATTCGATAAACAAATATTTGTTCTTTAAAAAATAAGTATTTAACACTTTCTTTGTCAAGTGATGATTGATACATGCGCATGTTGCTTAATTTGAATATAGAGTAATTAAATTTTAGATCATTTTACAGAAGATTAAATTTTATAAATGATCAATGACAAATATCACTATCTCTTGTTCAATCAAGTGGAATTCTTGGCAAGACTTTTGGACTTTTGGCTTTGGTACTTACATATACTTCAAAAGCCTGGTCAAAATGTGAACATGTGATATCGTCAAATAAATTGTACCTCTAATACTAGAATGTGCTTCGTCGTGCACGACCTATACATAATAACTAGATGGTGTATGCCCGTGCGCAATACTTTGGATTATAGTGTATTTATGTGTATGTAATTGCGGATAGTGTTGGTATATATATTTTATATTGGGTAATAAACGTACAAACATATATATATAATATCTGTTTGTTTATTATATTGATGATTGCACTGTCTATATATATGTTTGTCTATTACATTGATGATTGTATATATATATATATATATATATATATATATATATATATAAGGTTTGATTATGGTAAAGTTAAAAAGTAAAGTAGTTGGGTATTTTGTTAATAGCAATCATGCATGTTGTAGCTGTGTGACGCCATCGTTCACAAAGTACCTGTAGAAATTTGTTGTTAAAATTAGTGGAAATGTTCAAGTGGTAGATGCAGAGAGTGTAGTAGTAGTTTAGTTGAGTTAGTTGAGTCAGGTACCTTTTCAAAGCATGGGGCGTCACATATGCTTGTAATCCAGCTTTTCAAAAAGACCGTGTTGTGGCAAAAAGATAGTAGCTTGACAGTGCTATAGCAAAAAGATAGCTGTTTGTGGCTTTGTGCTTTACGCTTTACTGTGCTTCAAAAACTTGTTGCCAAAATCAAACACCAAAAGTGACCTGATAACAAAATGATGCTACCATTGTTTAGCAATGTAGATGTTCATCAAATGATTAAACATAGCAGCTAAACATATATTCCTGCAAGTTAAATTAACATTGATATTTGTAAGAATAAATTAAAGCACGTGAGATTATAAAACCAAATTTAAGGCAGAAGCAAAGTCACTCACCAGAAATAGAAAAATAGCTTTTTTGTAGAAAGAAGGTGAAGAAGAAGCACAAAGTGAGAGTAAAAAAGATACAAAGTTCCTTCAAAACATCTTCTAAAACAATTCATGTAATAATTTAGCCAGTCCAACACATTTTGAGTTAGTCCGATAAAGCATTCTCTCAATCAGTGAGACTTGTAGTTCAAGAACTTTTTAATCATCCTCACAATTTATTCCATGAATCATTTAGAAACTCATAGTCCTTTCATTTATCTCCTTCAGTAAACCAATTCTATTTGGCAAGATAAACAAAATCTCATTCAATACCACATTTTTCACTCGGCTGGGAGAAAAGAGATTCAATATAACTTTAGAATAATAAGATAGATTCATAAAGCTCAAATCTTTTTTACTTTAAGCTTCAGCAGATAACTAAACCGAACACTTTCTTGCTTCAGCCATATACTGGCACTACACTTGTGCTTCAAAACCAACATAGCACATTACCATATATAAACAAAAGCAGCAAAAGTCATAGGTTTTATAAAATCAAATAATTGAAACATATGGTGTACATTTTGTATTTGATTTTTAAACATCCAAGCTTCAGAATGTCATATAAATTCAAAAGATGAAATTTTCTTTCACATAACAGAATCTATTGTCAGTTTTTAGGTTCAAGTCTATATATTGCTACTAACAAAGACCTAACTACTGTACATGTTATTTCAATGTCTAATTAATCACAAATCATATCTTAAATTCAAGTGATAGGAATAAACTGTACCAGTAGCATACTGCATATTATTACAGTGCCGCATCTTCACTTTGATGGCCTCAGCAAAAGGATCTATTGCACAGTTAATAGAAAGTCCAAGGATTGGGAACACAGTATTAGGAAGGCACTGGAGAGATCTTAGAAAGTCATGTCAAATAAGGAAATAATAAGCTTCTCGAAAGAAATTTTATATTATCACGGAACAACAGGAAATTGAGGGAAATCCTTTTCCCCTTACTTCATCAGTACTTAACACCACAGCTAAATAAGTGAAGATATATAGTGTCAGTTAGCTAGGTTATGCTATTATGTTGAAATTTGCAAGTGGAATGTCAAGATTAAGCACAAATAACATGACATGGCAAATCACAAGGACTATACTTTTATTTAATACCCGCGCTGTTTGGGCAGCTTAGATGCATTCACAATAGAAAGACCATATATTGTTGTTAACAAAGAGCTGAAGAATAAATCTTTAACACATAAACATCAACACCAGTAAATTAAATCAAAAGGGGTGGACTGGCCCGTGGTGTTCGGGCTAGTTTAGGCGCACCTCGATTAATTTCACAACATCAATGAATAAAGGCATAGCAGTTTTATCAAAAGTTTCAACTCATATAACTTGAGGAAAAAAAACAGTAAGAAGAAAATAAGGTAAAACCTGAAAAGGATAAAGTTTTAATGGATCGGTTTTCTTTCACATAACAGAATCTATTGTCACTTTTGAGGTTCAAGTCTATATATTGCTACTAACAACGACCCAACTACTGTACATGTTATTTCAATGTCTAATTAATCACAACATTCATTGATAATCATATCTCAAATTCAAGTGATACGAATATACTGTTTTGACAGAGCACTTAAACCCTTCAAACAGCTTGAACGACACAGAACCTTGAGATTTTTGACTGGTCATTAAGTGATGATGAGCGCAGGAAGATTAGTGAAATCCCACAAAGTAGAGCTTGTCTTGGTAAAGATTACACATCTCCTTATGGACCTTACAAGACAACCTTTAATTATTATTTTTTTACCAGTAGCATACTGCATATGAATTGAGCTACATGTACACACAACAACCACATCTACTCAACTTGGTCCAAATAAGATAAGGATACCCAAGGATCTACAAAATTCTCAGAACAATTAAAGAAATCTACATTAGAGCCAAATAAGGCAAAACCATAAGAGTTAGCCATACCATTGGCACAACATAATCCCCATAAGCAGAGATATTATTGGCTAGAAAAACTAAAGTCAACTTATCATCAATTTTTATTAGTTCCTATTCCGATGTAATTAATACAAACAGTGGGTTTTATAAATCTTATACTCTGTAAAATTCTTAGAGATGTCAGAAAGTCATGTCAAATAAGGAAATAATAAGCTGCTCGAAAGAAATTTTATATTATCACCATCATAATGTGAATCAAAGATTAATTAAAAGAATTATCATGGAACAACAGGAAGTTGAGGGAAATCCGTTTCCCCTTACTTCATCTGTACTTAACACCACACCACAGGTAATAGTGTCAGTTAGCTAGGTCATGCAATTATGTTGAAATTGGAAAGTGGAATGTCAAGATTAAGCACAAATAACATGACATGGCAAATCATAAGGACTATACTTTTATTTAATACCGTGCTGTTTGGGCCAGCTTAGACGCATTCACAATAGAAAGACCATACATTGTTGCTAACAAAGACCTGAAGAATAGATCTTTAACACGTAAATATCAACACCAGTAAATTAAATCAAAAGGGGTGGACTGGCCTATGGTGTTCGGGCCAGTTTAGGCGCACCTCGACTAATTTCGCAACATTAATGAATAAAGCCATAGCACTTTTATCAAAAGTTTCAACTCATATAACTTGAGAAAAGAAACAGCGAGAAGAAAATAAGGTAAAACCTGAAAAGTATAAAGTTTTAATGGATCGGTTGTATGGCATTTGGGGGATCATGGAGTGACTGAAGCTTGTATTAGATGTTGAAGAAGTGAAAGGACATTTAAAATAAGTGAAAATGTTTCTGTAAAACTTGTGCAGAATATAAAGTTAATGTTTGTTTTTCTCGATTAAATTGGAGTATTGTTAATCAGTTGGTTCTAAGTATTTTGCTATGGCACACAATAGAAGATTCAATTATGTGTGAAATTGTGAGACTTACATTTTGAGTAGCGTTTACTCCTTCTTGATAGGAGCCTTGATTTCTGTTTTTTGTCTGGTGCTGGAAGGTCTGTCTTTGGTGGGCAAGTTTTGCTGGATCCTTGGTTCTGAGCCAATCTCCATAGCCTTGCCCTTGCTTGGTTCAGTAGCGCCCATCATTGGTGTAGTTGGTAATGGTTGGTTGGTAGGCTCTTTTTCCTCATAATTCAGAACAACTAGTTTATCCTGATTTTTAGAAAATAATATTTTCATTTGGATTCTGAAAGTCTTTATTGCTAATTGTCTACGTGCATTGTCAAGAAGTAGCGCTTTTCTCTACAGTGAGAAAGTTAATTAGGCATGATGATTGTCATAAGTTTATAAATTCAATCATATGAAATACCTTTGCACTGCAGATGTCATAAATCTCTTGTACTGTGAGGTTCAACATCTTTGTTGCTGATTGATCTGAGATGGACGCTGTTGTGCTACCAGTATGATCGGTGACCATAACTTCAAATTGGATTCTATTTTAGTATAGTAATGTCATAGCAGTTTCAGTGGGGTTGAATTGAACAATTTAATTGCACAAATGTGTAGTTAAGGCTAATGTAAGTGTACTTTTTATAAATGAAGCAAAACAATCTAAACATCTTTCAGTAGTTGTAATACCTGGGAATAAGTTTGGTGGATCGTTCGCAGTGCATGCAGTAGATTGGCCTTGATGAAGTAGTTCTTGAAAATGGGGCCTTACAATCTAAGCATGCCATCGAGCATAAATGTTGGTCTTCATTTATCAATGAAAGTTCCGCATCGATGTAGAATATTTGTCCCTGTAAATTCAGAAATTGATTTAGTTTTTGTTGAGTGCAAAAATAGTAGCAAAGAAATGGAAGGTTAAATGTCACTCTTTGTTCTTGTTCCTGCGGCTGCATTTGGATATCAGATATGAATATTGATTCTTCTTCAAAGGGTACAAAAAGAAGAGTGCCGTCTGGGGATATGCTTTTAGCTGTGTATTCAATGAGTTGTTGTTGAATTGTTTTGGACCTGCAAAACAAGTGGTTTCAGAAATGTTGTCACATTTGTGTTGGATCCTTGAAAATTACACTACTTTTGGGGGATGTAACTGCTATTGGAAGCAAAGGTTATAAAAGTTGTAATGGCATTACCATGTAGCTAATGTGGTGGCTCCTGGATATGTAGGATGTAGGAGTATTGTTGTGTTGTATCTACTCTATATTCCTGCATGGATGTGGATATTTATTTTTGGTTAGTCGTTAGCTGTTTAAGGGGAAAAAAATGTAATTCTTTATGTGTTTTACCTGATGATGATTTTACCACTCTTCTAGCCAAGAAGACAGGATAGTCTTTAACCTTCTCTTAAAGCTCATTTCCATAATATTAGACGGAGTCCTCCCAAAGTGTTAGCTTCTTAGGCTTTTTCCTGTGGATGATACAAAGCTAATGTTTTCATCAAAACAAATTGACAACAAACCAAGACATCTCTTCACAACAACAGTATTGAGTTTCACTGGGCATGGAGCAGTCCACGTAGCATTTTCTCAACCAACAGTTAATAAAGTTCGACTTTTCAGGTTTTGAGAGGTGCTTTGGTTTCTTCTATTACAAACATGTTGTACATACCAAAATTCTAAAACATGGTAAATTGTCCAATTTGGTAAGTGTGTCAATCTCTTCTCTCTTTCTTTACATATATCCAAAAAAAAAAAAAAGTAACAACTATCTGAAATTTTTTGGTGACAAAAATATCCGATTTATACAAATCAAAATGTAATATCCGACAATACAAAATGTTGAGCCTCTGGGAATATAGACTTACTGAGTATCCATAATGATGAATTCTTGGATTTTCTTCCCATTTAATGCATTACTTGGAAGGCCAGCATTAATAAGTAGTCCAAGGACATCTTTACATAAAGAAACAATAAATTAATAAGTAAAAAATAGAGTGTGAATTTATAAATGACATATTGAAGGTTTTTTACTTACTAAATTCAAAATCTTTCAATTGATACTCAATAGCCTCAAAGGGGGTGACAGCCAGTCGTGTTGGTGGTGGTAATGGATCCTCTGGAGGAATGACATTCTCAATTGGTTCAACGATAGTATTTTTGTCAATTGTCCAAGTGTATTTGTTGAATGGATTAGCATATGCGGGATTTGGTTCTTTCACTTGTGCAACTGACACCAGGTATATTTGGAATGGTTTGAAATACTTGTCAAATTGCATTATATCAACATTCCAAATGATGGTTTGAATTTGATTTTCCTGCAATCAAATAGCACATAAGATTGTTATTCAATCATGGAAACATGTGTAGTTCGTAGAGTATAAAAGAGGTAAAGGCACCTCTTCATCTTGCAAAACCATCAATTGGTATTGTCCACTTTTGTCTTTCTTGTCTCTGGGAGGATATTTATCTACTACTTGAATTTTGCATATCCAATCCTCAGTTTTTGGAGTGACTGACTTGATAGTAAATTTAACTGCCATGTCGATCTAATCTGCAATTACGTAACAAATAGATATCGGTACAATATATATATAAACAATGATAGCATTGACAATGTTCTATACAATAAGAAAAAGTAGATAGCAACGCAATTGTTTATGTGATGTACCAAATAATAGCGTTAATCCACGGAAAAAGCTTTTTGAATGACTTCATCATAAAATACATTATAGGTAGAGTGATCGTTGTTGTCCTCAGCTATAGATGGTCTAACTAATACCTTCACGCAGTTAGAACTTTTGGCTCGTGATAAAGCAACATACAATTGACCATGAGAAAATGTTGGCTCACGTAGGTAAATAGCAACAAAGTCTAACGTTTGACCTTATGCTTTATTTATAGTCATGGCATAACATAATCGTATTGGAAATTGTGTTCTTTTAAACTGAAGAGGTAATTTTTCATCCTGCGATGTTAGAAGAGGGATTCGTGGAATGAATACATGTTTGTTTTTAAAATCCCCTCTTGATATTGTTGCACTGATGATATGACTTTTGAAATCATTCCATATTAATCTAGTTCCATTACAGAGACCGCCACAAGGATTTAAATTACGTAATAACATAATCGGACAATTTTTCTGTAACGTTAACTTGTATGGAGGTAAACTTGCAGGATTTAAACTGTGCATGTAATCTTCGTATTCGCTTTGATCTTTTGGATCAATTGTTTCATCAATAGCTAGGTAAATTTTCGGAGGGATTGGGTATTGTGTTATTAGCATATTATTAATTTCATCAACAAAATCATTTTTTGTTGTTAAAATATCGCGAGAAGTAATAAATGAAGCATCTGAATGATGTACATGTAAATTGGGGTAAGTAACTCTAAATAGAAGCTGTAGGGATTCTTGTTCGGAAGTAAATGGAATAATTAAAGAATGAGGAATTGTAATTTTTCCTTGGTTATTTTTCTTTTCGTTTCCATTACCAATTCGCATTAAGTATTCGCAGAAAGCAGGATCTGTTTTTGCACACATATCTTCTGTCAATTGTAATATTTCAAGTTGATTCCAAATATCAGACCACAATAAACTTTCACGAATAAAATCTTCTTTTTTTCCACTACGTACAACGGGAAGGGTCTGTCTAAAATCACCGCTGAAAACAATTACTTTTCCACCAAATAGTATATTGGTGTCCATTAAATCTTTTAAAAGTAAATCTAAAGCCTCAACCATTTTTTTTTTTTTTTTGCCATTGGGATTTCATCCCATACAATTAACTTAGCATCTCGAATCAAAGAAGCTAACGAACTTTGTTTGCTTATATTACAACTAAAATTTTCTTCAATGTCAATAGGTATTTTAAAGCGTGAGTGAGTAGTTCGACCTCCGGGAAGGAGTGAACCTGCAACACCTGAGCTTGTTGTAGCTAAAGCTATGAACTCGCTATGTCTAACAGTAGCTAATAAGGCATGGTATAAGAAGCTTTTGCCAGTTTCACCGGGGCCGTCAATAAAGAAAGCGCCTAATCTGTTTGAAAATATTCGTTCAATTATGATATGGTAAGCCCTTTTTTGTTCGATATTTAATTTTTTTTTCTAATAATAAATCTTGTTCACTAACTGTAATATTTCTTTCAAAATGAACCTCTTTAGCTTCTTTTTCTGTTTCAGAGTGTTTTATCATTTCTGGTATAAGCTGGAATTCGTTGATATCACGACCCATTGAATGTAAAATATCATTAATATGATTTAACACTCTATAACGTATATCTTGTGTACCTAGGTTGGTATATTTCTTAAAATCCTCATACAATGGTTTCTCAAATTTTTTCCACAATTCCTTTGGATTAGTAGGATTGCAATAAATTAATAACGTAGCAAATAAATGCCTCATACTGTATGGCATTTGGTAACTTATAGCTTCAGACATACATTCTATCAAATTGTTATCAGAAAGTAACAATCCTCTTTTTTCAGCTGATTCTCTAAATGTATTGTATGGTATTTTGTTTACAATTCACAGATCTTGATAAGATTTTGGTCCTCTTACATTCATTAGAAGAAGTCTAAGACAATATCTTTCTCCTTCTGTTGGATGGCCTCTCACAACACGACCAATAACTTTTCCTTGTTTGCAACGGGACCATGTTTTATCCGTTGACCGCACAAAGTATTCTGGAATTTCTCGATATAGTAAATTAAGGTTTTTAGCATCTTCATCTTCAGCATTCATCAAAAAGAATTCTGTCAACATTGTTTTTCCAATTGTAGGATTATTTAGAATTTTAGTAATGGTATCAGTACTTTTGAAGGAAACAAATTGCTGTCCTTCTAGATGTAGTTGAAGGTGATATACACTTGGAATCATTTCACTGATATGAAAAGCAAATATACGCCATGTAGCTTCTGGTGGTGATACCCATCTAGCAGATTGATATTCTTTTATTTCATCTATTTCTATATTTGTATCATTTGAATATACATGAAATGCAATTTTATCATGTCCTTTGCAAATATACTTATAAATGTATTTAATAACTTTTATATCTGAACAAATCTCTACATTTATATGACAGCTAAATTTACAAAGTAAAGATGGATTATAAGGAACAACCCATGAATTATCAATTAGATGTTCTCTAATTTTTACAGTTTTTCCAGTGTTTCGTCTTCTATGAATTGGATATGAAAATTTTCCTTTGCTTGTTTGTTCAGCAAACTCTTTTGGATACTTGAATTTACAGTAACCTTTCTTTCTAGTACACATACTTGCTGGATTTAATGCACCACAAGGACCGTGAATCATATGTTTTGTAACAAGTGCATATAATTCAGGGTTGGTATCAGAATCTGGTAATTCAGCACAAACATATTTGTCATATGCTTCAGGAGTCAATAACCTGTATTTCTTCTCTAATATAATGAGAAAATGAGCATGTGGGAGTCCCTTTTTTTGGAATTCTACAGTATATGTAAATGCCGCAACTTTAACAAATATATTTCTCTTTAAGATGTCTTTTTTAACTTTTCTAATTTTGCATGAAATATTCAGCTAATTAAATCCGGCCTATTTTGTACTTCATCTGTTTGTAGGATATTGGCTTTTATTTCAGGCCATGTAGGATTACATGTCATAGTAAAAAATATATCAGGTTTTCCAAAACGTTGAACCAATGCAATAGCATCCATATATCGGTGGCGCATGTCTCGTGGCCCTCCTGTAAAGCTATGAGGAAGATATCTATTTCTACCTATTCGCGAAGCTTTTCTTTCTCCATGACGTAACATATCTAAGAGTCCTCCTAACATATCTATTCTAGATAAATCTTGATTAAGCGATGCAAAATCTAATCGTTGGCTTTCAATTTTGATCCATTCATCCACTGTATACTGTTGAAATAATCTTCCAGAATGCAAAATCATATTTTCATCATCTCTTATTTGTAGTTTGTAACAATAATACTCAAGGCAAGAAATAGTATTTCTTTTTCGTTTTCGTTTTTGCATGTTTTCAACTTCCATATCAAGAAAACCATCTATTGAACATATATTTCTTACACTAGGCAATTCTTCGCGTTCACAATACATTAGGTTGTTGGATCTAACAATTGAAGGTTTTATTTTTTTAATACCACAGTGCCATCCATTTTGACCATAAGGCAATAATAGTGGATATTGTAATGAATCATAACAACCGTAATAGTAATTTACTATTTGACTTCTATTACTTTCTGTATATATGCGAATTGCGGCGCAGACACACAATTATTATTATCCACTTCTACCCATATCCCAGCAACTTCTGAAACTGTTGGTAAGTTGTAGATTTGTTGATCTAGATCAGCATCACATCTAAGGGCAATATAGAAATCAGATAACTGGGAAATATTTATTAAAGATTTCAGAAACTTAGAGTAGGGATTGTAAGATTTTAAGATGTCCATCAAAGATTTCACAATTTTTGCATTAAGTTTGTTTGAGCATGCCATTCAATTTTGCAATTCGTTTTCACTGTCAAAGAAATACAATTGTAAGTTCTTAGCTTTTTGATTAGCTGGAACCAAATCATTTATAAAATGGTACATTTGTCCTTGGACTTTAAAGGTATAAACTCCATTACTTCGTTTTGCTATGTGTTTATCATAAGTTACTCCAAGTGATGTGAAGGCAAATGTGTTATTATATGTTCTAATGTAAGTTCAAAATTCCTTTGATTCCTCAGTGTTATCCAAATACAAATTTCTTAACTCTTGTGGCATTTGATGTGAAATTAAGTGAATCGAACCATTACTACAACAAAATGCAGGTGGCTCATATTCAAACTTTTTGGCTCCACAAAATTCACAATTCGGAACATCTTTCAAGTTAATATAGCTCGTTGTTGCTTTTGCACTGCTTAAGGTATCAAGTTGTATGAAATCTCTTCCTACATATTAAACTTTAACGTAAGCATGAAGGAATAAGCAATCTAGGAAATGCATGGTGAATATTATATTTTTATAGAAACGGTTGGAAACAACCTTGATTTGTAGTCATCACTGACTTTTTACTATGATGTGTACACTTTATGCCTGACGATGATCATGTTTATTGAATAAACAAAACTTTTTAGCTTAAATAATTTTTTAGGTAAGGTTGTAAGTTGTAGGAAAACTGCGTAACCTGTTTCACCAAGAAGCAGTGACCGTCTTACAACGGAGGAAGCCTGCTTTGCGAAAGAAGTGCTAACTTCAAAGGATGATGGATTAACTGAAGTAGCTTTGGTTGCTCGTTGTTGAGCTAAACATGCCTCCTTTTTTTCTGCTGCCTTTAGCTTATATAACTCCAGTCGTCGAGCTAAACATGCCTCCTTTTTTCCAAGTGCCATTAGTTTATATAACTCCCGTCGTCGAGCTAAACATGCTTCCTTTTTTTCAGGTGCCATAACCTTATATAACTCTCGTTGCCTATCATTTTTTTTTAGCATTTATGGTTTTAAAGGTTTGATCTTTTCTACATTTATCGTCTGACATTGCTGCAATTTTAGTAATATTTTTTAGTAAAGAGACTTTAATGAATGATAATTTTAACAAAACAACTCAAACAAATGTACAATACATATTTTCTATACTCAAAGTAAATAAACGACAAATAAAGAGACAGACAAATGCCATAATTACAACAACAAAATAAATTGAAGAAGCAATGAGACGATAATCTAACAATGCAATAGAGTGACACTTACTTAAATCAAACAAACTGTGACACTTACTTAAATCAAACAAACTGAACATGCATATGTACACAATTACTGCAACACAGAGTCAAACCTGCAACAAATAAGATCAAAAGTGAAACTTATTGACATAAGCATTTGTGACTGAAAGTTTCAAATTTATAGTAATGGCAAAAATCAGACAACATTAACACTATTATGTACTTCACACAACATAAACACTATTGAAATTATCTAGTTTTCTATTTTTGGTCTGCAGTTTAATCTGCTATTGAATTATCTTGTGAAGTAAAATAGTCCAACAACTTAAGTTACCAGTACAACTGTACTGTTAATATTTATGGAAATATAAATGGAGAACTCAATTTTATATCTTGTGAAACGTATTACAGCATCCTTTGTCTTAAAAATTTGTTACTGTATTCTGCCACATTATATGACTGCTTTGCGAATTACAGAGGTTGAACTTTTCTTGTAAGAATAAGAAAAGAAAAGTTTTCAACAGCGAAAATATATATGCATACTTGTTTCAAACATTTAATCGGGTCACTGGGGGAAAAAAATGCTATCGGGTCACAAAATCTTCTTTCCACTGTTTTCCCCGAATTTTTCTGTATCTTTTATCTCAGCTTCCAAAGGCAATACTATTCCTACACCTTCAAATACATAAAATGCTACATCAAGACCGTAAAAGAACACACTAAATCCACCAAAAGCTTCAACAACATGGCTACTTTTTACATAAATCATTACATCTTCAACCATTACAACCCCCATAGCACCTAATTCAACAACATCAGCAAAAATACTCAAAGAGAAAATCTACCCCGTATCCTTCCCAAAAAACCAAATATAGATTTTTCAATTTACTACTCGTTATCTCTATGCCTATCAATTAAAATTGAACATAATAATAAACCCAAGAATCACCAAGCAAACAGGAGGAATTAAAAAGTGATCGAAAATTTCTACTTTATACACAGATACAGAAGGTATTATTGCCAAAAACCCATAGGCTAAACAGCCAAAAAAAAAAAGCCAAAAATGTGTAGCAGAAAGATACAAAATCTATTACCCTAAATACAATAGAAAAAACAACAAAAACAGATGAATTTGAAGAAAATAGGAAACCCCTAATTTGCAAATAGAAAAAGGGTAATAACCTTGGACAGAGAAAGAGGAAGATCGAAAAAAGAGAGCTACTTTTTTTGATATTTCTGCTTTCTAAGAACAGGCTAAGAAGCCGAAGTGAGGAGTTTCTAGATTTGCTTGCTAATAAAGGTGGTGATTAGGTAATAATAATTTAAAGAAGAGTGTATAAGAAGATGGAAGGAGAAGTTTCTGGATTTGCTTGGTAATGTAGGAGGTGATTAGATATTATAAGTAATAAATAAGATATAGGAAATGTCATAATTGCCCTTATAGGACTGACGACGATGGTGCCTTAAACCCACGCTTAATGTTATAATATATAATATAATATAATTGCCCTTATAGGACTGACGACGATGGTGCCTTAAACCCACGCTTCTTAAAAGTAGAAAAGAAATATGTTGTTTGTCAAAAAAATTATTACTAGAAGGAATTCGTCAAATTGTTGCATCATTGAATTACGGAGTATAATTTTTCGCACCATTATACACAATTTTTCTTTTTCTAAATCATAAGTCTAATGTCCCTCAAAAGAATGAAATTTAAAATAGACGATCACAAATTCAAGTCCTAATGATTAACAACATAATTAAATAATTATATACTCTCTCAACTTTTAATCTTTAAGACTTTAACGGGATGGGTGGGGTAGACATTATAATTACTTTTTGAGGTCCTTACACAACTCATGAGGGACAAATATATTTTTCTAACGTACTTCCACTCGTGTAACTTGTTCTCAACTGAATATAATTTTTTTTAATCCTTTTTAGAGGATTGAAGAGTGAGATCATGCTCAACAAGTTGACGAATGTGCCTAGCTCGATGGGTTTGGATGAGAGAAGCCTAGAGCGATAGAACATGACTGAAAATAAATGACTGTGCAAACAGGCTTACAAAATTTTTAGCTCTGATACCATATGAAAAATTTGACCATTTAACTTCAAAAGTTTAAGGTAATGGATGGAGTAGCCTGGAACATTATAAATTGTTGAATGCTATGATATATTAATATTAAAATAACATTACTAAATTATAATAAGTGGTTATAACTCCTACTAAATCATCACTCATAAATAATCTTCGCATGATCTAGAAAGTGGTCATTATTCTTTGTAACCACTGTCTCATGTTCTACCATTACTTAGAGACTAAATTATCACTAACTCATGTTCTGATAACTTATTACTCCACTATCATCCAATTTATTCTAAGGAAGAATTGTAACACTTATGAATAGTACTCATTTTTATCTAGTGATGGTGTGTGAAAAATACAGTCATATCTCTCTATAATTGTCATTCGTTATAAAAATATTTCACTATAACGGTCTGATTTTCTCCAGAACTATTTTTTCATGTTATATTGTAATTTTCTATAACAACATTCTACCTGACATTCATTATAGCGGTACACTCTTTGCAAATTTACCTCTCTATAACAGTCATACTCAAATATTGTGTAATAATATTTTCTAAGAAATATACTACGTAGAAAAATAAAATATTAAAATATTTATGGTAATCATCATTAATGTCATGCGCATAGTAACTTTCAAGTAATAATATCTAAAAGGAAAAAAAAAAATTCTCATCGTAATTTGATTTAGTCTTACAAATTTCAAAATCATTTATTTCCTATCTACTGATTTTGTATAAAGTTGATACTTATTTTCCTGATTTTGGTAACTGTAATTAGTCTATTTTAAGTTTGAAAATTTGTGCTCTCTTCCCTTTATAAATTTGATACTTATCTTCCTTTTGTAATTTGAATTTTGTAACTATAATACTGTTATATTTCTAGTAAAAAATAACTTTTTTCATCAAATATTCTTTACTCACGCATTATGGGGTCAAAACGTCGAGTTATTTCACTAGAAACAAAGATAGCATTGTGCCAATACAAAGAGGACAATTCAAAAATCACGCATGACAACTGAAGCAAAAAATTTAAGTTTGTAGTCGTCAAGCAGTTGAGGACATCTTTAGCAAGAAGAACAAGTACATTGAGGCGGCTAAGCAAGCTAAAGCTACTCAAAAGCCTGTTTAAACCAAGAAATTGTGTGAATGCGTGCATCCAAGGACCCAAAGGTACGTATAGAAAATAATTTTCTTTTCAGCCTCTAATGGGTAGCTCTTACGACTCAAACAACGACATGGCGTCAAGTCTTACCTATAATTGATTGTGCTTCTACTTTTAAAAAAAAACGGCTCAAACTAAATTTTTTTATGCACACTCTATTCGCAAGGACAAAGAAAATACAACCTTTGGTTATTAGATCTGTTTCTAAACCTCGTCGTTATAAAAATGTTGACATGGCCTCTCTCACACACATTGATTATAGCCTAAATCCCATATCATAACAATAATCAAGCAATGGATGCTACCACTTATATGAAGTTTGACGCAACATTTACAATCCTTGAAACTTACATTAATGAAGAGATTATTGCACAAGTCATTGGAGTGGAAGGACAAGAGATATCAGATGCAGAAGGTGACAACGAAACTGCTGATGAAGAGCCTCAACCTACTGCTACTTAGAGTGAGATGTCAACTGTTACGCTCTTAGACAACCTTTAAGGAAAAGCTATTGAATTCTCTTTTGCTGAAAGTTTGAACAAAAATCTTCATCAATTCAAGCTGTATTATCACTAAGGGTGTGTTTGGTATGATGGAAAATGTTTTCCAAGAAAATACTTCTCTTGGAAAAATAAGTGGAGTGAGGAAGATGTTTTATTTTTCTATATATTTTTAACTGTAATTGTATTTCACCAACATAAATCCCTCTGAAGACCCTTACACGCCTAATGAGGAACAAGTGTATTTCTCTAATATATTAATAAATTACACATTAAAATAGTATCAGAGTAGGTTAAAGTCTTGAGTTCGCATCGCATGATCGCCCATTATCAAATCAGATACCCAACTTGGCTAGTAAAAAAGACTTAGGCATACACATGACAAAAATGTTAGAATTCTATTTAAGAAAATAAATATATACTCTTCCTAACAGTTTAAACTTTTAAATGAAATAATTATACACTTCAATACGTTTTCCCTTCCCTATTAACTACTGGAGTACTATATTCTTTTTGCAGTAACAATGGGAAATGGTACTAGAAATCATGTAATTCAAAAATGATGAAAGAAGCATGTTGGGGAAAAAGGAAAAGAAAGGGAAAGGAAGATTGACAAAGTTGATGGACCACAAAGAAACTTGGGAGCATCAAAATTGCAGAAGCGGGACATGTGGTCCAACTAAAAGGGGGTCATTTGCACGATTGCCCTTTAAAGGAACTGGTCTGTAATGTTTGTCCCTCAAATTGGTGGTCTTTAATCTTTGTTCTTTATTAAAAATTTCTTGATTTTGGGTTCGAATTCTCGCTTAATTATATATTAAAATAAAATCGCGAGCGAGTTTCAAACTCTATCTTTTATTTTAGAATTTTTGTTAGTTGGATTTTCTTTGCCTAACTTTTTATTCGAAAGTTAGCGCTTTTAAGGTAAAATTTTCCCTGAAAGACCTAATTTTGGGTAAAATTTTTCCCTTCAGGCAAATTTCTATTTTAAGGCCTAACTTTTTCCCAAATAAAGCCTAACTTTTATTTTCAGGCTTGTGAAATTTTTTTTTTTTTTTTTTCGAGTTGGAATTTTACGAAAAGAAACAAAAAGACAAACCAATTTGAGGGACAAAACTTAAAGACAACCAATTTGAGGGACAAAAATTAAAGACCAGTGGCTTTGAAGGGAAATCCTCACAAAAATATGACTAAAAGCAGAACCTTCTCAACTTTCATGTAACAGCTAAATTATGAGCTCATTTCCATTGGTGGGCCCCCATTAATGGGCTCATTATTTACTACTTCAGTTGGTATTCCAACTAAACCTGGGGCCCGTCTTAATGTAAGACAAGTAGATAAGTCTTGGCCTTATGTTTCTCTGTACACTAATTGCCGAAAAGGTGATTGTCATTTTACGTATTATTCTTGTTGGAATTTTAATGTGAAGAATTTCTTTTGAGACTTAATTATTAATATTTATCCTTTCATTTAATTATATAGGTAATTAACTTTTTTTAAATTATAATTGATAGTTATATCAAAAAAAATACATCTCTCAAATACGTATATTTTTCTAAATTCCGGATTTTTTTTTTTTTTTTTTTTTATTGCGCCGGCTACCTCCACCACTCGTGAGACAACGGTTCGCATAAACACGGCATTCGAAGGTAGCTTGGATCTATTCAAACATTTTCTTTTCTCGTATCTACATTAATTGCCATGTGGAAAAATAGCATAAATTTCACGAGCACAACCAAACTACAGGACATTTAGATATAGTCAATGTTAGACGATTTCTTACCAAATGGAAGTGTTGTAAGATAAAGACCAGTGGATTCACTCTCTTTGAAGGATAATAAATCCTCGGATAAACAAAAAAATGACTAAAAGCAGAACCTTCTCAACTTTCATGCAGTGTATCATGTACTTTTTTAAGTGTATTTGTTAAAAGTCAAGTACAAATACATTCAACAACAAAACTTCATTTCCTTGTATTTTTTATTGTACTTTTTAGTGTATTTGTTAAAAGCCAAACCCTTTTTAATGTATTTTGTCATGTATGAGTATTTTTGTCTTGTATTTGAATGTATTTGTTGAAATCCATTCAAACATAGTATTTTCAAATACGAAAATTTGAATGTTTAGTCATATGTAGTTGGAAACCTGTATTTGAAATTTTGTTTGAATCCATTCAAATACGGTGAATATATGAATGTAGATGGAAATTTGAATGTATGTATTTTGAATGTACATAGTGGCCTTATGTAAAATACATCTCTATTGCAAAAAAAAAAAAATCACTAAAATATATTAAAGCAAAAAAAATCAACTTAAATACATCAAATAAAAAAAGGATGGTAAATTGTCATTTTACCTTTTAAGATAGTTATTTATATGTTTCTCATTTTGTTTCTCTTTCCCTATTTAGTGAGGTAGCAGAAGGAGAGGGCGATATTTAATTTTCCAAAAACTTTATAGCAGGATTGCAGCGAAGCAAGAAAAAAAACGAATAAATTTATACACTAACAGATACTGCTTTGCTAATCTTCCCATCTAATGTGGATCGAGCAACGATTGGCGCGAGAGGAAGAAACCTATGAGAAGACGCTTGTCTTAGGAACTGTACATTGATGGAGGAAAAATATCATTAACAGAGATATAAATATATAAGGGAAAATTACAGCCAAGTAACATTCGGTCATCTAGTTTGTAAAATATTTACACAATGTACAGGTAGTGTATGCTTTATACTAAATATACATATACTATATATGCCTATACATATAATATACACATCTATACACAACATATACAAATGAAGTGTATAGGTAATGTAAATACTTCGATCATTTTGGTAAACTAGTTGGCCGAAGGGTACGTTTACGTAAGTTTCCCAATATATAATGTGGTAAAAGAATTTACTTAGAAGAATACGTAGCGTAGCAGGACGAGGCAAGATTGTGACAGGAAAAGAATCCATTCTTATTTGGACGGGAAAGGGACTTTTAGGTGCCTTTAAATGGACAGAATAAGAAGTAAAAGAAGAAATAAGACAAATAATACTGCAACACTAATATTATTTTGTTTAAGCTTTCAAATATATTGTTGCTCTTTAAATACTCCCTTGGGAAAAAAAGTGAGAGCTCATTGTTTCCACAAAAGCCCAAAATATTGTGCTTAATTGGAGGTAGAAATAGTGTGCCACTAATCACTTTTTGGTTTTGTAATTAATAATAATCAATGTCAAAAAAATTTAAATTTACATGTGAAATTTCATGATAATGATCTAAAGTTCACCCGTAGAACTCAAAACTTCATGATAGCAGCTATTTCACATTGTTTGTGAAGTGATTTTTTGTGAATTCTACTGCAATTAAAGAGCATATATTTACAAGCCCAACCTTTTAGGTCCATTACTCTACACTTCAGATATAAATGGGCCTCTCATCACTGGCCGTCATAATAAGTAAAAAAAAGTAGAAGCAAACTTTTAGGTCCATTACTCTGCACTTCAGATATAAATGGGCCTCTCATCACTGGCCGTCATAATAAGTAAAAAAAGTAGAAGCAAACTTTTAGGTCCATTACTCTGCACTTCAGATATAAATGGGCCTCTCATCACGGGCCGTCATGATAAGTAAAAAAAGTAGAAGCAAATATTTTATACATTGTTCTATACTGACAAAAACATTATGATTATGAAGAAAAAACAAGCAATAATTTTTTTTGTTTATAAGAGCGACACATACTATGTGAAGTTTGTTTATATTTCACGAATTGGCTTTGTTTATATTTCACGAATTGGCTAATATTTTTTGTTTAAAAGAGCGACACATACTATGTGAAGTTTGTTTATATTTCACGAATTGGCGGATTCAAAACTTTACACTTTCGGATACACAAACTCTGTTTATCAAATAGACCAGTCTAATAAAACTTGAGTCAGTTGTACGAGAGGGAAAAAGATTTGCCCAAAGGAAGGTTAATTTTTTTATAATAAATTTCAATGTGCTTATCTAGATAATAATGCCAATTTGTTGTCAATCCCTATGAGATTGTCAGGTTAGGACTCTTTGTAAATCATCTTAAAACAATGAGGAGATTGAATAGGACAAAATTATGATGAACTATGGCTTCAACTTTCAAGTGGATTCCAGTGGTAAAATAGAGGCAATATAATAGAAGATCAAAAAGGGTGTCTGACATGAATTTTAGATCTGAAATGCCAGCTTCATCTCTTGGTAATAGGAGTAATTTTTCAAACATGAATCAAGAATATGTTATTTTTATACATATATTTATTTTGTTTGCTGTGTTCCAAACTTCAGTGGACAATAGGACATACCTCGTAGGAATGTGTGTAATTGTTTGGTGTGAAGAAGACAAATAACTAAAATAATCTATTTTGTTTTAACACAAGGCTACAAAAATATATTAACTAATGTAAATTCTAGTCTAGTCTATCCGTTTTCACACATCAAACTAAAGTGGTCATCCAAACGCATGCGAGAACATATAAAACTCCTCTTTTCACCCCATTCCATATAAAAGAGTTTGGCTGAATAAGGAGCTTAAATATTATTTTGATTTATGCATTTTCTTAGTCCTTAGAGCTAAAGAACAAAGTTAAAATGCTGATTGAAGAATTAATTTGACGGAAAAAATATCACACTCAAGAGTAGTTAAATTTTATTAGTTAAATGTTCAATTATTCAAAAGCACGAAAGTCTTGTAGAAAAATGTTACTAGTGACAAATTGTGAAGCCACTAAATGGAGAAAGTGTAACACAAACTAGTAAATGTTATACAAATAGTAGATGTTAAACAAATTTTTATTTTTATTTACAGTTGTCTTCGGACTAGCTTGATCATTACAATTTACATCCAGTACCTGCTATCGGTAAAATTTCAATTTTTAATGCAATTTTGTCACTTGCCATCAGCACTTTGGCAACCTCACTTGATGCAACCATCAGTGTCTTGTAAAGTGGGCTTTCACAATCTTGCTTTTCATTCTTGGTATGGAAACAGGAAACAAGAAACAAGGGATGTACCAAAACTCAAAACACACTCAAAGGCATGGGCATGAGTATGACTACCAAAATAGACTGAGTAGCCATTAAGCCAATGAAAAACTAATTTGTGGACATGTGAAATCTTGGATCACCAATGTGTTTTGGCAACAGCTCATTTATTCCCTTACCATGTGGAAGACATGCTGCCAACTCTCGTGGTCATCAACTCAGTTTGATAACTAGCTATGGTCCCAAGCCTAAAGATCAAAAAGGTCCATAACAAGCCAATCACGCGCTTCCTAATTGAGGATTCATTGGGGAAAGATATAAAAGAAGGGAAAATTTGGTCTAAGAATATTACTGAAGAGTAGAGTATGAGGTCACAAGTTAGGATAGCCCATCTTCCAGTTTTGACTGTGTGATTTGCAAAGACAACTTATCCCTGTCTTTGGAAAGAGAATAGCAACCCTCCAAATTTTGATACAATAAAGATCTAATCTTAGAGACGAGAAGGAAAAACACTACCCCTGAACAAAAAAAACACCCCACATGATTGAACTCTAGCGTATGCAAACACAGAAACTAGTGATCAAGAAAGGTAACAATAACCTATGTTGTTCAATCTCCGACTATTCAAAAATGTCGACGGGTGTGTACAGATCCTCTAAAAGTAGAGCATTTTGTAAGGATCCAACATGAATGCGACAACAAATTTGGAGAGTCAGAGCAACATAAACATAGATTATAACCTTTGGAAGCTGAAATGAGTGCTCTCAGACTGCCAAAAAGAATTTAATAATATTCTCATTTTCATAAATTAGCAGCCTCATCGGCTGGTACATGATGTATAAACCTTTCAAGGACACAGAAATCTTTGTATTGAGAGGACAACGGGGAATAAAAGAACAGCAAAAGGAGTACAAAATCAAAAGACATGAAAGGACATAAAGATATGGATTCTAAGGAGCACCAATCACATCAATTGAAGTGCAGAGTCAGGGAGATATCTCGAGCCTTGGCTCGAAGCTGAAACCAGTAAAGAGCTGAAGGGGAAACCTCTTTGTCACAGGACATTTCTGCGACCACCTCCACTGTTTCTGCTTCACATCAAAAATAAGAAGGGCAGGGGCTCCATAACTCTGAATGTATATGAGGTCATCTGTACCACTGCTTGCAAAAACATCGTCAAATTCCCCAAAGCCTTGGAAATACTTATGCGGCATACGGGCAATTTCTTGCCATTCCTTCCCATTGAGTATCCATATGCCAATCCCCTTAATTATGTCGGGCCGATCTGGTTTCCCAATCCCTCCCACCATTACTAACTTTTCCTTGAGGTTCATTAATCGGCCACACGTTAGAGAACATGGCACAGGAATGAAAGTCCTTATCAACAAACCATGAGATGATCTGCTTGAGAGGTTGTAAGTGATCAGACCGTGACGATTGTCGGGCCCACCACCTCCAGTTGAGTAGATCAAGAAGTACAAAACACCATCACAGATGACACTTTCATCCCCACCTCTCCAACCTGTTAGAACCTCAGTCAAAGGGGTCAACCACATCATTGTTCCAGAGTCGTATATGTGGATCGAGAGATCCCACTGAAAGAAGTTACCTGGTACTTGCTTAGATTTAACAACGACGACACTGTAACAAGAAGTTTTCTTGTTCACACAGATAGCCAATGCACTATAATCAGAAAATTTAAGGCCAGGAGGCTCCTGAAGGCGCTTGCAGCATTTGGTTATTGGGTTACAAACATATAGCTCGCTTCTACTGTCATTGTCCATTACGCAAACTAATCCACATGAAGAAGCAATGAACCAATTGGATGTCTGAATGCAAGGGAGTTCAATACTATACCATTTTCGAAGGGAAGGATCATAGGCATAACCAACTGGTTCCTCTGAGCTAGTGAACATAAAGTACCATGGTTTTTGAGACAGCACCTGAGAGAAGTTCCACAAGAACCTTGTGGACTTCACTATCTCATACCATCTTTTACACACACAACTTGCCCTAAAAATGCTAGCAATTGGAAGATAAGCCAATATTCGTTCCAATAAATCATCAGGTAGTATTAAATCCACATGAACTGAGGAAGCTTCTCTATTGTCTTCATCGTTAAGCTCTAAAAATGAATCAAAATCAACCATGTCTGGTGCAGCGTAATCAGGGCAATGACTGACCCAAGAGGTTTCCCCTTCCATGATGATGGAAAGGAACAAAAACCTAGGAGCAAAAAAAAAAAAAAATGTTAAAAATTGAGTGAGATGTGGAGTAGTACATAAAACGAAATTAACCACGTCTCATTCAATAAAACACATTTATGCTTAGTATAAGTGAGTGATCAAATATACTAAGATCAGATCAAAGGATAACAAGACTATCTGACATCAAAACCTAATAGCATGAAAATGAATATATTTTTCAAGGAAAACATTTGTCAGAGAGCTACATAAGAAATGTACCACAAGACCTAGGTCAGATTGTACATTGCTCAATAAAAGCAGATTGAGCAGCATGAATAAATCCAATGCACCATAAAAGGTCAATAATGATGTTGTTCTTCAACCATGTCTCACTTAACATAAGAAACCTCAATCCCAAGCATCCAAGTTACTTATATCCAGCAAAATTAATAAAAGAGATCTTTTTTTCCGAGAATGAAAAAAAAGAAAAAACCTACAGAAAGATGCAATGTCATGTACAAGCAACGTTTCATTCAAAAGCAAGTAAAATAAGACTAATACTTTCAATCAAAAATATTAGAGAGAGAATCTTCACAAGTTTACAGATAAAACCAAAAGATCTATCTTATTAGTTCAACCCTTCATTGCAAAATTGAGGATGCTTATATAAACTAACACATATAAGTGCATGGGAAAAGATGGGATTTAAAGGCAAAGAAACAGACACATAAATGAGAAATACTACTATTTTCTTAATCTGAAAGCACAAGCAATAAACAGATCAACAGCCTTGTCCTAGTACCTAAAAGCAAAAAGGGAAAAATCCCACCTCAAGTATTTGGCCACTAAAAGTTAAAACGCATTTAATGAAGAGAGACACAAAATGTGAAAAGAAAATACAGTATCCCCAAAATATACAATAATGGATTTGGCTAATCCAGAAAGAAGCACCACTTGCATAAATTGAAACTTTAAATGGTTTTGTTAGCATATAAATAACAAGAAGAATATCTTGCCCCAAAGGGCAAAAGAAACCACAAACTAGGCACACTGTACAAAACAATCCATAGAACACAGTAAATCATAAACTTTGGAAAGGGAAATTACAACAAGTTCTCAAATAGTTAGATCTCAAAAAACCCCAAATATCAATTTTTGAAGAAACCAAAATTTTCTTGAACTGAATGAAATAAAAACCATACCTTTGCTAAGAAACCTTCCTTCAACAGCTCCCAAACAAATGAGTCCAGCCAGATTGCTGAGAATCTTAAAGATTTACCAGTAAACAGTGAGGTTTCAACAATGAACATTTAAAAAAAACACCCTTTTTCAGATACAAACAACATCCAACAGCAAAGAAAATAAAATGGGTATCCAAGATTATCACTCAAATCGCAAAGAAATGGTAAAGTTTGGATTTTTACAGCACAAACATGACTACCCTTTGAGTATAGAGAAAGAGAGAAGCAGATGAAAGGGGGATTTCTTGATGTCTCTCTTCCTCTTTATGTTTTCAAGCAAAAATATATATTTTTTTGTTGTAGCAAAAAACTAGAGGCAGTGTAAACTGAAGGCGGTATTTTAATAGGGCATAGATAGAAAGGGCGAGAGGAGTAGAGGTGTCTTTAAAGGAAAATGAAGGGGGGTTTTAATGGGGGAAGAAAAAACATTGGGATTTTGGCCACAATCCACAAAACACTCTAATTAATGCTGTCTTACTCATCACATCTAGTTTCTTTAATGTCATTTTCTATCCTACTTTCCCCTTTTTCTTTTCTTCCTTTGTTTCTATGTGTTTTTCAAGGCCAAAGGTGAAAAAATATTACCCGAGAATATTCTGTAAGAGTTTCTTTTATTTAGAGTTGGTTTGAGGTAGTGCCACGCAAAAACAAGAAACAATTTGGGGGAGGGGTGGCGTGAAAATTCAGTATAGTACACTTAAAGGGATTCTCTATCGTCCCATATCTATCATGTTTTACTTTCGAGATCTATTAACTAATTTTTAAAGTTAAATTGGATCAAACCACTCATTATTTTACAATTAAAATTTGGATATTAAATTTTTTTACCAAAAATACAACAAGTTATAATTTTTCTCATATTAATTTGAAGAAAAATATATTTTAAAATATTGATAAAAATTTACTTTATTTAATTCTTGAGAATCGAAATATGACAACTAATTTAAGACGGAGGGAGTACAAAGTAAGAGCTATACAAGTACAAAAGATGTTTTCAAATATTTGATTATTTAAATTTTGTTAGAAGAGAAGATCTCTCTTTGTCGGAGGAAAATGCTTTTTCTTACTTTTGGACAAAATGTATTTTATTTATAGCTATCTTAGTTTTTAGCTTTATATTATTTGGTCCAACAAATACAAAAATATTATTATTAATCTTTAATACCCAAAAGTTTTATCTAGACACTACATGATTTTTTAAAATCGGCTAAATACATATACAACCCCTTAAATTTGTTAATTTTTTCCATTTAGACGCTCATTATAATAATTGTTCTATTCGAACTTGACATAAAACATTTTTGAGTACACAAATTGTGTCCATTAAACACATTTTTGACCCATCCCTACCCCCATCTCCACACAAATTGGTCTCGCAAACAATGAGGGAATTAGTGATACATTCCACCGCATCATGCACGGGCAACAAATTGGTCTCAATTGTCTTTATTTGTAGAAAATATCCAAATTTCACCATTACTGGTGATGTTGCCGTGCACTAAATAATAGAAATGGAATTTAATTAAGTTTAAACCTTTATTTTTTTCAAAGAAAGTAACCGTACACTAGATGTTTGGTGGATTTTTCTGTGACTTTGGTTCCTCTTTCGTCCTTCCTTTTCTTAAAAAGAAAAAATCATTTTGGTGGTTGTGTAAGGTGAAGATGTGATAGATAAGGATGGCCGAGGGATGAGAGCTAGGGGCGGATGCAAGAAGAGGTCGTGGTGTTCACCCGAACACCCCGATAAAAAAACGCAGTATATTTAGGGTAAATTTTCGTGTTCATGTACATATATTAACTTTTGAACACCCCGAACATATATTACAATGTATATTTAGATCCTTATTTTTCCGAACACCCGAAAGTAAAAATCCCGAATCCGCCACCGAATGTAGTAGGTCGACGGTAGGCTTACTCCCCGCAAATAAGCAATCTTACAGTGAATATAGAAAGTAGTGGCCATGGAAGAATAAAGAAGGGGAGAAAAACATATAAAGAAAAAATCTGGCTTCCCACGCGCCTGATTTAGGTGTAGTACACCCATTGTGTCATGTCAGCAACGTGTGGCTACTAGGCACAATTTAATTTAAGCTTAAGTGTTCAATAGAAATAACCTTTAGTTGAAGTGCCTAAATGAAATATTTTGTCAATTAAGGGGCTACTTATGTATTTAGCCTTTAAAAATTATAAATGTTTTAAATATTTTTGCAATATATATTTTTCACACATCAATTTAAAAAAATGTAGTTTTACCCATTCAACAATTAAAAAAATTAGTTTTCATAGAGTAGATTTTAATTTTAGGAGAACTTTTATCATAGAAAAGGACCTTTCTGTCGTATCAAATACACTTAAATATTTTCTATTTCCCTTCTTCAAACTACTCTCTTATGAATTTTCCTGTTTGTTTGTATTAATAGTAACTTATACATTAGCTTATTTTCTTCTTCCATTTTATTTACATCATATTTATGGAATATACTTTACCAACACTGCAACACATATAAGGATAGCGTCTTATGTCTTTCTTCTCTGATTTGCTTTTATAGAAATTGTGGGTTCGTTTATTGGTTCGTCATGGGGATTGCCTCCAATAGCCATACTTTTCCTAATTAATGACCCTTTACTCTTTTGTCCAATCTTCATATTCTCACTTCTTTTAGGATACGTTGTCTCTTTCTTTTCTGATTTATTTCGCTTTTTCTTTTTAAATAGTGCTTTTATGTGGTTCGTATGTATTCGATTATATAGAGAAGTTGAGTTAATATCGTCTGCCTGTTGTATTATGTACAAGAAATTACTGATTTAGTCAATGTTGTCACCCTTTTGCATCAACTGAAACCCACTATCATTGTTCAAATTATAAAAATCTTAAACATATATGCATCTACTAAATTATCTTTTGCTACAAAGGTGCACATCTGTATATAATTTTACATTTCCGTATATGTTAATAACCTAACAAACTACCAGTAAACATCTTTAACCTCTCACCCCCCTTCTTAACAATGTAAATATATCTAATAAAGCCCAAGCTAGTTAGAACTTTTTATATAAATTATTCTACGTACTAAAAACGCTGGAAGAAACATTACTTCTTTTTTCGTACGTGTACAACCATATTTCAGCGTAGGCATGTCAAAGACATTATTCATAAGAAATATTTCTTCCCACAATGTATAATATAATTAGAGATATTTCTATGATAAGCCCAAAAGATGATTTTGTATGCAATGACTCACAAATAAGGCTGTCAGTGGGGACGGGACGGTCCCGGTCCCAGTCCCGGTCCCGCCCCGTGTCAGGCTCGGTCCGGCAGCGTCCCGGCCAATGATGGGGAGGGGGCAGAGGGGGGGCAGGGGACGGGTAGGGGGGCGGAAGGGGTGAAAGTCCTGAGGGCCTGGCCCTGTGCCTCGTTCCGTTCCCTGGAGTGGGACGGCCCCCCCCCCCCCCCCCCCCACCACCCCCCCCCCAAAAAAAAAAAGTCCCCCTTTAAGGAGTTCCCATCCCCCCAAAAAGTACGCTACCGTCCCCGTCCCCGTCCCCTCCCCCCTGCCACCATTACACAAAGTAGCCAAAGAGGATTTGTTTTTTTTTCTTTTTGGAATTTGCTCCAGAATAAATGTCCACACCACTAACTGCTAGGGTTGTTTAGCAGCGGAAGTCACCAAACAGAAGAAAAAGGAAAAAAGAAAGTTAATAGTAGTAGAAATATCCTAATAGTTTGAGAATTATGATGTTATCTACTTGTTGAGCCCCAACTATCTTAGTGCTAAAGTACAGAGAAATCAGGAAAAAGAAGAGGGGCAAAAGTAGATGTAGTTAATGCTTGTAAAACGGTACAAGTATTATTCGTAGCAATAATTTGTATCATTTTTTCAACTCATATTGCATACGCACACACTTGCATTTATATATAATCTATAATCTATAATCTATAATAATATATTAAAAGTAATAAGGGCCTTAGAAATGTTGATTGAACTTTTTACCCTTCATTAAAAAACTCTAAAATAGACAAAATGGTCATTTACCATTTTCCTCATATTATTATTTGATGTACGACATTAAATAAACACTTATAATATATAAATAAACACTTATAATATATTTTCGGCAAAAGAGAAAACAAGTCACATTAGGATTCCTTTACCGAAATTGTCGTAGATCACTGCAAAGGAAAGAGATCACGTAGGATTCTGCAATTAATATAACTTTAGCTTTTAGAATTCCTTTACCAATTCAGTTTCTTACTTTAATTTTGTAGAATTGTAACACCAAAATTATTTAGAATTCCAATTCAATTAAGACTTCTCTGTAAACTTAATTCAATTAAGACTTCTCTGTAAACTTACTATTTTAATTCGGCAATGCTTTGTTATATCGTTAAAATTCTAACCATAAATATTAGACTATCCAAGTTAGTCTAGAACTCTTTTTTACCTGATAAGTTTATGAATAATACTTCTAATATGGTAATACCAAATAAATATGGATTTTCTCTATTGTCGTTCTTCTTTACACCCTTTTCTTCTCTTTAGACTAATATTCAAGTTCAGTAGAGTTTAATAACCTTTTTCACGAGATATATGCTTTTAGTTTTTTTTCCCCCATATAGCTTTTTATGTCGCTTGTTGGAATCGTATTTTAAAGTAAATCAAATCCATTAATAATGAATGATGCAATTAATAATGGATGATGCACTGATTGTTACTTCGTAGAAGAGAATTAGTCAAATTCGTTAATAATTAATGATGTATTACTTTTACTCTATAGTACAGTTGCAATTTTATTTTTAAATGGATTTCTGGATCAAATTGTATGCAATCATATATTGATTTAATATTATTCTGGGGTTATTGCTGATTCTTTTAGTTTGAAGTAAAATTTTTATTTCATATTTGTTGTTAACTTGCAGAACAACCCTTTATTAGAGATGGATTATTCCGTTTAATGGAGTTTCGTAAATACTTTGCATTGGAGCACTAAGGTAATATAATGGCATAATCACATCTTGGGTGCCAAATAAACTTACATCACAAATTTTGATTAGCTTCTTTGGTTCACTGTTCTTATTTTTATCTTGGTGCTCTTCTAACTCATGCTTTCATGCAACTCAGTTTATAATATTTCAATATTTTGATTTCTAGCTTCAAAAAACAGAGATATATAGATAGATTCAAGATTTAAAATTTAATATGTTCACTCTAAAAAGTCTTTAGTATAAAATTATGAATCTTGATTTAATAATTATTGATGTTTTTGGTGAAATATTTATTTAATTTCATGCCGAAAATACTAAGTTCAATTGAAAATCCAGCCCAAAATCTACATCCGGCTCTACATATATGCTACTTGAAGTTCAATTGTTACGTTGATTATGATTAAGATGATTGTAGGGAGGACACCCTTGATCTTCAAAAACCAACAGTTAATTATCCAGGTAAGTTTTTACTTTTTCGTATTTAGTAATATTTGTACGTACTATTTGATATCTTCTTTCTTTCTCCTTAATCATTGGCATTGCCATACAAAAAATTGAGCTTAAAATGATTTATAAAAGTATTGTTTGAATAGCGCAAAATTACCTAATATTTAGGAACTCATACAAAGAATATAAATCACCTAAACTTTTTTAAGTGAAAATATTTGCTTATTTGAACCATTAGATAAAAGCAATCATTTTATATATTTTTAATATTTAAACTTCAAAATCAACAAACATATTGATTATTATATTCTTCCTTATTTGAATTACGTAAGAAGTTCTAATATTTAGAAATTTAAAATCAATCAAGATTTTATCACAAAATATTTTATTTGAACTATTCACACGCATATTTAATTAAAATTATATTAGAATTTAGTCAAAGTTTTTTGTACTTTCATTCTTATTAGTCAGGGATCCTATTTTGTTAGGAAGTAGGGTTTTGGGCAGTGGATTACTTCAGTCTATGTGTTATCTGCTAAATATTTTCATTTTTTAAATTTTTTAGTACGGTTACGTTGCGCAAGTCCGCTTTGGATATACCAGTTGAAACATTAACTCAATTTAATAATGAAGCATGAGGGTTGAGTTCAAGTTGGTGTATAAAAGCTTTTGATAAATTGATTAAAATGGAGTTGATATTTGTAATTCAATTATTTGACATTTAATTTTTGAACGCAATCATGCCAGGTATTAATACATTGAATCTTATCAAACATCCCAACTAGCATGTTATGATTTATATAAGTTAAAAACTTATATATTGACATCTTTTGTTATTTTTTGACTTAAATTATGTAATGATTGATATTGATACAACCATCAAGAACGGAAACTTGCATATTGTAAATTTTTAAGAATATAAATACATGCCTTAAAAATATTTTTTTAAAAACACGAAACTTTACATGAAATAAATGTTGTAGCACATGAAAATCACATTGTAAAACTTTTGAGCACTTTAAACTCCTTTTAGATTTATGAGCCTTTTTGTTTGTAATTAAATTTTAGCCGACTGATTATTTATAAATATATTAGGAGTAAGTGTACGAAACCAACTGCAAGCATGAAAAGTGTTGTTCTCCTCTTCAAAACATATATTGCCCTGAATTTTGACTTTACCCAATTTGTATCATTTTTCTTTTTTATTAATTTCCCTAGAATTGACGATGGTGTATTCTTTCTTCCTTTTATTTAGATCGTGTTTGGGTGGAGGAATAGTTTGAGAGTAACTCCTACACAGTTAAACGTCATCAACAATGTGAATAAATGAGGATGCAAATGTTGATCAAAAGTCTTGGAAGAGTTTCTAAAGAAGGCATCTGAATTATATGGGGCACGATTTATTCCTTCAATATTGAGCTACCTAAACGGAATTAACATTGATCTTTTTGAGGAACTTAAATTTTTCCTTTCATATTTATTATATAACTTAAATATATTATTTTAAAATATTTACGTTATTTTTTGAAGTTTTGTACTTAATAGTATGAGGTACGCACTGCAATTAATTTTTTATATACATTCATTATTAATTGCCACGATACCCACATGCAAAGTATATACACTCGAGGCAAATAATGTGCCTCTATTTAATTGGCAAATACACTCGGAAGTAATTATGATAATTATTTTGGTATTAATTATGACAAGTTTGATGTTTTCTAGATCAATTAATCAAGGCAAATTCTCTTGAACCCTCATCAAACCATCAAGGTATGTGACTTCAACCTACCTCCAAAGTTTATTTTCTATTTTCATAGTTTAATCTTTCTGGAAAGAATTGTATTTGTCCAGTTTTATGCATCAAAGTTTATCTGATAATTCAATATTATTTAAACAAATAAATGATTTAAACTTTTATTATTAGAGACTATAAGTAATTTTTTAAAAGAATTTGCATCATCAAAAATTGTTGATTGATTGAATCAGGATTGCTAACCAAAATTCCATTACTAAAACTAAACTCTTATATTAGTTTTACTTAATATTTTTGGAAAATATCAATTTGTGTTGATCAATTTATTTAAAAATTAATTTTCAGTATTTAGTAAGCATGTTTATTATGTTCGGCCAATTTTTTCAACAAGTGCTTTTGAATATAAAATTACAAATAAAACATGCATCAAAGCTTATTTTATACTTTAGTATTATTTAAACAAATAAATAATGAATTATTAATTTTAAAGACTATAAGTAAATTGTTTTAGTTTAAATTAATATACAAAACACAACACTTCTTAAAATACTGGATTCATTAATCAATATTAATAATGTTAAACCAGGGCAAATATTCAAAATTTGGTTTAATCAATTATATATTTTATGCAAGATGATTTTACGATCTCTACTACTGTACTATAGAAGTGAGAATTAAGCCCCATATCAAAATATTGAAAAAGTTCTTTAATGTTGATGAACCAATAAACCGCTTTAAAAAAATTGTTTCATAAATACTAATGTGTGTAGTAGACATAGGAGTCCTTTCATTTTGCATGTATTATACGAAAAATTTCACCCACTTTCTATTTCTTTTAGATGGAAAAGTCCTTCTATTCTTGTGATATTTTATAAATTTCACTCCTGCTTACATATTTATTTATATTTCATGTCGAAAATACTGAGTTATCCAAACCCAAAATCTACATCCGCATCTATATATATGTTACTTGATGTCTGCTTCCAACACCAAATACTTGTCATTTACAAGGTCATGGAAGCCTTATGGTGGATGAATAAATTAAAGATTGTGAAACATTTGAAGATTTAGCGAGCCAAGAAAAAGTAGAGCCCAAGAGCTAAGAATTTATGATTTACAAGAGTAATTTTCAGTACGCAAAAGTCGCAAGGAATCTTGGCAAGTATTTTGAGTTTGGGTTTAAGATTTGTTGTATTTTGTTATTACTATTTTTCAAAATAAGTAAAATTCATCGCTAAATTTATTTAATGACGGATCAGTAACGATTGTTTTTTAAACAAATATTTAGCGATGGATTAACGACGAAATTTGTAACTATGTCCAATTTTTCAATTGGTCACGTGCAAAGCCATTACTGATTTTGGTTCAGTCACATAATGATCTTTGTATTAAAAGAATATTGATATATCTTAATAATCTCTCCAAAATCCAATAAGCAAATTAAATTTGCTTGTGATCCACAACTCACAAGTTAAAATTTTGAATTGACCTCGATCCTAAATTCGAGCAGGAGTGGTTTGCGGGTTATACAATTTTCAGTTTGAAAAAAAGCTTTGCGATCACGAAGACCCTTAGCGAAATGTCGTTCGCCTTTGTTGCCCTTTAATAAAATCATACTAGACAAAACTGTAAATAATAATTTTAATTATTTTTTAAATATTTAGGACTTCAAAACCAACTATACTTAATAATTTTTCTAATATTTAGCCTTTCTTTTAGGCGTACGACTTCTGAGTTTTATACAAAATCTAACCATTGTGTTTCTTTCCTAAAAACCGATTAATTTACCTTCCTTTTAGGGTGAGAATTTTGTGGTCAATTCCTTTTGGCTAAGCAACATTCTTCATAAATCATAGAAAATTAATAACATTAAGAAATTCAAAATTGAAACTAAACAACATATTCAAGAAAGACAAATAGTTGCCATAAAATTATTCATATAATGAGGTACACGCGCTGTTCACGCGCAAAGCGCATACATTAAAACTAGTTGTTACAAAAAAGGGTAGTATTGAAGGAGTAATAGACACAGGGGCGGACCCACCTATTGTAAAAACATATATATATATATAAATCAACCAAAATAGACATACAAATAATATAAATGACATCACTCCACCAAATGAGCTTCGTTAATCCGCTAGTTTGATGCCTCGCAAGTGCAGCGATCTTCCTGAGTTCGAGCCTCGGCAAGCGTACCAGCCCCATCTATTTTCACGTCAAATGTTACATGGCTTGCTAGATTCGAACTTTAACATTCCTTGTCAAGTTAGGACAAAGTAAACCAGCCCCACTATCTCTAATGAGGTTATTATCTATACATTTCAATAGATGAAAACTCGTCGAGTAGATGAGTTGTAATAGTTTATTTGAATTACGTTTTATTCACACACTTTGAATAGCAATTTTATCAATATAAAATAAAATTGTTATATCAATTATTCATTTATTTATATTTTTAAATGTCGACACCGCTTACAAAATATCCTGCGTACGCCACTGAATAGACAACCTAATTTGTTTGAAATTGGAACATAGATATTACTACTACTTCTTACGACTATTATTGTATGTCGTTAACTGCTACTATTACGCTACTTTATTCTATTATATTGCGATTAAGCTTTACTAAATAAATTAAGAAGGCCTATTTTGACCCCATTATTTTGGTTGGGGGAGGGGGAGGCATGATACACGGCAGCCATAGTTATATGACTTCGATTTTAAAATCCTTTCAAGATAAACACTTATTATTTTTTACTATTGTTAATATTTAAATTCACTGATGAAGGGCATGTCACAACATGAGAACAACTACTTCATGCTAATAACAGTAATCTCCTTTCTGTTGCCTTTTTCTCTTTACTGGCTTGTGAGATCTGCAGGCATAATAATAACAACGACATTAAGAAAATATATAATAGTGAAAGCCGGTGGGCCGTTTGAAAGGTCATTTAAGAAGAAGACATTTAAATGAAATATTAAAACTATAGTACAAGACATGATTAATTTAGTACTAATAATTCATTTCAGGCAACCTAATGTCGTCCACGCAATGCTACTTTTCCTTTCGTTCTGTATGTTAGTAGTACTTCTTTTTGTTTATTTTTTGTCATTAACTAATTAATTAACCAATTTTGTCAAATGCTTTCAACTAGCTACATTAAGTAGGCGTTTGGCCATCAATTTTCAAACCAAAAGGTTTGTCTTCAATTTTCAATCACATAAGGTTTAACAAACCCTGGTTTCAACTTTTTTAATTTAGTACTAATAATTCATTTCGTGCAACCTAATGTCGTCCACGCAATGCTACTTTTCCTTTCGTTCTGTATGTTAGCCAAACTAATACGGAAATTTTTTTTTTTTTTTTGCTAGAAAATTTATCCGTATTAGTTTTGTCCCTGAGGTGAATGATTAGAATTAACACAAGAAAATTTTACATCTTGCACATCTGGAAAAAAAAAATTCGGGTTGGGTTGGGTTATTTTAGTGGGTAAAAAATTATTTGAGGGTAAAATAATTTTGAAGGGATATTTGATAATTGTGAGAGACAATCTTCACTGTCTTTTTGTCTTCCCTATTTTCAAAATAGCCTTGCAATATCCCACAAAATAAAAAAAATAAAAAAAAATCAAATTAATGATTGACCGCATAAAAATCACAAACGCGTCTTTAATTATGTATAATATAAACCAATTTCAACTAAAATTAAGGATAATCTCGCATATAGAATCATCACACAATTATTTTTAAAAAAAAAAAGTTAAAGCGATAATTAAGACGGTTTTCCAGTAGATTAAAAAAAAAAATATGCAAATCAAATAGAAAAGAAAAGGGACCAAAATTTCTAGTATTACTTGGATGCTACTGTTTCACTATTTCTTTAGCATCCTTTTGTATCTTGACATTAATTAAAGAGTCAGTGTTTCCTTAAAATTCTATTTTCTATTTTCAGCACAATTTTTACCAGCATATGTTTGTTAAATTACTGGAAAATAAGGAGTTTTAAAAAATTCGGTCAACAAATAGCTTGTAAATTAGAATTCATATTATGCACTAAAATAATTGACTTAGTGAAATCATTAAAAAATAAAAGTAATTACAATTTTACCTAATATGACATCATTAAAAATTAATAGTAATTCCTACCTTGTTTATAAGAAAATATTAATAACCAAAATTTTAGTTTACTTCGATGTCCTAAATATTTGATAAATATCGAGCATTGCAAGCAGACTCTTTTATTAATTGGGCTTAATTAAATTATTATCATCATTCACAAAAAGAACTCTAATTTTGGTTTATATATTTTGAGTTTGTCACCTATCTTTCGACCAAATTTTTTTTTCCCTTTAAACTTTAAAGTATATAGATTCTCATTTGTGTTTTTGGTTATTAAGGTTGATAAAGTCTATAACTACGTACTAAAGCAAGTAAAACACTTGTTTTAGACCCCAAAACTACTAAGTATTAAAATTATATGGTATATACTATATATTTTATTCAATTATTTTTTATTTTAATCCATTTTCTTACATATATTAATGTCTAATAATTAAAATTTATACCATCATTAATTCTTATAACCTATTTTACGTTACCAACTTAGATTAGCATTATTTTAACTTCAACTTGATATTGAATAATCAAAGTCAAAAATGGGTTGAGAAGTATTTCAAGTGAAACGATTTTTAGTGGCAAAATCTTTTTTTTTTTCAAGTGAAATTCATGTTAAAAAAATAGTGTTGACTTTCAAATACTTTATTTTTTAATTTCAACTCAAATACAGTTTTACCACTTCAACAGATTAAAATATTGTCTAAACAGTGTAAATAATTTGAAGTATACATTTTTTATTCTTTCTCCCTGTTCTTTTCTAAATTCTCACATCACATTCAAATATATATGGGTCTTTTAAAAAAAATGTTTCTTACTTTATTTTTAATTTGTTTCAAAAAATGCATCTTTTTATATTTAGTAAGTTAATTATTTAAACTTTTCCACTATACCATTAATGAGATACTCTCGGCAAAATTGAACTATTATTTTTGATATGATATACGCACATTTAGTTTAAAATCATAAAATTCAATTCAAAAAAAGCTTTTATTTAAATTTGGCTTTAGGTTATGCTCTTATTTCATCGCAAATATGAATAAATAATTAGTTAAATATTAGACTTTTCATTCAAAAGAAAAAAACATATATAGTTAAACACGACGCCTTAGAAAGAATATATCATGATTAAAATGCTAGCCAAACAAATCCAACCATGAATAAAACTTTGCCAAACAATCAGAAAATTTATCTGACACCACAAGTTCTGCAACTTTTTTGGACCTAAATTACTAAGTCTTGAAGTTGCTCTCAACGACTGCCTTCCTTGTTTTGTTTGATGCTTCTTTCAAGCAAAATCTTTGAGTAATGAGTTAGATACATGAAATTAATTTTTGAAAGAAATTTCATGTGATTAAGAAAATTAAGTTACAATGTGGTTAAAACATAGTTAGAGGCAAACACTTTCCTAATAATTTTGTATATACGGGAAAACTCTTATTTTCCCTACAAATAGTAAAAAACTTTCGTAACTTCCTTGTTGAAAGCTTTCCAGCTTCCCTGCCTTAAGGAGAATACAAAACAAAACATACTTGTAGATTGTAGAAAGATTGATACTCCAACATGTGCGGCTTGTTCAATGTGGTTAAAACATAGGTTATTCAACATGAGAAAATAATTCATAGAGGCAAACACTTTTCTAATATTTTTGTATATACGGGAAAAACTCTTATTTTTCCTACAAATAGTGAAGAACTTTCGTAACTTCCTTTGTTGAAAGCTGTCCAGCTTCCCTGCCTTAAGGAATACAAAAACAAAACATGTGACGATTATATATATATATATATATGTAAGAAGATAAATATTAGCAAGACAATGTCTTACTCTATACACACGGTAGACTTTATGCCCACACCCTCAACGACTCAAAATCTCATTTTTTAACTGCACCACACTCCAAGAGATTTAAGCTCAAATTTTAGTGTTTGTACCCACAATATTATTAAGACTTACTCCAATATCATGTGTCGAAATGAATGGGCAGCATACTTAAGGCGCGCGGAGCTACGAACCAACAAAAGATAGTCGGTTAAATTGATTAAAAAAAAAAATTACCTCTAAAATAACTGATCATGTGTTTCTTTCTAGGAGAAGCATTATCACATATTATTAGATAATGCAATAACATCATATCAAAACGGATATGGTAAATCTCATAATTCATTCTCAATGGAAATAGATGCATGTAGTTAAGTTACAATCTCAATCCCAATTCACAATAACATAATGAGACCAAAGGTGTCACAATTAAATCAAACATACAACACAACATATTTACCCAAAATCCCAACAAATCAGCCCTAAACAGTTGATTATGATACAAACTTACAAAGAGAAACATCCATACCCAGAACACCAATAGACCTTGATAAGAAAATTATAAACAGCAAGAAGGAAAGGATAAAACTAAAGCACGATGGCATGCTAACATAATTTGTTACGATTCTTGCGATAAAAGAAATTAAAATAACTTATAGAAACAGATATTTCGTGCATGCTGGAATCAATGAGAAATTATAGTCCAATATATATAAAGGAGGCAGCTGAAATTGTATTCTACTTCCATGTAAAATATTTCCTAGTTGATCTTAATCGCGAAAGGTAATATTGGACGAGCTAGTTGACTCCTAATAGGATTAACTATATGGATCTTTTTAAAACTTTATTTTACGGTTGGTAATAGGGGTTTGTGTAGGACACGATCTTTCTAGGAAGTTGGATATTTCATTAAGGCATTAGAAGTTCATACAATTTCGTATAAGGCAAGGAATTTATTTAAGAATATGTTTTAGTTGGATTTGAAGTCCTAATTATTAGAACAATAATTAAATGTCTATTCTTAAATAAATATTAGGAAATTATTAAATGACTATTTTGTCTATTGCAGAGTCTTTTAATGAAGGGCAAAAAGTTCAATCAATATTTCTAATGCCCTTCGTACTTTTAATATAGCATAGATCGTATAAGAATTGAGAATGTTTTGATAGTTTTCACAATTTGTGGGGTTTTTATGTCTATAAGAGAAAATACAACTTAAAATATCCAAATTGTATGTCCAAACATGGTCTGAAACCATGGTTTGAAACCAGGTTTCAAACCATGGTTTCAAACCATGTCCAAACGGGGCCTAAGTAGGCGTTTGGCCGTCAATTTTCAAATCATGGTTTGAAACCAGCGTTTGGACGTGCGTTTTCAGTCATGGTTTGAAACCATGGTTTCAAACCCCAAATCATCCAAAAAGTATGGTTTGGGGTTTGAAACCATGGTTTCAACTTTTTTAAATACAATATTTAACCCATAAGTTTATATTTTGTAAAAAAAGACCCATAAGTTGGTAAATATTTTTAACAATTACCTCCATCAATCATTTACCAATCTCATTAACTTCTACCAACCTTTATTTATGTCTACCAACCTTTAATTTATGTGGAAAAATTATATTAAATAGTAGTTACATTACTATTCATGTTAAATTTTCGTTTTTATTAAAGTAAAGTTTGATTAATTGATGTTGCATTTTTTACAAAAGTCTTCTAGTAGTGTACTAATTTTGTTATAAACTATGATTTGCTCATTTGGTAAGATAGTATAAGAATTGAGAATGTTTTGATAGTTTTCACAATTTGTGGAGTTTTTATGTCTATAAGAAAAAATATAACTTAAAATATCCAAATTATATCAAATCATATCCAAACGCTTTAGTTCGTGAGGAAACCACCACGGGTAAAAACAAAAGAAAGGAATAGAACATTGAGCTTGCAGAATGCGTGGGCCAATGCTAATCTGTATTGAAACCAATAATATGATCAGATGCAAACTACAAAATATTTATATTATTTATTCTACTCTTTTTGTTGGGGGCAGCGGGACAAATAGTTTTTTTTTTTCCCTCGTAAAATTGTTCCTCAGTCTTGATTATTGCGTCGTCCGATTTTCTCCATTATGAACGGAAAATTAGCATATATATTTTTTTTTAATCGGAAGAAGAATTGATACTTAGATTTGTGATATTATGATTTGAATTATTACCCTTGATTATAGCATTGTCTGATTGTCTCTTTGTAAACGAAAAATTACTGTATTTCTAAATCATCTGAAGAAAGACAATAAATAAGAAAGTTTTTTTCTTCTTTTGTCGGTTAATGTATGCAAAACAAGCATGGCATAAACATGCCCATTAGATCAATAAAAATGGCATTGAGCTCAAATATACTTTAACCTAATTAGCATGAAATTCAACCAACAACAAGAAGAAAAACCATTTTCATTAAAGAACAATTCTGTCGTTTGGTTCAAATGCAGGATATCATAGGATTAAAATCAGGACTATAATTTGTGTAATTTATTCTACCTTTTACATGGAATAAATCATACCAACATTTTAGTATAAATATAGTATTTATTTTAACTAATATCTTCAACCAAACACGAAATAAATTTAATTGTAAAATATATACCGAAATAACTCACCTAATCCCTTAACAAATTAAATGACCCCTGAGGGAACAAAAAGTATATAGAAAGAGAGAACTGAAAGTAGCAGAAGTGAGTAGTGGGCACGCCACTTATACAACCACAATTTTGTAACACTAACACCTCTTTCCAGCCAAGACTTTTATGGGTCACAAATGACTCATGTCTCACTTTCAATAGTTTATATTCAAATAAACTTTTAAAACTATTCTTAATTTGTCTTCATGTACTAAGCAAGTGACTAAGTATTAAAAAGCTCCTGGCCAAAACACGCAATTGGGTGCTTCAGACACTTGCAAAGATGTTTTTTAAATGCATAATTACAGATCTAGAACAAGCAATTATAATATTATTAAGCTGGTAGACCTTTTAACTACTCTAAATGTCGGCCATTCGACTTTATACTATAGTCGAGTGTTGCAATCATTAATCATATTTGCGGAGCAATCAACTGGGGGCTGCGATGTCTTGTCAATTTTATGCCATGCATTATATGGTAACAAACATTATCTTAAGTTCTTTTATAGTATTGTACTTAGCTTACCTAATAGGTAAACCAAGATCTCTACCTTACTATAATTTTGATCACAATTCCAGGTCCTATTATTTGGAATTTTGGATTCGCAGGGAAGTTTACTTTGGGAGGTTCTCTGCCAACGACGACCTCATTTTTATCGAAATATCTGATTAAGAATGAAGGGGTATTTATCATCCTATCAAAACTTTGGTGGCATTTATGAGTGCAAAATAATTATTTTTCAGTCCCACATTAGTGGTGGGATCCGGAATTTGGCCTCCTTATATGTTTTTGGACAATTTTCACATTATAAGGCAATTTTGGGGGTTGAGTTAGGCCAAAAATCCATATTTGTATCATGGTATTAAAGTTAAGCATCCCAATTCTTGATCTACCTATTGTTGAACCTCATATTATAAACTCCAAGCTCCAATTGACAATGTTTGAGCATACAAGGAAAAGCTGACTCCCATATCGGTAGTGGGATGAGGGAACAGGTCTTCTCATATGGTCTTGAACAATTTGCACATCATGAACTAGCTTTAGAGATTGAATTCGATCCAAGGTAGTACATTTTTTCATAAATTGTGATAACTGTTTTCAACTCGAATTATATGTGTAAGAACAGATGAATTAAAAGACATACTGTTTTCAACTCGAATTATATGTGTAAGAACAGATGAATTAAAAGACATACATAAGTCACAAAACATCACCTGATAAAATTTCTATGTATGGGAATAGGAGTAGGCAGGTGCATCACATAGGGAGTCTAGTAATGGTGGGGAGAAGAAAGAAATCAAGAATTAATGTTGCTTGTTTGAACAGAACTTGAAATGCCCCAAAATGCTTATAGTCTACAAAGTGATGAGTTGAGGATTGACATTAAGGGAAAAAGTAAAGTATTGAAGTAATGACGAACATGTGGGAAATAAAACAAAGGGGCAGAGTTGAGAATACATAGTTAATGGAAGAGAATGTTTGGATGCCAGACCAGACCAAAATATCCCTAAATCTAAAAACAGTGTTTCCTTAGGGTGGTTGTGATTTGGGGGGTCTCACCAAGATTCATTCACTTTATTTATTTATTTATTTATTTATTATATGGTACTGATTATTATACTGAAATCTTTTCCCCTCTTTTTTAACACAAATGTAGAAGAAAGGAAAAACATAATTAGTTTATTTCACAGGCTCCACATGATGTGTAAGCAACTATTTTTAACACCTTTCTAACTTTTCTACTGGTAAAACCTCACTCGCATAGGCCACGGAATGTTATATCAAACCAATAAATACATGATATGTGTTTGAACATACACAATCATAGTGATTAATTAATATATATTTTAAGTTCGTTAACTATAAGTTGAATTAGTTTCACGTGAACATCATGTACGATGGTTTTACCATACTATAGTGCGTGTTTTCTTTCTCCCTCTTGTTTTAAAATTCTTGTGTAGTCTAAGGGGGTTTCTTCGTAGTGAAGCACTTGCATTTTATGTTCTTTCTTTTTAGTTCTTGTTCTATGGGTTTCTTCGTGATGAAGCACTTTTTTTCTCCCACTTATTTATTATTTTTTAATTCCTTGAAGTTAAACTAAGTGGATTTTGACTAATATTTAAAATCTTCTGATCCACCATTTTGGTATGAGGAAATTGCAATTTTTATAAATTTTCATATATATCTAACAATAACAAATATAACATACCGAGTAGTGTAATTCCACAAATGAGATCTGAGAAGGATAGAGTATACATAAACCTTATTACTCTTACCTCGTGGAGGTAGATTGATATGCTGTTTCTGATAGATCCTCAGCTCACGTCAAGCATATCAAAACAGTTTAAAGAGAAAATACAGTAGTAAAGCCAACATAACAGATAGAATAACCATCTCATAACAATCTCAGGGAGGAACAATACAACAACAAAATAATGCGACAACCCGAAGTACAAGAAACAAGAAGTAGCTAGTAACAATGCAAGAGCAAGACTAAGACTACGAGAATAAAGCTCATATTGCTGGTATGAGAGGAGAAACAGGTAAGGTGCTCCAAACTACGACCAAGTCTATCTCGCGGAAAAACAACTACAATCAACTACTGACTAACATTCTATCTTAAACTGCAACCTCTATATCTTTCTATCTAAGGTCATGACCTCGATTAACTCATGAAGATGCTTCATATCCTGTCTAATCACCTCTCCTAAATACTTTTTTTGCCTCTACCTCTCTTTAAATCCATCACTGTCAACCTCTCACACCTTCTCACTGGGGCATCTGCACATCTTCTCTTCACATGTCTGAACATCTCAGTCTTGCTTTCCTCATTTTGTTCATCATGTAAGCCACTCCCACTTTGTCTCGTATATATTCATTCCTAATCTTATCTGTCATAGTATGCCCACACCTCCACCTTAGCATCCTCATTTCTCATTTTTCATCTTCTGGACATGTGAGTTCTTAACTGGCCAAAACTTCACCCCATACAACATAGTGGGCCTAACTACCACTCGATAGAACTTACCTTTAAGTTATAGATCCAAGAAATGTAAATTTATTTAGTAAAAGAAAACAGATTTCTATAATTGATTGGGATTTGATTATTGGTCGTGACCATATAAGCAAAAAGTATCAAACATAAGTAAATATCATATTTTCTACAAGTCTTTTGCAAAATATTTATTATGGAAGGAAAGAAAATATTGATCGACGTGGTAAATTAAAGGCCCTTTAAGAAGTACGTATAAATAAAAGGGGAAAGAACGTCGCTACCCCCTGAAAATAAAATAATTATCCGCCCATATCCTTCTTACTTTCATGTTACTGAACTATTTATCTGAAAAGCTCCCAAAATTATTATACCAACATGTTATATAAATATACTGAGATAGTATGATTTAATTTATTCAAAAGATACACTTTTCTCAGAAAAACCTCTATGATACCATCATCTTATGTATATATTGTGATGGTATCGTGGAGGACTACTTCAGTCCTTTAATGAGACACTTCTCAATCCTCCGTGATACTATCGTGATACATAAATATACCGAGACGATATCATGAAGGACTGGTTCAGTCCTTTTCTTAGTCCTCCATGATACCATCATGATATATAAATATACAACAATGTATCATGGAAGAAGGGTTTTGGCCGAAGGGGTACTTGGGTAAATATTTTCGGTCGGTTTGGTAAAAAGCGACATTAGTTTAGGAGAAGACATGGATGGATAAATATTCTACATTTTAGGGGTATTTTGTGTTGTTTTTCCCGGATAAAATAACTGCAAGAGAAAAGGATGAGGATTCTTCGATTTAAATGTAGTAATGTTTATCTTCAATTTTTTGAAGTCAAATTTGGTTTCTACTCTAGCTTTTCAGTTTGTTTCTGTATTTTTCAACAATTCAATTAAAACCGTTCTTATAGAAAAAATCGGCTGCAATTATTGAATAGACATTGAGACGTACAATAATGCTAATTAGTTATAATCAACTAGAAGTATGTTCGACGTTACCGGTAAAAGAAAAGGACAATTGAATAGAGTCTTGTTGCATTATTAGTTTAGCTGGTGGACTAATCAAATTAACTTTTTCTAAAACTAGTTTTGTGATAGATTTATCGGTAATTCGCTTTCTCCAATACCGTAAGATAAAGTTCAATTGTCACAATGCACATTGAAAGTGAGATCTTTTTACGGCTATGGGTTGTTTTGAATTTTAGGAGAAATTTGTTGTTCTTACTTATTACTAATCCAATTTCCAGAGTACTAACAAAAAGACTTGCAGCTTGTGTGTTCCAACCCCTTATCATTGTAAAATTTAAAAGGTCTATGGACTTGCCGTTTATCCTTTTGTTCTGTGCCTTTGGTTAATACTTAACAGGTTAATCAGATGAGTTCAATATTAGGAAGTGTTTTTTTTTTCCGAAATCTGTTCCAAAATTAAAACTTCAGAAAAAACACAGTGCGCATAGAATGAAATTTTCTCTGACTTCTCACGTATAGAAATTTTTTCTAAAGGCATGTCGAAGAATTTCGCAGCTTAAAATTTGACAAAATTGCCTCAACTCTATGGTGCAGCTGACAAATCAATGACCAAGGAAAAAGAAGCTCAGCCCCAAAACCTACTAATGAAACCTTTTATCTTTCTTCATACGAGCGTCCAGTGATGGGAACTCAATAAGGTTATAAGTCAGGTCCAAACTGATGGGATTACGAGGAACTGGTTGGAAGGCAGGTGGAAAATTTTCAATTCGAGGAACAGCCTTCATGTTGGCTTCACCAACAGCTGATTCGTATGTATCCATTTTTTCCATGAGAAGTTTCTCCATCTTCTTATTAGTTCCATTCAATGATATGTTTGATATCTTTTTCGAGAGATTTTCTGGAGCCTTTTCCTCCTCCATAATTCCCTTGGCATGCTCAACGCAGCTGTTAGATCTGCTTTCGTTATACGGTGTTCTCAGTTCCTTGATCATGAACTGATCAACAGCATTCGCGGACTGCAGTTTCATAAGAGCTGTATCAGCTAAAGAACGAGCTCGAGAGTACAAGGCATAAGCTTCTGTCCTCTTTCCCGCCGAACTGTAGGACTTTGCTAAGTAGAAGCACCTTTCTGCTCAGAAAACCATACTTTTTAGCTCGCACTCTTCAGCTAAGGCAACTTCGTCCATTTTTCTATCTCTACCAGAACTAACTAGATCAGCAGTATTCTGAAACACTAGATCATACAGCCGAACAAGCTCCTCCGGCTTTGTGACCTTTTCATTTTTATCATCACGGACCTTGCTGAGCTTGCTTTTAGCTATTTTAACTAGCAACTGATTCCGCTCAATGGTTCGCTGCCCTAAAATCACACCAATGGCTTTATCCAGTCCACTTAACTCATCCTTCACATTTTCCGAATTAGCAGCTCTAACCAGGTCATTCCGGATGCAGCTCCTGGCTTCATGATATGCTGCAAATATTTTGTCATATGACACAAGTTTCTTCTCTGCTGGAAGAGAATCAGCGGCTGAGCCATGGATATCTTTCTCCAGTTCCTGAGCTTTCAGAATGGACACCCGTGTCTTTGCATTTGAAATTGGAAATCTATTTCCAAGCCAATGGAGTTCTGTCATAGATGCGACCTGCTGAGATCTTGCCTCTGCCATAGCAGCCTCCAACTTTGCTTTGAAAAGGGTCAGTGCAGGCCCTTCCATTTCACCGATGGAAACGAGTTCAGAAGTTTGTAAGTTAGACTCACTAATCTTGTGTAAGCAATATCTGATACTAGGTTCTAGTTCCTCAACCTGCTCACGGCACAATACTTGGTTCTCTAGATCTCCATATTTTCCAAGTTCCTCATACACAGCCCTGGTGCTTCACTTTAGAGCAACGTCCCAATTTTGATCTTGTTCAAACAAAACTCCCTTTCATGTATGCAGCATAAGCCTCTGCTTCTAAAGATGTTCTTGAATCTCCCTTGATGGAACATAATTCCTGGAAAAGACCCATTTAACGGCCTTTCTCAACCGACCAGTGAGATAACTTCTTTGGCGTGCATTTGGTCCATCAAGCAATGTTTTCTTTTCCATAGCATGACCCCAAGCTCTCTCAGCTGTATAGAGAACCAAGTTGAGAAACCTCACTTCAGTGACTGTATTTACTGAAATTGGAAGCTTAGTGTACTTCAAACGTCCGTGAGTGAACTTGAGGGATTGATATAATCTCCTTAATCTAGCCGTACAATACCTCCTGTAACGATCATAATCACCGAATCGTAATCCATGCTGCATTTGAGCAGATTTAAAAGCTGTAACACATTGACGGAGAACTTAGAGTTACTGATTTGATCAGAAGAAATACAACTCTGTTCATCGATTTCCATGGCGGAACTTTCCATGTGATTTGGCGCCATTGTGGAGAAATTAGCTTTACCTAAGTTTTATAATTCACCTTTCACCAGTCCCCCAATATTAGAAAGCTTATCAACTGTTACCACCATAAAGTGTAAGAGTATAAAGCTAAAAGATTTTTACATTTCTACATAGAAATACCTCACTGGTTTAGAGATATTAAGTTAAACAGTTTCAATTTTGATGACAAGAACCGTTTGCAATCTCAATGCATCTACTTGATTCTTGATTAATGAAATTCACATTACCAGATCAAAAAAGTTACAAGGTAAAATAACACTAACTATTATGCATGTCTGCTCTAGTTGTTTATTTAAAAAACAAAAATCATCTATATATCACCTAAGAAAGATCAACGGAATACAAAATAGCAGTTTGATTCAAATAAGCTCCATAAGAAGAATCAAGAACAAGAAGCTAAAAACTAGATTACATCACAAATGTTAATTGCTAATCCAACGTAACCAAAAATTGCAATGAAAAAACAGATGAATGATTAAAATCTGGAATTAAGGGGACTAAAAGGGTGGAAATGAAATCTGGACCGTTCATTATGGCTCCTTCTCAAAGGATTCAGCCCAGAACCCTGAATTCTGATCTAACGGTCGCAATTGAATCTTCTTCTGCATCATTAATCCACACAACAAACCTCCACCGTCCGATGATTTCAAATCATTCTTTCCCGCCATCACTGTTCTTACACAATTCCAATCTTTCAACGCTGTTGAAACAACCGATGACGACGATGAAGAAGTAGTCGAATCAGTACCGTCCGAATAATCAAAATCACAAGAATCACAAGATCCAACGGTCCCAATTGATGATTGTTCACTCCTCTTCGATCCTACACGGCTTAAACGGCGTCGTCTCCCCCATTTACCACCATTCTCTTTCTCTTGCATCAAATCACGGAAACATACAGCAGTTAATCCATTCAATAACGTAAAATCAGTACTACTATAAACCGAAGCAGCGATATTCAAAACTCCATGGAATCTTCCAGAAGGTCTTCTAACTTGTACAGCTGTAAAAGCCGGAGTTGCAGTACTAATTCCAGAGTACATATTACTCATCAGTAATCGTACGGTACCGATGAGATGATCTTTGATATAACCAACGGCGTAGATTTCAACTGATACACCGGAGGTATCGCTGGAAATGAAATCTGGTGTTACACGGAAGAGGAATTTGTCGTTCCAAGTAGGGTTTTCGCCGCCGAAATTATCGATTTTGGAACGGAGTTTGGTGGATGAGTCAATCCAGAGTAAGGCGTAGGTTTGCATACGGCGCAAGTTAGCGACTGGGGTTTTGAGGGATTGAGCAGAGATTAAGTTTATCTCCAGAATTTGAGTTCCCTCTTCCATGGTGAAATTAACTACTTTGTGTGCTAATAATACATTGAAAATTGATGGTTTACAGTAAGAACAAGAATTGAATTATCCTATTTCTTGATTTCAATTCATGGTTTTGAGAAAAGAGTCCACGCGATAGAGAGAGGATTTTGCTCTCCCTGCCGCTGGCGAAATGTTTATCTTTTGGAATTACATATATACCCTGGAGGAAACTGTTTGATGGATTGTTGGGCTTGACATGGTAAATGGGCTGGGCTGACCCGGGTGTCGATTTGTGAGCATAAATGGGGGCTCTGTTTGCACCCGCTTATTTAACTTGTACTCACTTCTTCTAAATTATTTAACTTGTAATAGTATTCCCTCATTCCCAAATTATTTATTGTGATTTTTAAAAATAGTTGTCTCAAATTATTTATCGTTTTAGAAGTTCAAGATAAAATTGATTATTTTTTTCCCATTTCACTGTAGTAGTTATTGTTGTTGAAGACTACAAATACCTTAATTATGGGGTGATGTTATAATTGTTCAAATACTAATGAAGCATAAAAATAGTTAAAAGTCCCTCCTAGTTAATGTTTCTTAAGGAGCGTTAAAAGAGAATTATGACAGATGATTTGAGACGGAGGGAGTAATAAACTTCGGACAAAAAGTTCCGCTTCTTCTTCAACATAATTGATATCATCTTCCAGACTTCCCTGTATAAGGTGGTGATATATTGATATCATCTTCCAGACTTCCCTGTATAAGGTGGTGATATTAGCTTTCAGGTAATACGTAATTCTTACCGGATTATGTCTTTTATAGTAATGTTTGACCATATTACAATATCGTTGAATGTTAAAATAAGCTTACCTCATAAATAATCTTGACTCAATTAAAGTTGCGTTTGTGTACATTGCCATTAATATTTATTTTAAAATTGAAAGCCTCACCTTAAAAATATTTGAAGTTTTGCTTAAATGTCTAAACTTAAGTTATATGTGCTTGATGTTCATGCCAAATATCTGAACTTTAACCATATGTGCCTGAAGTTCATGCCAAAAAAATTTAAATATCAGTCATTTGCGCCTGAATTTTACTCATGTATGTGACCTCCCAACTTCAGACAACATTTATGCAACTTCAGCGCCGTATGTGTGTGTGATGTGATGTTATCCCGAAAGTGGATAATTTTGCAATTTTTTAACACTGTAGGTGTGACTTAAATGGTGGTCTCAAGTTCGGCTATCCGTACACTTCACCTAATTCTTGAATGGACTGCTTATTACATCCTCCCTTAATTTAATTACAATTTATATAAACCTCCCCAATTTTTTATTTTTTTTGTAAATTGTCATGTCTTTATTTTTTGGTTCTTATATAGATGGTGATTGGTTGGGTAGTAGGGGTGTACATGGGACCGGGTTGGTTCGGATTTTTACAAACCAAACCAAACCATTTGTGTCGGGTTATTAAATCTATAAACCAAATCAAACCAATAAAAGTCGGGTTTTTCGATATCAATTTTTCGGTTTTTCGGTTTTTTCGGGTTTCTGGGTTTTTCATAGTAGCTAATGAAAAGCACGGAGAAAGGCTTCTTAAAAAGAGTTCTAGTACAAAATATCAACATATAAGATGGAGGCAGAACACTGTTTGAAGTTTTAACTTCATAATATAACTAAAATGTCAAATAGCCATATTTTTACTCTCAAAGGTGTTCATAACAGCATCAAATGGCTTTTTTGTGAAATGAGAAAAGGAGAACAATGGCTTTTTGTGAAATGAGAAAGGGATCTGATTTTGGGAGAAGGGGTATATAGCCGAATAGGGTATTTTAGTGACATTTGCATTACATAACATGTTTTGGACTTCTGATGTTCATTTCCTTCTGGGCTTTATTTGTATATTATTTAGATGGCCTTCTTAAGTATAAATCTAATTGTAAGAAAGAAAACAAAAATTATGAAAAATTTTAAGAAAATATTTATAAATTACATTTTAATAAATATTTTTATGTATAACATAATTTAAAAGTAGTATATCTATAATCGGGTTGGTTTGGGTTCGCTTGACTTTTTTTAGTTAAAAAAACCAAACCAACCCTATAATGGTCAGCTTTTTTTTCCAAACACCAAACCAAATCAAACCAAACCACTAGTCGGGTTTTTTTTTAGCATTTGCCTATTTGTCGGTTTGGTGCGGTTTATCATTTCTTGTATGTTTCTATTGGGTAGCTCAGCGTTACATGTTTGAGGTGCACTAAACTTCTTCGATGCTTCGTGAGAATGTTTAAACACATCGAAGTCATAAGGTTGAAGTATTTTGTTTGACTGTTTGACGGGAAAGAATATAGATACCTCCTTGTTAAATTTACTCGTTATCATTCTAATATATATAACACGCTTTTTTCTTTTAAATCTTCGAAAAAGGTTAACATAATTAACTAAAATAACGTTTTGGACAAGAATTCTAATTAAGTTCCTTAACCTCTCATATTCCAGAGATGAACTTTAGAAAGATACAATCGCCACCAAAATATAACCACTGGTTTATCTCTTCAAAGTAACAAAAGTTCCCTTAGTTTCTTTTTCATTTTCCTTTTTTAAATAATCGTCTTTTTCGGTTAATTTTTAAGGCCCTCCTTTAATTTGTTTGATGTAAGAGTTCAACCCATTACCATAAATCAGCCAGATTGAAGAACTATCTTCATCAAACAACCTCCTCAATTCAGATGTAATCTTTAGGTGTTCACTGAATGTTGAGCTTTTAGTTCATACATCTAGCTGCCTTGTTCTGCACGTGCAAAAGTTCAGTAGCTTAATGCGTTCAATTAGTGTTTGATTTTTTCTTAAGAGAAGCAATGAAAGTATGTTTTATTTAACCTTTTCACACTTAATCACAGTTAATTAATATACATTTTCACCTAATTAAATAATTTAATTATAATAAATTTACATGATTTGACGTTAAACACAGTAACACACTATATAAGTACTTACTGGGAGCATTTAATATAATTTTTACATTCTACTAGACAACTTTGTGATATATGATTAAAGGATCTGTCTTCACAAATAAATATTTTGCTGAATGAATTCCAATCCGACTAACTATTTAGCTAGTATAGCAAAATTAGTTAATTTCAAGGGCCTAACTAAGAAAAGAGTAACGTGTGGGTAATATAGTTACTATTATGTTATATAATTCAAATAAACAAAATCTGTAATATAAAATTTCAACTGATTTAGTCGAAAGTAGATGTTAATTGATTTTAAAACCCTAATTCTTAGGACTGTCTACATAGTCCAAATTAAGAAAGATTTAATGAGAAAAATAAATCCTAAATTACTTATATATATACTAGTTAATTACGGTTGGAAGAATAACTCAAGTTGGAGTAAGAAATCAAATTTGTTTAGGATTTGATGTTTTAATTCATGTCTAATAGTAGTGAAATTCATATAGGAATAAGTTTTTATATTTATAGTCAAAGTAGGTTTCTTACTACTTATAAATAGGTGTGTTGCATATTTCATATATACTAGAGAATAGAGGAGAATTATAGAGCACATTCATTTGTGATATTCTGAATAAAATATTTTCCACTCAGTTACATATTTTCCATTCAGTTACCTTATCCATCAACTTATCACCTTATATATCAAAGTGACCCTAAATTAGAGGAAATTTTCTCTAAAATAAAACACGGAATATAACTATATATTCTACAGTTTACGTTGTTTCCTTGTTCTAGACTTCTACGTGTGTTGTTCATATTACAACAATGGCGTATTCCTCATCAGGGCCGGCAAAATACAGACTTATAACTGTAGAAGTAAAATCTGCTAAATTTGATGTGAAAAAGAATGACAAATTCTACGTGAAAATTTATATACATAAAGAGAATCAACTGAAAACAAGTAAGATCAAGATTGGGACCAAGCAGCAATGGAACCAAAAGTTTGTTTTCGTTGTTCCATCCACTAAAAGTTCTAGTCTTCGTTTCGAGATCTTTAAGGCTGGTAAGTTTTTATCACGAGATTCTTTACTAGGTGTGGCTGAATACAAACTGGATACTGAGAGTGAAGAAGATGAAAGTGCTGTATATAATACTGATAATGAATACAAGTCGGATAGTGATTATGAGGATTGTATGTCGTCCACGTCTTGTTCGAAATTTAGGGTTTTGCAGAGTCTTAAGATATGGAGATGTGATAGTGATAAGATCTCAAAGGGAGAGTTGGATGTAGAGATAGAGTTGGCAGGGAAGAATCCATCAATGGTTGGTGCTTTTAACTGGAAACGCTTTGGCATGAAGTATAAAGATTTTATGATGGAGGAGACAAAGGGCAGTTCCAGTGGTGGATGTGTGTGTTTTACTCCTATCGCAGAGCAGAAACGGTTTTAAGCTTTGAACTTTATGAGTTTTGAATTCATAGACAATTATTTCATGTATCAGTGATTGAGTTCTGAATTTGATTTTGATATACTATATATTTAGCAACTTCTTTTACACAACACTTAGGCCAAAGCAACTGAATTTACCAATCTGTATATTCAATAGCTAGCCTATTTATGTGCAGTTCTTGTTCTTCAATTTTTGTAGTTGTAGAGTATAACTTTAATCTTAGTAATTACATTTTTTTTTTCCGAGAAACTGGTACTGGATGGTTTATCTTAGTAATTATTAGTTCTTACGAAACTTCCTTGTGATCTTGCTTATGGGGAGGAAAATTGATCCACTTTCATGTGAATAGTGTTGTTTCGTGATATTTTATAGAGCTACTTTATATTTATTCCTCTAACCTCGTTTAGTAACTGTTAGTATTCTTACTATTATTTATTTTTTAATTCATAGCATGCCCTTATTGTTTGAGAAGTGATTACCTATTTCCATTTAATGCGGATCTAAAGACATGAAAAGAGAATTTAGCAAATTATATAACCTATCGAAGGAGAGAAGGAGAGAATGATGTTAAAGTGAATGAACATCTTGTACTTAACAACTACTGCTACGCTTTACTGCCAAATATGATGCGAAACCAGCAGGGACAACAACTAATTAAGAAGAAAACACATTTATAACTGTTATTCCAGATACATAGCATACAATGAAACAGAGACGGAGACCACATGAACCAAACTACTACTATCAAAAGTAAATCACCAAGATTTATGTTCTCACATTGCCAACGCCACAGCTTTGTCTCCGAGTGAGTCATTCAATGGCTTCACACAGGTTGACCCAGCTGCTGGTACCTTATTGCGTCTCAATTTTAGCTTCTTCTTCCTGGACAATCTCTTCTCCAGATCCTTAACTCTTCCAGAAAGACTGGATATAGCAGTCAGTTGTTCATTCCCTGTTTTGATTAGTTTCTCCATCATCTCCCTTAATTTTTCGTTATCCTCTATAAGCTTTCTATCGCTCTCAGACAGTGTATCACTAACACAGGATACTTGGCTCGCAGTAGGTGATGATGGTGACATGTCCACTTTCTTCCATTCTTTAAGCTCTTTTGCATCCATAACTTGTACTTCAGTAGGCACGGAACCAAAAGAATGGGCAGCATCAGCAGAATTACCTTCCACTGCATCACATGTCGATGGATATGTGCTGTGGTGCTCCGCTACACCAAGCTTTTTCTCCCCTGACAGCTCTGTCTCAGTAGTTGCAGCTTCTGATGTTGGAGCAGCCATAGCTTTACTTCCATCCACTTTAGCATTATCGGCAGCCACCGGTTCTTTCCCTTGCATGTCAAAATTCTCCTCCACATGCATCTGCTCATCTTCCACATTATGCTCTTTGCATTCATTATCAGGTACAGGGAGCCCAGCATCATTGCGAGCTGGAAATTCCTCACCTTGCACCTCCATATTTTCCTCCCTAACTTTCTGCTTATCCTGAAAGTGATACTCTTGAACCTCGTCATTGGTAACAGTGGATAGTTGAGGCTCTGCCGATTGTTCTTTGATGTTTCCAAGGATTTCAATGTCTCTGTCTACTGCATTTTGCATTTTCTGTTGCAGAACCTCATCTGTCTCTGATTCCTCCTTGTTGGTAGTATCTGTTGGCTGGTTTGTGGAGATTGCATCTTCCTGTGATTGTAGTGAGAAACCATCTGATGCACTATCCATACCAACCTTATCATCCACATCAGAGTTGTTCGCATCTTCATTTAATGGTGGTCTTGCATCATCTTTCTCCCGTTTGGGAATGTCAATCAGTACTGCTGCATCTCTTTCCTGAACTTCTGCATTTCCCTCTAGTCCGTTGCTGCTGTCCGTATTCTCCTGCTCCAAAATGACTGGCGTTTCACCCAATGCTTCCAAGGGGTGGTGCTCTAGACTCTCTGTATCAGAGACTTTTTCTTCAGGGATATGTGCAGTAAGGTCTCCTCTGTCATGTTGGAGGATTTCGTCTTTTCTGATTTCATCAGGACCTTGAACACTGGTCTCTTCATCAAGGATTCCTCGAGGGAGTTCTTCCAATTCATCCAAAACGTCACCCTTCTCCTTAAAACCACAACCTATGGCCTGTGAATCAGAATTTGCTATTAGTTCTTCAGAAAATGGATTAGTAGTTGCCAAAGATTGTTCAGCTTCATCATGCTCTTCTAATTTCTCAACTACTGCTGTGTTCTCATCAAGTAACTTATCATTCGCATTTTCGCTAGATTCAAAAGGTTTTTCTGATGCCCCATCTCCCATCTCCAAGTTCTCCATTACCTCCTCAACGTCCTTGGTTTCTACCTGTACCTCTGCATTGCCTATATGATGAGGGTTGGATAGCATGCCTTCCGCACAAAGAGGCTGCTCTTCACAGGGTCCCTTTACATCAGACTTTAGTCCTTCTTCCCCCTTAGCTAAATCATCACCCCGTTCCAACTTTTTCACCTCCTGGCCTCCCTGCAAGGAAACGTTGTCTTCTACCGTACTGCACGTATCCTCACTAGATTTAGCAGTTAAAGCCTGTTCACTGCATGTCAGTTGCTCCTTACAGTTCAGAAGATCCAGCTTCTCCTGCAGGCTAACAAGCTCTTTTGCTACAGATTTTCTATTCTCCCTAACAGTTGGATGCAACCCCTGGCAAAGAATAGAAAAGAGATTTTCGATTACTTCAATAGAAAAGAGTGGGGAAAAAAACTTTATCAGCACAAACTTAATCATATCAGCCATGAAATCACAAACGAAAAACTCAGGTGACATGTACATTGGAATCCTCAAACCTTAAGTGATTTAGACAGTAGGCCAACGAGGACACAAACAAAATCACACAATGCGAATCATGGAGTAAAAAAGCAATACAATCAAGTTGATTTTACATAACCAATCTCAGCTGAGTTCAGAAGTAAAAACATAAAACAACGGTTCCACTAGAATGTATATAGAGGAATATTTATTGCATTTTGCATGATGTTTTTGTAATTCATGTCATCCACATACCTGAATAGTGTCGAGCTTCAGCAGGAGATCCATTATGGCTTCAGTGATAATAGTTCTCTGTTTGCTGTCGCCTCCATTGTCAGCTGAGTTCTCCAAATCCTGACAACGGATTTTAAGCTCGGCCATCTGCTCCTTTATTTTGGCTATCTGCTTTAATTTCTTCAGAGGCTCCCACCTCCGCACGTTGAAACCTCGGTATGCCGACTGAATCATCGTAGCCGCCTTATCATCTGACAGTTCACTCCTCTTATCTCGTTTCATTTTATCACCTGCATCCGCTTCTCCATTAGCTGCTTTCCTGGCTTCACCTCTCTGATGTCCTTCATTGCTGGACTTAGCTTCTGCTGCTACTCTATTATCAGGATGATCTTTTGTCTCATTTGCTGCTTTACTAGCATTGCCCTGGCGTTTCAGATTAGGGAAAACAGTACATTGATGCTGAAGTTTATCTTCTTTGGTCGTCCCTTGGGCAACCTCAACAACTTTAGTCTTGCTTTTACTTGGTTCCACGTCTATGTTTTTTTCCGGCATGCTTGTTGTCGATGATTTGTCTAGTTGAACCTTCTCCTTCTCGTTTGATAAGATGGGAGGTTTGGAGCTGTCACTGCGCGGTTCTGCCAATTTCCGTTTGCCGCCTAGAGGACTAGGGGACCTTGAACTGCCATTACTGCTTTTCTTCTTAGGCAACGGATCAACCCTCAGACAGACAGGAGGCAACTTGGATGACTTTGTAGGAGAAGAGGACTGATTTTTACCTCCGTCTTGAGTGATTTTCTTCTGTTTAGAATCACCATCACGCTTTTGGGACGCATCCTCCTTTTTTCCATCCAAGACCTTCTCATTCTGCTCCACTTGCTTTACAGGAATGGTTTTTATAACAGACTCTTTATTAACTCCCTTCCTGTGGATTTCACTTTCACTATTCACTTCATGTTCTTCAGAATTGCTTCTCTTCTCTTCAGAATCATGTAACATCGGTTTGATTAATTTTGATGGGGAGGTTGGCTCCTGCTCAGCAATGAGGCCAGAATCAGACTCCTTATTAACTTTCTCTCCGGCTTCTTCAGGTTTATAAGGCATCCAGAATATTGGAAATGGAAACTGCTTCCTGTTCACATCATCATGATGTTGTTTTCCAGGAAAATCTCCCCTTTGCTTTGGTGACTCCGAGTTGTTCCCATGATGAGGAGGCCATACATTCCAGACATTTGGTTGTTGGAAGGGCCTGAAATTGCCATACGGTTTCACAACTTGTGAATCTTCCTCCTCCTCTTTATCTTTGGATCCATTAGGCTTCATGCGCTCCCTATTTTTCAGGTCACCAGGTGGTAACCACACAGCTGGATAAGGACAATTCTTGAATCCAAGAGGAACCATAGACTCATTGCTTTCGTTTTCCTTATCCTGGTCATGTTCTTCTATTTTGACACTGCTTCCTCCTTTCTTATTACTACATGGATGATTTGGACAACCACAACAGTGATGATCTCTGTCCATATTCTTTTCATATTCGTAGCGGGGTTGCTCCATGGTAAAATGCGGAGGAGGAACATAATGAGCAGGATGCATCACCGGATATGCAGGATAATTACCGTTGCTGTAGGGAGGTGGTGAAAAATAAGGATAAGGAGGTCTGAACGCACATTGGCTTGTAGAATTGTTATGGAGACAGCAACTGTGACACGGGGGTGGATAAGGATGCCCATAGTTACCACCACAAGGCCAAGAATCACAAGGTAAAGTAGATCTAGCTTGATCAATGTTCATATGATGAGAATTCGGTTCGAAGTGGGGATAATAATGAGGATTATAAGGTACTTGGTTCCTTTGGTAAGGATGAGAGTCCATGAACCTGTTCATGGGATACATCTTATACAGCTTGGTTCAAATGCGGTTCCAAATTAAACTTCCCTTACAAGTGTATACGATATTACCTAGAGAAGAAAAATACAGACTTCAGTGGATGCTTAGGAGGAAAAGAATAAAAGGAATACAAGCAAGGAGATTTTTTTTAAAAAAAAAGCAGCAGCTCTGCATAAAAGTAGTAGTTGTTGGAAAGATCTAAAACAGTGCTTATCATCTCCATCACTCTCTAGTCAGGCAATCTAAGATAATTCTGAGTGCGACTATTATAAAGCATTTGTTTAGATTGACAATTTCCTTCATCTGTTAGTAAAACAGTATTTATGGTCTGATCAATCAGCGGACACTGCTTCGCTTTTTAAATGATACATTGTACAACTATAAGTTCAAGACATGCAAAAGGAGCATTATTTAGGTACAACATCAAATACCCTTTAAGCAAATTTCAAAAGCCCTTTTTGCTTTGGTTGAAGATGGCTGAAAAGCTGCTGTTTTTATTCTGCCATTTGCTCAGAACAATATCTACTCCAAAAGTCCGAATCATCATCAGAATAAAAAGACACAGTCTTTACTCTTATAGTCTTAGTAGGCCAAATGGCAAGACCACGCAACAACAACAATTACGTCTCAGTTCCAAACAAATTATGTTGGGTTATATATGAATCCTAAAACTACACCCAGTCTCAAAATGATGATCGCGTTCGAATTAGAATGCTTAATGCATCTACCATCATTTCAGAACAAGAATACACAGAAAAGCCGAATATAAAAAAGATTTAAGCAATAAACTTACAGTTAAGAAAGAATAAAAGCTCCGTCCAATCGGTTCCACAAATCCAAATGACTCAATTTCCAGGACAAATCTATCCACCAACCCAACTTCTTTAGTGCTCGAACTTTGCTTCTCTCTTTGTAATAACTGCTCTGAAAATGAAATTTTTCTTTCAATCTGATAAATTGCTTCGCCATTTTCATATTTATACTCGACATGTTTGAGAAGTTCTACGTCTTTCGAGATGTTTCGCGCGCCAACGTTAGTTAAGATGTCCCGATATTTCTTCCTTTCCTGCCACGTAATCATTCGGACAACATATTTGAAACAGAGAGGATTAGATGCGGTGGGATACAGGTTATCTCCATGTTCTGCTGAGCTAGGGAAATGACACGTGGATGTTAGCTTAGTTGGCAGCAATCTATTGCTTTTAGTTTTTGAATTATACGGTAACCGGCAGGGCCAGTCAGAATTATCCAGAGTTTCCTTTTGCCTCTAGATATTTCCATTCGTCAGCTGACTTTTAATTTTTTTAAATTTTTTGTGGCTTGATTTTTATCATTTTAATTTCTATATAGATACTAGTTACGTAAGGCCCGTGCTAAGTCCGAACCCAAACTCAAAATATAAATATAGTAATATTTTAGGGAAAATTTCAGTAATGTACAATTTAGCACACAAAATTATATTTGCATAGCCATATTTTTAAATTACAAACCCATGACCCAACAAATTATCGCCCCAGCTTGTATATACAACATTATACAACAATATACAACTTTATACACCTACTATAGATAATGTATAAACCTTGTATAAACATGTATAATAATGTATAAAGAACGTGTTTATACACAACCTACTTTGCTACGGGAGATGTTTATACATTAAAGGGGTTTATAGGTGTTATACAATGTTTATACACTATATATGTTTATACAAGTGTTAAAAATATAACATAATGTATGTGTTTTAATACCCTAAAAAAATCAACATTAGAAAGAGATTTGGAAGGAAAAAAATAGCATCTTGGAGTTTGATATGGGAAAATCTATAAAAGTTTTTCAATAGCAATAGGCAAAATGTTTAAATGGCCATATCGGGTAAATAGTTTATGTCACGACCCAACTCCCGTAGGCCATGACTAGTGCTGAAAAGTGAACACTCGTATACAACTATATCCACAACCAAATACTAAGAACTTATACATAAACGAAGGCAAGCTATCATAACACAATTCCAAAACATCTAAACATATGCAAGCTAGTAGCAACGCCACGGCGGATGGGACCGCCCCAAAGCATAAATCACACAAATATGTATACCCAATCTTGTATAAACATGTATAATAATGTACCAAAATATGGGATCGGACATAAAGAATGGATGTGTTTATCACAAAACGACGTACTGCCGGGCTTCCAAAATCTACAATAACGTCATTAGATACTAACATTAGTTATAGGCACTTAGGAATTGTTTATACTTTATCTTAAATTTGGGGGATTTCCCACATAAATTACGAGAATTCAACTCGACCAAATCATCAACAACAATACCAACAATTCACACGTTGACAACATCATTTTATACAAATGTTAAAAAATATAACAAGCCACAAACGACTATAACTTATTTGTGAACTTTCATTTGTAGAACCCACAACACAACAACTCAAACATACTAAATAAAATTAGTTCTTCACTCCTACACAACACAACAAACACGGCCAAGCCCAACACACATTCACCATGCAAGATTTCATGATTTTCATCCATTTCTACACACTACAACATGTACAAATCATCCATAACACATGAAAAGAAGATTAAACCTTACCTTAGCACTTGACTTCTCAACTTGGTTATGGTTTGTGCCTTGAACTAATACTTGCTCTTGCTACTCCAACGACCACTTCATGTTGTTATACACCTTCTAAGGAGTTGAAATGCTTGAGGAAAATATTTTTTTTTGATCAATTTTTCTTGGACCTTGTTCGGCTAGAGCTATGGCCGAATGGTTTCCTTGTTTTCTCCAAGCTTCTCAATTTTTCTCTAAGCTTCTAGATGTTGAAAAAGATGACTACTAGTCTTGCTTATCATCTAATATACACATATATAATTAACACATGTGGCCCATGGCCCACACATATCACACCGCCACATGGCCCTTTTGTTCATGAATTATGAACTTCCTTTAATTCACTTTTAACCCCAAATTCCTTAATATTCCATACCAATAAATTCATAAGCACTTATGCCTTAAAACAATATCGGAGGTTAAAAGTCTCCACCTCGTATCCGGAATAGTCTTGTCCTTAACTTATCATGATTAGCTCGGATTGTCCCAACGTACAAAATACGGGATATAACAGTTTACCCAAAATGGCATACGATGTTATTTTCCCAATATTTTATTTATAAAAGTATAATCTATTACCTATTTTCTTACTGCATAATTAACAATTCAGCGGAACGTTAAATATGTATTGTTAATAAGTCTTCATTATTATTAATTCTCTTTAGTCAACTTATTAGATCATTTTAAAACAAAAATTATTTATGAGAAAGGAAGGTTGGTAGAAAAATTATCAAATACAAAAAGGACACAAGCGAGTGGACATTTGTAAAGTAATACTCCCTCCGTTTCAATTTATGTGAACTTTTTTGGAGTACGAGGGTCAAACTTTATAACTTAGATCTTAAATTTTGACATAAATTTTTCAAGTTTGTAAAGATAAAATTTACATATTTAAAAACTATATAAAAAGTACTATAAGTTATGATAATTTTTACTTCAAATTATTTAGAAAAAATGTAAGAAAAATGTGGTCAAAGAACCACCTCGAAGACTCCTCAAATAGTAATAGGTTCACATAAATTGAAATAGAGGGAGTATATTTTAATTATGTAAAATAATTACAACTAGGTGAAAATCATAAATTGAAAAATATTGACATTTTTATGAATCCGTGAGCATATAATTTTGTATTTATAGATAGAAATAGATTTTTTTGGTATTTATAATTTTTAATTTTACTCATAATATTTCATGTAACAATAGTTTATGCTAGCTAAATGTGGCGATTTAATGTTAGTTTTAGACGAAATCAAGAAAAGAATTAGTTTTATTAAATGAACGCCAAGAATCAATTTAGTTATTCATATATAGTTTATGCTTAAAAATATTAATTCTAAGTTAAAATTGCAATTTATAGTACTTTTGTAATTTTAATATCTAAATTTTAATTTTAAAATATTAAGTTGATCTTATTCAATTTAGCTTTATAAGTTAGTCAAATTAATTCCGGGAAGATGAAAAATGTCACATAAATTAATACGGTGGCAAGAGTAATTAATAAGATCTAGTAAATCTCCAGTTCAAAACGATAATGCGGCTCCATAATTGCCTATATTTTGCTAATTTGTATAATAACAAACAATGTAAAAGGTAATTTAATAATTCTTTCAGTTCATATTATATGATGTTTTTATAGAAAGTGATGTTTTTAATATACCTTAATTAAATAGTACCTACTTAATATGAGTAAGAAGCATTTAACTAATATACCTTAATTAAATAGTACCTACTTAATATGATCTTTTGGTTATGTAAAAATTCACTTATCTAAATAACGAAATATTTGGTATAAAGAAAAACTATTAATAAAGAAAAAGAAATGATTCACAAAACGCTACTGCAATCAATATACACCAATTACATAGGCCCACATAAAAATTAATTTAAGATAAAGAATGAGTCAAAAAAAATGAGGACATGCTAGGAAAGAAGAAACAAAGCCACGACTAGCAACACTATAGGGTTAAAATTCTTGTGAGAACTACAGATTGCATCCTCCCTTATATATAGTTACAATTTTTTGGTTATGTAAAAATTCACTTATCTAAATAATAAAAATTTCGGTATAAAAAACTATTAATACCTTCTCAATTATATAAAAAAATTATTCGAATTAAATATAAAAGCTAAGAATACCATATAATATGAACCGAAGGAAGTAAAGAGCAAGAAAAGATTCACAAAAAGTTACTACAATTCAATATACACCAATTACATATGCTCACATAAAAATTTACTTAAGATAAAGAATGAGTCCAAAAAATTGATAATAGGCAAGGAAAAGACAAAACAAAGTCATGTGTAGCAACACCATTGGATTGGAATTCTTGAGGACTACAAAAATTTGGGATTCTCCCTTATATATAGTAGCAAAATATACATCAATTACATATGCCCACATAAAAATCGACTTAAGACAAAGAATGAATCTAAAAAATGATAATAGGCAAGAAAAAGACAAAATAAAGTCATGTGTAGCAACATCATAGGATTAAGATTCTTTTGAGGACTACAAAAATTTGGGATCCTCTCTTATATATAGTAGTAATAAAATAGATTTCTTTTGATATTTATTAATTTTTCACTCATTATTTTATGTGTCAAGGCTTTATACTAGTCAAATGTGTTTTAACCTTAGTTTTAGACGAAATTCAATAAATAACTAAATTCATAAAATGAACCTCAAGAATCAATTTAGTTATTCATATATGCTTCATACTTAAAAAAAATTAATTCTTAGTTAATCAAACAAGAAATCTTAAAGGTAATCTAATCTAGACTGATAATTCTACCTTCATTTTCAATATTAAACAATGTCATTCAATAATTTTTTACTTTCTGTATTTGTAAGCACATATGATATCACTAAAGAAGTAAAATGTTG